>NC_047084.1:409020564-409322640 GCF_902459505.1 Geotrypetes seraphini | reverse complement strand
AGTATTGGGCTGCGGGAGGAAGGTTCTGCGGTTGGCAGACGGTGGCTAACAGGGTTACTCTGAATTGTCAGGGGAGCTCCAGAGTTGCAGGGCACATCAAGGAAATGGCGCCAGCAGTGTTGAGTGCCTGGTCTCAGCAGCTCGGCACTGGAGGAATGCCAGGTTCATGGTTTGAAAGAAGCAGCGGTGTCGATGTAAGCATGTCCTTGCTGCTGTTGGCTGTCTGACCCAGAAACAGGAAGCTACATCAGAGCTTGAGGTAACTTTCTGGGTCAGGCAGCACACACAAACACACACACAGACCCTGATATCGCAGCTTCTTTCAGAGCCACAGAAGCAGCGAGTCCCGATGCAGGAGCAGCAGATCAGGTAAACACATTAATCGCGATTAATTTTTTAAATCTGTGTTAAAGATTTAGTGCATTAATTGCGTTAACACGCTAAATCTGCAGCCCTAGTAATAAAAATATAGAAAGATCAGGCTGGGCAAAATATGCATCATTTACTAGCATTCCTCAGTGCTCTTTCTGGACAAATATTTGAGCCTCTTTCATCTTACCTATCATAGGCTCCAGCATATCGCCCCAGTTGCAATTGACGGAAGGGTACAAACTTCCTGTCCATATGCTGCTTCAGCCTCAGATGCCCATGCCACAGATAGTTCCCACTCCTTTCGTAGAAGATCACCACATGAATAGCATGAGTAGCCAGCTTGAAGATGTAGTGCAGTGGGATCTCAGTCCCTGAAAGGTCCTCCATTCCCTCCAGGCGTGGGTCTTTTCCCAGGATCTTTAGACAGTGAAATCCTACTTTCTCAGCTGCCCATAGCAAGCTCATCTGCAAGAGAAGCCAATGACTAATCTGAGACGTGTAAAAATATTCAGCAGATGCTACTAGGGAAATCCATTCCATTACACATTCCTAGAAGAGGTGGCAAAAGCCAAATTTAATTGCTGTACAGAAAGGTAATTATAACAACTTTATAAAGATATGGGGGCCATTAGAGAATTATTGTAATGAATGAACATCGTTTTCCTTTCTGATGGATACATGTATTTTGGGAAATTGGATGATTAATATTTTTATTTAATGATTGGATTTTTGTTGTATTATGAAAATTTCATTGAAGAATTGTTGGGTGGGGGGGAAAGGGTTATAATTTCTACTTTAATGGATTATATGTATAAGAATGTCAAGTGCTGTATATTTTATTAGTAATGTAATGTTTTAATATTAATCACTTGTTTGTCAGTTTTAAAATGAATAAAGAATTTTAAAAAAAAAAGCCAAATTTAATCTGATCAATAGTTGTTAATGGACCTGTCCACCAGCAACTTGTCCACACCATTTTTTAAACCAATTATACTACTGTCCTTGATCAGATCCTTTATCAATAATTTTCAGTTTCAGCCCCCATTAATTTTAATTTAAAGAAGTACTTTTTCAATCTGCTATCAATTAATTTCAGGACATATTCTCTGGTCCTAGTACTATCTGAAAATGTGAATAACTATCCCTTATTGCTCTGAAGTGCTGAGGTCAGAACCTGTGTATCAATCAGGTAATGGTGACTTTTTTCTGTGGCATACCCAATTGGATCTAAAGGCACACACTTGGAAAACACCCCTATCCTCTGAATAATTTTGTAATATCCATGAATCTGAACATCTTGCTCATAGATTCTATTTCCAGATCATGTATGGATATGTTAAACAACTACAACATTCACTTCCTTCAATCAGGATAACTGACTACTTGGTTAGTCTCTCTTATCCTTCAACCAGTTACCACATCCTGACTGCTCCAGTCTCATAGTAACATAGGGCTAGATTCAGGAACCTCCGATGAATTCTGCAAACTAAAATATGCAGATAGGGGCGATCGGAGGAACGCCCCCATCTGCATGCCCGGATTGCTCTATAGCGATCCCAGCACATGCGCAGACCATCTCCTACGCTGGACCTCTGGGCCCGGCAGCAATTTTTTTTTTTTTTTTAAACTTTGGAGCCCGTGGTTTCAACCCGCTTAAGCCCATGGGTTAAAACCATGGACCTGCACTGCAGGGAAAGGTGGGAGAGTCGGGGCAGGCAGGCAATCCGGGACAGGCAGGCGATCTGGGGCAGTGGGAAAGTCGGGGCTGCAGGAGGCATTCGGGGCTGCAACTTTTTTAAAAAAAAAATTTTAACTTTGCTTTTTTTAAGAGCATCGGGGCAGAGCAGGCAGGAGAAAAGCATTGGGGCGGCAGGCAGGAGAGATTCGGGGCAGCAGAGAGCAGGGCGTGCAGAGAGCAGGGCTTCGGAGAGTCAAAAAGACATTTTCGACTGGTCCCCAGCAGTCGCTTCTTGGGATGATCGGCCAGCCCAGTCGGTTTGGAAAATTTGGTTGGTGAATCGCGTCTCTGTCTACTTTGCATTCGTTTCTCCTCATTTGCATGCATGGATTCGAAGCGCATCGCAGGAGAGGTTAGTGAATGGGGCCCGAGGGAAATCTGGTCGCAAAGGAGAAACATAGAAACATAGAGTATGACGGCAGAAGAGGGCCGGCAGCCCAACAAGTCTGCCCACTTAAGAACCTCCCTCCTTGGTGCCCCTCTTTCATGCACAACTTTGTAGCCCTCCCACCAGTTCGTCCCATCGACTTTTGAAGTCAGGTACACTACTGGCCTCGACCACCTGGCGTGGAAGTTTATTCCATCGATCAATCACCCGTTCGGTGAAGAAGTATTTCCTGGTGTCACTATGAAATCTTCCCCCCTTAAGTTTTAGCGGATGCCCTCTTGTCGCCGTGGGACCTGTAAGAAAAAAGATTTCTTCCTCCACCTCAATTCGATCCGTGATGTATTTGAATGTCGATTGGTTTGCTTTGTGAATCTAGCCCATAGTAAAGAACAGCAGATAAAGACCTGAATGGTTCATCCAGTCTGCACAACAGTCATACACATTATCAATTCATGACTTAAGAGTTTCTTATGAGAGGCTCCTGAGGATATTTAATCAAAATGCCTTCTAAAAATCCAGATCGACTACATCAACCAGCATCACCTCAGCCATATCAACTTACTAATCTATTAGAATTATTCAGTGGTAAGTCATGACCTCCTGTGTTAAATCCACACATTTTCTTCTCCATTAATCCAGGTTTATCCCTATGCCCTATTTATTTTATTTATTTTTAGTATTTATATATCACTTATAGCCCAAGTGGTTTACGTTCAGGTCCTCAAGCATCTTTCCCTAGCTCTCCCAGTGGGCTCACACTCTATCTAATGTACCTAGGGCAATGGGGGATTAAGTGACTTGCCCAGTGTCACACCATCAGGTTATATAGCTTCCCTAAATTAGCCATTTGGCTATGTACTGGCATAGAGTCCTGATCTGGCTTAACACAACAGTAGCGGCCAGTTCTATATCTCCACAACAATGAAAGCAACAGAGGGAGAGCTGCTTTCAGATACCTAGAACTCCTTAGAGACTTCCTTCTTTTCTTGACCGAGGCAGTTTCTTTGGGCATCCAACTCAGGCAGAACCATGGGACCTGAAGGTATACTGTTTCACTGTGGAATTTTCTCCAATTTTATATCCCCTTCCCAACTCACTTTACTTCAGTTATTGCTATGAACTGGGAGCTATGCACTGGTTCTTCTAGAATTATGCAGTCGAGGGCCTTGAATCCAGTCATGAAGGAATGATCATAATTCCCCTTTCCTCATTCCCTTCTCTAGCTGACGTAGGCAGTGGATGACCTGATGCAGGGACTGAACCAAGGACCAGCAGATCACAGCATCTCTCACACGAACCTGTAGGCTAGAACTCCAACCTTGCTTTCACCCTTGCACTTGCTATCTTATTCCTCTGGGTTCTATAGACAGAATAAAATAATAGAATGCACAATAGCTTGACATTTGTATCACAGTTTCAAGAATCTAGGGATATTACATGATATTGCCAATGACCACAAACACGATAGAAAGAGAAATATGAACGGAATGGAGGCTACTATGCAGCCTTACCTCATGTTTCCAGAACTTCTCCAACACTGCAAAAGTAGTGAAGTCCCGTGGGGCACAGAAATATCTGCATCCTGGACCGATGCTGTCAGGGGAACTTCCAAGCTGCTCTACATTGTCCTGAAGCAAATCCAAGACTGATACATCAATAAGATAAGCAGGCACACTGTGGCTGGCCATTAACCCAAGAAACTTCTTCACAGCACGCTGAATGATGCAAAAAACAAACAAACAAGAAACCTCTAGAATTAGATCAGAACAGCCTTTTGCTCATTTACTTCCCAGAATTTGTTTAATTTGTTAAAAATCTCAACATATTTGGCTATCTACATACAGGCAAAAAGAAATACACATTTAAAAGAAACTGATGCCCTATAAAATAAGCAATAAGACATGTCATGCATAGCAATGTTACTTACCGTAACAGTTGTTATCCAGGGACAGCAGGCAGCTATTCTCACTAGTGGGTGATGTCATCCGACAGAGCCCCGATACGGACATCTTGCAAGCATGTCTTGCTTGAAGAAACTCAGAAGTTTCGAGATGCCCGCACCGCGCATGCGCCAGTGCCTTCCCGCCCGATGTACCGGGCGTGTCTCCTCAGTTCAGGTAGCTAGCCTGAGAAGCCAACCCAGGGGAGGTGGGTGGGACGTGAGAATAGCTGCCTGCTGTCCCTGGATAACAACTGTTACGGTAAGTAACATTGCTTTATCCCAGGACAAACAGGCAGGTATTCTCACTAGTGGGTGACCTCCAAGCTAACCCTAATGGGATGGTGGGAGAGTTGGCAACTTAAGAGAACAAATTTTGTAACACTGTTTGGCCAAACTGTCCATCCCGTCTGGAGAAAGTATCCAGACAGTAATGAGAGGTGAATGTATGAACCGAGGACCAAGTGGCAGCCTTACAAATCTCCTCAATCGGTGTCGATCTGAGGAAGGCTACAGAGGCTGCCATTGCTCTGACCTTATGGGCTGTGACCTTACGGGGAAGGGATAATCCAGCCTGGGCATAGCAGGAAGAGATACAAGCCGCCATCCAGTTAGAGATGGTGCGCTTCGATACAGGTCGTCCCAACTTGTTTGGATCAAAGGAGACGAAAAGTTGAGGAGCAGTTCTGTGTGACTTGGTGCGTTCCAAGTAGAAAGCTAGAGCACGTTTACAGTCCAGAGTGTGCAAAGCAGATTCTCCAGGATGAGAATGAGGCTTTGGAAAGAACACTGGAAGTACGATGGATTGGTTGATGTGAAATTCAGAGACCACTTTAGGCAAGAATTTTGGATGAGTACGAAGGACCACCTTGTCATGATGGAATACAGTGAACGGTGGATCCGCCACTAGGGCCTGAAGCTCACTGACCCGGCGAGCTGACGTGAGGGCCACCAGAAAAACCACCTTCCAGGTGAGATACTTAAGTGGAGCCTTGTTGAGAGGTTCAAATGGAGGCTTCATAAGATGAGACAGGACAACATTGAGATCCCAAACCACAGGAGGAGGTTTGATAGGAGGGTTGACATGAAAAAGTCCCTTCATAAATTTGGAAACCACAGGATGAGCAGACAAAGGTTTCCCCTGCAGAGGCTGATGGAAAGCCGCAATAGCACTCAGGTGGACTCGTATAGAGGTAGACTTGAGACCAGACTGGGACAGGTGTAGAAGATAGTCCAATACAGAAGATAGGGAAGCTCGCTGAGGTTCCGTGGCATTGGAAATACACCAGGAAGAGAATCTAGTCCATTTTTGGGAATAGCATTGTCGAGTAGCAGGCTTCCTGGAAGCCTCCAAGACCTCCCTCACTGCTTGAGAGAACTGGTGAGGAGTTATGTTGAAAGGAACCAAGCTGTCAGGTGGAGAGACTGCAGGTTGGGATGAAGTAGTGAACCTTGATGTTGAGTAAGTAGTGAAGGAAACACTGGAAGAAGTACTGGCTCCCTGCTGCATAGTTGAAGTAGAAGGGAGTACCAAGGTTGTCTGGGCCACCGAGGAGCAATCAGAATCATGGTGGCATGGTCTGATCTCAACTTGACCAGAGTCTTCTGAATGAGAGGGAAGGGAGGAAACGCATATAGGAAGCGATTCCCCCACTCCAGTAGAAAGGCGTCTGCCTCGAGGCGGAGAGGAGTGTAGATCCTGGAGCAAAACTGAGGCAGTTTGAAGTTGTGGGGAGCTGCAAAGAGGTCTATCTGAGGCGTTCCCCACTGAGCAAAGATCTGATGAAGGGGATTGGAATGGAGCGTCCATTCGTGAGGCTGGAGAAGACGACTCAATTTGTCTGCCAGGACGTTGTCTTTCCCCTGAATATAGACAGCTCTGAGGAAGGTGTTGTGGCGAACCGCCCAATCCCAGACTCGAAGAGCTTCCTGACAAAGAGGGGCCGAGCCCGTGCCCCCTTGTTTGTTGACATAATACATGGCGACCTGATTGTCCATGCGAATAAGGACCACCATGTCGTGAAGCAGATGCTGAAAAGCTTGGAGAGCATTGAAGATGGCCCTGAGCTCCAGAAGATTGATTTGATGGAGTCGTTCTGCAGTGGTCCAGAACCCCTGAGTTCGAAGACCATCCAGATGGGCCCCCCAGGCATAGTTCGATGAATCGGTCGTGAGAACTTTCTGGTGGGGAAGAGAGTGAAACAGCAAACCTCTGGATAGATTCGAAGAGGTCATCCACCAGAGAAGAGACTGCCGTAGAGCAGGAGTGACGACAATGTGACGGGACAACGGGTCGGACACCTGAGTCCACTGAGATGCCAGGGTCCATTGAGGAATCCTGAGATGCAGTCTGGCAAAAGGCGTCACATGAACTGTAGAGGCCATATGGCCCAAGAGGACCATCATGTGTCTCGCCGAGATGGACGGGCGAGAAGACACCGACTGGCAGAGTAGAAGGAGAGCATCCATGCGTTGAGGAGGAAGGAATGCTCGAAGTTGAATGGTATCCAGAACAGCCCCGATAAAGGGGAGAGACTGGGTGGGCTGAAGATGTGATTTGGGGATGTTGATCTCGAAGCCCAGACTCTGCAGAAAAGAAATTGTAGTCAAGGTCGCCGAGATGACCTCTGGAGCCGACGGTGCCTTGATGAGCCAGTCGTCGAGGTATGGAAACACCTGGAGACCCATGTTCCGGAGTGCAGCGGCCACCACCACCAGACACTTCGTGAAGACTCTGGGAGACGAGGAAAGGCCGAATGGAAGCACTCGATATTGCAGATGTAGATGTCCCACCCGAAATCTGAGAAACTTGCGGGAGGCCGGGTGTATCGGGATGTGAGTGTAGGCCTCCTTGAGATCCAGAGAGCATAACCAATCGTTCTGCTCGAGTAGGGGGTAGAGAGAAGCAAGGGTCAGCATGCGGAACCGCTCCTTGACCAAATACTTGTTGAGGACTCGAAGGTCCAAAATGGGACGCAGATCGCCCGTCTTCTTCGGAACCAAGAAGTACCGGGAGTAGAACCCCTGGTTTTGCTGATCTACTGGCACCGGCTCGACGGCTCGAAGCCGAAGCAGAGCCTGCGCCTCCTGTAGAAGAAGAGCGGTCTGCGTCGAGTTGGAAGGATACTCTCTTGGCGGGTGGTCCGGGGGGACCCGTTGGAAATGAAGAGAGTATCCCTCTCTTACGATGGTAAGGACCCAGAGGTCCGTGGTGATCGTCTCCCATCGATGACAAAAATGGTGGAGACGACCCCCGATGGGAAAAACGGGAGGAGACAGAACGAAGTCGGTTATGCTCCCTGGAAGAGAGTCAAAAAGGCTGAGTGGCCTTGGGTGCAGCCGGCATCTGAGGCTTTTGTTGGGTCTTCTGTGGAGGCTGCCGCTTCGCAGGCTGTCTCGCCAGGGGAGCCTGTCTCGGTTGATAATGCCTCTGGTAGATTTGAGGCGGTCTGGAGGGACGAGACTGCTGAGGCTTAGGCTTAGGACGCAGAATAGACTGAAAAGACTTCTCGTGGTCCGAAAGCTTTTTAGTAACAGTCTCGATAGACTCATCGAACAGATCAGCTCCCGCACAAGGCACATTAGCCAGTCGGTCTTGGAGGTTCGGATCCATATCAATAGTGCGAAGCCAGGCCAGGCGACGCATGGCGACTGAACAGGCCGCAGCACGTGCCGAGAGCTCGAAGGCATCGTAGGAGGATTGCATCAGCTGCAGCCGCAACTGGGACAGGGTTGCCACCACCTCCTCAAACTGGAAACGAGCCTCAGCATCGATGAAAGGGATGAACTTGCGGAGGACCGGCAAGAAGAAATCCAAATATGAAGAGAAGAAAAAATTGTAATTGAGCACTCGAGTCGCCATCATCGAGTTTTGGTATACTCGTCTACCAAACTTGTCCATCGTTCTCCCCTCCCTGCCCGGAGGCACAGAAGCGTAGACCTGGGAAGGGTGAGAACGCTTGAGAGAAGACTCGACCAGAAGAGACTGATGAGAAAGTTGAGCCCCCTCAAACCCCTTGTGGTGAACGATGCGGTATCGAGCATCCAGTTTACTGGGAACCGCAGGGATAGAATACGGTGTCTCAAAACAGCGCATGAAAGTCTGGTCCAGTAATTTATGCAAGGGAAGCCGAAGAGTCTCCGCCGGAGGGTGAGGCAAATGCATAGTATCCAAATACTCTTTAGAATATTTAGACCCAGTGTCCAAAGTCACATCTAAGTCATCCGCCATCTGTCGGAGAAAAGATGAGAAAGATAATTGGTCTGCCAAGGCCGGCCGCCGAGACGGACTAGACGAAGTGGAAGCCTCCGGGTCCAGGGAGAGGTGAGACCGGCATGGAGAATAGGAGGTAGATGGTTCCTCATACTCTGGTCCCTCCGGTTGGGAAACATCCGACGATGAGTACCCCAAACGCTGCATCTTTTTCTGTGGAGACACCTCCGAATGACGTGAGGAGTGTCGAGACGAGTGTCGAGATCGATGCCCCTCCCGGTGACGGGATGGGGAGCGAGATCTTCTGTGCACCGCACGATCCCCTGAAGCCTCTAAGGAATGGATGGGGCTCGATGCGGTGGATCGCAGAGGTGGTAAGGACGCGGACTCACGCAGCGCCACCCAAGTCTGGTATGGAGTGCGGAAGAACTCTTCCTGCGATGCAGTATGCCCAGGACTCCGATTATCAGGGACCGTCCCAGCGCCCTGTTGTCGTGGAGGTGTGATGGGCTCTAAAGGTGGCATATCAGGAAGGGAAGCCCTCCTGGAGGCTTCCGCCGCCCTCCGCCGATCCCCCTTGTCGAGCAGCGAGATCGAACGGCGAGGGGGAGGGGGAGGGGGCGGACCGCCCCCTGAAACCGGTGCCCGGACGTCACCTTGAATGTTGGCGATAAGCCGGGGACCCATAGTCTGCATAAGCTCGACAAACTGAGCTTCTAGCAGGGATCGAAGCGAAGCCGATATGGAGGGATCCGCACCGAAAGGGGGTCCTCCTGCACGGTCTTCGCGCTCTTTCGCGGCCAAGTGCTTCTGCTTGGTAGCTTTGGGCACCTTGATGACCACGGGAGGGACAGTGGAAGGCGGTACCTGAACCGAGGAGACGGAGGCAGGCGCCGTGGCTGAACTTGAAGCCGCAGCCGGTGTAAACGATGCTGGCTTCACGATGCTGGATGCGGGAGTCGTCGATGCAGGTTTCGAGCGGACCGGCGAAACCTCAGCAGATGTAGAAGCAGACAGATCCTTGGCAGTCTCCATCTTGAACATCGACTCCCAAAGCAAACAACGCCTCTTAAACGAGCGCGCAGTGAGCGTGGAACAAGGCCGGCACGATTTCGGAACGTGGTCCAGACCAAGACACTGCAGGCAGCGTCGATGCGGGTCCGTCAACGAAATCGCACGCTGGCACTTGCTGCACTTTTTAAAACCGGTGATTGGCCGTGACATAGGCCGAAAAATCGACGCTGCAAGGTCGAAAGCGGTAGGCCGCAGCCACAAGGCCGGCCCGGCCGAACCGCCGGAAGAAATAATTTTTTACTTTTTTTTTTTTTTATTTTTTTTAGAGAAAGTAAAAATGAAAGAAATTCAAAGAAATAAACTAAAACGCGGGTAAAGAAGGCAAAGAAAAACTGAAATTCAGTCAGCGCAGATTGAAGATAACTTCTCAGCTCCGCGGAAAGAAAAGAACTGAGGAGACACGCCCGGTACATCGGGCGGGAAGGCACTGGCGCATGCGCGGTGCGGGCATCTCGAAACTTCTGAGTTTCTTCAAGCAAGACATGCTTGCAAGATGTCCGTATCGGGGCTCTGTCGGATGACATCACCCACTAGTGAGAATACCTGCCTGCTTGTCCTGGGATAATGATGTTTCACATGTACACTCCACAACAGTAAGAAGTTGCTCATTTATCAGTCCTACAACATGCCTGAGACACAAAAACCATTAGAAATATGGCTCCTGACTTAGGAACAGGTTTAACAGTCCTGAGTTTTGCCATGCTCCACCTGGAGACTTATAACCTTAAAAGAAACCTAGAACGGCCAGTTCCAAGTTGCAATGGAAAGTAAAAGTAAGACTGGTTTAGCTTAAGCAGAAGAGATAGAGCCAACAATAAGTCAAGTCATGCTCAGCACTGCCTGTCTTTACTGCCATACACAATGCTCTCTTTTCTAGCAGGATGGATACAGATTGAATCTTCAACTATGAAATCACTGCCCTACGATGTGTATCATCCGATCCAAGTGATATAGCACCAGGACCGGATGGTATACATCCCAGGGTACTAAAAGAACTCAACAAAGAAATATGGGGAGACCCGATGATTCACAGTGAAAACAATCCATCGATGAAAATAAAAACATTAGCATTGTACTTTTTTAATTGAATTTTCATGGTTTTATATGTCAGTGTTTAATAAATTATCTCCAGAACATCTGTATCCCCTAAAAGAACTCAAACATGAAATTGCTGACCTGCTGTTAGTGATCTGTAACCTGTTGCTAAAATTGTCTGTAGTACCTGAAGATTGGAGGGTGGCCAATGTTATGCCAATTTTTTAAAAGGACTCAAGGGAAAATCTGGGAAATTACAGACCAGTAAGCCTGGCTTCAGTGCTGGGCAAAATTGTGGAAACAATTGTAAAAAATAAAATTGTGGAACATGTAGGCAAACATGATTAAATGAAATGGAGTTAGCATGGGTTCAGCCAAGGGAGATCTTGCCTCACCAATTTGCTTGACTTCTTTGAAAGAACATATTTTTATATCAATTCTATCTAAAAAAAATGTATATACCACACATTTTAAAGTATCATTGTAATATGAAATGCTGCAGCAGTGGCCATATTGTGGCAGGTGGGGGTGGGGATGGGGGGATGGGAGGAGACAATCCATGTCATACTACTACAGTCCTAGCAACTGAATTCAACTTACCTTCAAAGAGCACAGAGGGACGTTAAAATTACGTTAAAAGACCTCACTTTATTTAAAACCAATCTAAAAACATTTCTCTTCAAAGCTTCTTTTAATCTTTAAAAAGGAATTTTTTTCCTCGATAATTTAAAATAATAAAAGTGAAAAGTCTTTACTCTTTTTATACCCCATCCCTAGTGTTTTTTCCTATCCTTCATAGTTTTCTTCTCTTCCCAGTGGGGAAACAACAATTTTGTAACTTTTATTCCCTTATGTTCTTTCCCAATTATTCCAGTTTTGTCTGTATTGTTAGTTTGTATTGACCCTGTTTCTTTTTGTTTTTTTATTTAATTGTCCTATCCCAATTTAACTGTTATGTAATTCGCTTAGAATTTATTAAGCGAACCATTAAAACCAAATAAACTTGAAACTTGAACATGCTTGTTAAAGCCCAGAGCATGAAGTTTCTCCTCACTCCAATATCCAAAATCTCTATCTTAGCAACACACACACATGCACGGGCTCCACTTACCCACTGTATGCTGTCTTGTGCAGACATTTCACCTTTCAACTTGGAAAATATTGACCCATCCTTTCAAGAGTCAACAGAAAGGAAAAAAAAAGTTATTTAGTCCCAGAAAGCATACTTTTTACATTGAAACTCAACACAAAAAGTAAGAGTGGAAACTCATCTTCTGTATCAGCACCATCCTTTCAGTAACTAGGAGAGGGATTTCAGGCATAACAACAGCTTTACTAAACTGCTTGAAATCCATTTCCAAAAATAAATAAAATAAAAAACTGGTTACTTCTGCATCTAGGAATCAGTATATACCATTTTGTGCTTCCTAGAGCTGTCTGATTCAATTAAAAAACAAACAAACTGATTTGCTTCAATTTTACCAACTGAATTGATTTTTCGATCCGATTCACTTTCTATGATATAGCTTTAGCTGGCGGGTTTACTTTACAGCCTCTTTGTCCACCCCACCACCTTTTGTCCTCTCCAACCCCACACCGGCGCTGTCAAGTATAAACAAAACAAACACACTTAGTTCCAAGTTCGCACTTGCTGTCCAACACCAGCTCTGGCAGAATACACATTTCAAATCTGATGCATTATAATCACAAAATAGAAAATACATTTTATTTATTTTCTACCTTTTAAGTCATGTTGGTCCCAGGCTCTGGTTTCTGTTTGTCTTTTGTTAACTTGCTCACCAGAGTCTTCTGCCCATTTAACATATTCTTCTTTCTCTGTGCTCACCATCCATCTTCCATCTCTGTACCTTCCCTTCTCTCTCCTCCTCCCTGCAGGTCCAGCAGCTTCTCTCCCTTCCTCTCCAGCTCCAGCCCCCAGTCCAGTGTCTGTCTCCCTTCCCTCAAGCATTCCCTCTACTCCAGTGGTCTCAAACTCACGGCCTGGGGGCCACATGCGGCCCGCCAGGTACTATTTGGTGTCCCTCGGTATGTTTATCATAATCACAAAAGTAAAAGAAAAGTTTCTTGATCATATGTCTCTTTAGATATAAATGACAATATTATTATTAAGACTAAGCCAAAAGGAAAGATGTATATATTATAAAAAGTTTTACCTCATGCAAAATTGTCATTTCTTTAATAAGACATTAACTATTTTTTTTCTGAGGCCCTCCAAGTACCTACAAATCCAAAATGTGGCCCTGCAAAGGGTCTGAGTTTGGGACCATGGCTCTACTCCGTGTGGCCAGCATCCTCTCTCTCTTCCCTTTTCTCCAGCCCCCCACCCCACATAGCCAGCACCATCTCTTCCTTTCCTTTCCTCCAGCCCCAACCCACCCCACTTAGCCAGCACCATCTCTCTCTTCTATTCCCTCCAGCCCTACCCCACGTAGAACTGTCCCTTCCATTTCCTCCAGCCCCCACCACCTCACAAAGCCAGCGCCATCTCTCTCTTCCCTTCCCTTCCCTCCAGCCCCACCCCACCTCCACATATCCTGTACTATCTCTCCCTTCCCTTTCCTCCAGCCCCCACCTCACAAAGCCAGCACCATCTCTCTCTTCCCTTCTCTCCAGCCCCACTCCACCCCCACATAGCCTGTACTATCTCTCCCTTCCCTTTCCTCACAAAGCCTCACAAAGCCAGCACCACACAAAGCCAGCACCATCTCTCTCTTCCCTTCCCTCCAGCCCCACTATACCTCATATAGCCAGCACCATCTCTCTCTTCCCTTTCCTTCAGTCTCCCCCCAACACCATATGGTCATCACCCTCTTTTCTCTTCACTCCAGGCCCCCCACCCAATGTGGGCAGCACCCTCTCTTTCTTCCCTTCCTACCAGCTCCAGCCAATCAAATCACCCTCCACCCCATGGGACCAATATACTCTCTCCCTTCCAGCTCCAACCAGGATCCATCGGAAGCAGCAGAGGTGGAGAGCAGCAACCTCCACCCCCTTCGTGGGTCCAAAAATGGCAGTAACTCCCACGGGTCTGATAGCGGTGGTGGCAGAGGAAGCATAGCACCCCCGCACCCACACCCCACTACCTCCTCAGCCCTTGCTGCCATTCTTCAAAGGCCTGCTCTCGGGCTTTCCCTCTACCGGAGTCCTTTCTTCTGAGGTAACTTCCTGTTTCACGATACAGGAAGTTACATCAGAGGGAAGGACGCCAGCAGAGGGAAAGCCCAAGAGCAGGCCTGAATCGGGGCGTCCATTTTTATTCTGGCTCTGGTGGAACCTGAGAGAAATGAAGAGAGTATCCTTCCCTGATGATGGTAAGTACCCAGAGGTCGGATGTAATTGTCATCCATCAATGGTAAAAAAGATGGGGACGACCTCCCATAGGGGGGAAAAGAAGATAGAGTCAGAACAGTGGAGGTTATGCTCAGTTTTAAACAGTCAAAAAGGCTGAGTAGCCTTAGGTGCAGCAAAAGGTTGAGGTTTTTGTTGCTTCTGAGGCTGCTGTTTCTTAAGAGGACGGCGATTATAAGGAGCCTCCTTAGAGCAAAACACCGCTGATAGATAGGAGCAGGGCGTGCAGGTTTGGCAGGAGCTGGCTTTGGCCTAGGTCTGACAATAGAAGCAAAGGGTTTTTCATGGTCAGACAATTACTTGGTGGCTGCCTTGATGGATTCATCGAAGAGATCATTGCCTTCACAAGGAATATTAGCCAAGCGGTCTTGAAGATTAGGGTCCATGTCAATGGTACGAAGCCAGGCAAGGCGACGCATAGCTACAGAGCAAGCAGCTGCTCAGGCAGACAACTCGAAGGCATCATAAGATAACTGGAGGAGATGCAATCGAAGTTGAGATAAAGAAGCAAGGACTTCGTGAAATTCAAAGTGCTTTTGAGTATCCAAATAAGTCAAGAACTTTGGTAATAGAGAAATGAGGAATTCAAAATAAGTAATAAACTGAAAATTATAATTGAGGACTTTAGAGGACATCATGGCATTTTGAAAGATGCGACATCCGAATTTGTCCATCGTTTTCCCTTCCCTTCCAGGAGGAACGGTGGCATAAACCTTGGAAGGATGGGACCTCTTCAAGGAGGACTCGACAAGCAGGGATTGATGAGATAACTGTGAGTTGTCAAACCCTTTGCGATGCACAGTTTTATACCTAAAGTCCAATTTTCCTGGAACAGCTGGTATGGAAAAAGGTGTCTCCATGCATCGACCAAAAGTCTGATTCAAAAGCTTATGAAGAGGAAGCTTAAGTGACTGTGCTGGAGGTTGAGAAAGATGCATGACTTCGAGATACTCCTTAGAATATTTGGAGCCAGTAACTAATTGAAGATCCAAGTCCACAGCCATCTGACGAAGAAAAGATGAGAAAGATAGCTGATCTGCCAATGCTTTGCCCCGAGAAGGACTCGAGGACGTCGAGGCATCCTGGGTCGAAGATGAAGCTTCGGCAAGAAAAAAGGCATCAAAGGATGAGGCAATTGAAACCACGGCATCCTCGAAGTCCGGCATTGGAGACCTCGAACGAGGAGTTGGTGGTCTAGAAGAAGAACTATGCCTGGAAGTATGCCTCGATGAAGGCCTCGATCGTCGATGAGAACTGTGCTTGGAAGCAGATCTCAAAGATCAAGGAGACTTCACCTCGGAGATGGAAGCAGCCGATGCTATCAAAGAATGAATAGGACTGGAGGCTGTAGATTGAAGCTCCAGAGGCTTGATGGAGGAACCTCGATGCACTCCCAAAGACTCTGCTCCTTGCATAGAGTGTGAGGATTCCTGCCGAGGCACTTGCAAAGATTCTGCTCCTTGCTTCACGTGCTTTGATGCCAGATCAGACACTCGCAGAGACTCTGCTCCCTGCAAAGAGTGTGTAATCTCAGACTGAGGCAAAGGAAGCGGCTCGACCTTGCGGGAGTCTGCTGAATGCCCAGGCTGGATAAGAAGAAGAAGCTTCAGTCCCATATTAGTAAGGAACTGAATGAATTGCTTCTCCAACATGGTCTGGAAAGAAACCGGCAAGGATGGATCCACGTCTGAAACCGGACCACCTGCTTTGGCTGGAGGTTCCTTCGAGGCAGTGTGAGTGTGCTTCGATTTGGAAGTCTTAGGCACTTTAATCACTACCACTGGAACTGTCTGCTGAGCTATCTGACCTGAGGAAACAGGGGAAGATACAGCAGAAGTCGTCGAAGAGAGAACCGCTGCAAAGACAAAGGTCTGATGAGGCTCAAGGTGGAAGCAGGAGGAACCTCGGTAGGAGTTAAGTCCGAGATTGCCTTTGAAGTCGAGGGATCAGAAGAAGAATCCATCTCGAAGAGCTTGTCCACCAAAATACAACGACGACTGAAGGCTCGAGGTTGAAGCGTAGCACAGCGCAGGCATGACTTCGGTTGATGTTTCGGCCCAAGGCACTTGAGGTAGCGACGGTGTGGGTCCGTAAGAGAAATCGCACGCTGGCACTTGCTACACTTCTTGAAGCCCGTGATAGGCCGGGACATAGAAGTAAAAATAGCTGCCGCAAGATTGAAGCCCTCGGGCTGCGGCCGAGCAGCCTGTCCCGGCAAACGGACGGAAGATTAAATTATTTTTTTTTTAAACTAGTCTGCTTGTGAGGCGTCCGCATCTGGGCTCCGTCGATGACATCACCCATATGTGAGAATACCTGCCTGCTTGTCCTGGGATAAAAAATAATTTTGAATCTTTTCAGTCAAACTAAAATGGGTGAATCTTTTTTTTTTAACTAATAACAATCTTGCAGTTCCTTGTACTTGTAACACATGGAATGCCTGCTTTTTATAATTTTGTATTAATGAGGTACATACATACTGCACTAATAATGAATGTAAAAATATTTATGCTTAAACAATTTTTATTGATAACATAGTAATACATAATTAAGCACAAACAAACAAAAATTGACCCTTGGTGCTCCACAGAGAAGAAGACACAACCAAAAACAAGAGAACTGTGGAGATGTTCAAGATGCAAGCTTTTTATTTGAAACTATTGTTTAAGCCCATTACATTAAAGGATGCTAGAATATATGTCTGTCTTTCTTCCTCTCTGTGTCACTCCCTGCCCCTGTCTCTTTCTTCCTTTCTTTCTGTCTCTCCCCCTCCCGCTATCTTTCTTTCGGTTTGTCTCTCTCCCTAGCCCCCTGTCTGTCTGTCTTTCAATTTTTCTGTCTCTCTCCCTGCCCACTGTCTTTCTGTGTGTCTGTCTTTTGTTCTCGTGCGCTGCCTGCCTGTCTTTCTGTTTCTCTCCATGGCCCGCTTCTGTCTCCCCCCCAAAGCAAGCCAAGATTGCTCCCTGGCTCCCTTTCCCTCCCCCCCCCAACTTCCCTGTGCAGCAGCAGCAGCATTTCTCCCCCCACCACCACCACTTCCCTGTGCAGCAGCAGCATTTCCCCCCTCCACACTTCCCTGTGCAGCAGCAGCAGCATTTCTCCCTTCCCTGTGCAGCAGCAGCAGCATTTCCCCCCCTTCCCTGTGCAGCAGCAGCATTCCTCCCCCCTCCCTTCCCTGTGCAGCAGGGTAGTACCATTTCTCTTCATCGTTTCTGGCTGGCTCCCTTGCCAAAGTTATTTTTGAGTTCAAAGCTGCCGCCACGGCTCCTCTCACGATCTGCGCCTGCGTCGGAAGCCTTCCGACGTAGGTGCAGCTCATGAGAGGAGCTGCCGCGGCAGAGGCTTTGAACTCAAAAATAACTTTGGCAAGGGACTGAAGAATAACTTCAGTAAGGGAGCTGGCCAGACTGCGGGCCACAGAATAGTACCTGGGGAACCACAAGTTTCAGATCGCTGTGTTAGATGGAGGGCGGGAGTCGCCGCCTTCATGCGTCCATGCTTAAGGTGCCTCTGCATGCACAGTAGAAGGAGCCAGCGTCACTGAGGGAGGGCGATGGGGAAACCACCGCTGGCTCCTTCTACTGCGCATGTGTGGCACGGAAGCACAGGTCACGGACGCAGGGATCACGAAGATTGAAGTGCGCAAACACGCTACGGGTTTTATTACAGCGGATTATATAAGTATGTTAAATCATATTGTGTTCTGGATTTTTGTCCACCGGAAATTATGAAGGCAGCTCCTTTAGATTTTAAACTAAATTTGTTGAACAATTTGACTGATAATTTAAAGAATGGAAAATTCCTTATTAATAATAGTCATATTATAATAATTTCAATCCCAAAAAATCTCAAAGAATCTCTAGCATTAATACCTAATTACAGATCAGTAGCATCCATTCCACTTTTTGTAAAAATTATAGAAGGATGATCCATTTTCAATTAATGGAATATCTTACTCAATTTTCCCTTTTACATGAATCTCAATCTGGTTTTAAACAGTAATCGCGGCTATTTTGGACAATTTACATTTTTTGTTCAGTAAGTGCCTTAATACCTTGATCATGCAATTTGATATGAGCTCTGCATTTGATTTAGTAGACAATAGGAAATTGTTACAATGTTTGGATGCTATTGGCATCAGAGGAGAGGTGCTAGATTGGTTTCAAGGTTTTCTTATGTCTCGTACCTATCAAGTTTGTTTTAATTATGATCTTTCAGACATTTGGGGCTCCTTTTACTAAGGTGCACTAGCGTTTTTAGCACACGCTGCATTGCCACACGCGCTAACCCCACGCTATGTGCCAAGAATTAACGCCAGCTCAATGCTGGTGTTAGCATCTAGTGCGCATGGCAATGCAGCGTGCGCTAAAACTGCTAGTGCAGCTTAGAAAAAGGAGCCCTTGGAGTAATCCATCTGGCGTTCCGCAAGGCTCACCATTATCTCCACTGATCTTTAATGTTTATATGTCATCATTAGGTGCGTAATTGTCCCAGTTGGGAATAAAATTATTTAGTTACGCAGATGATTTTACAATCATTATTCCATTTGCTACCTCTCTTTCTGAAATTATTCCTAAGGGAACAGAAGTATTGGTTTTGATGGAGCAATGGATGATCGAGTTCAAACTTAAGCTTAATTCAAAAAAAACGAAATTTTTTGTAGCTTCACCTCATCCATTCGATACGAAAACATTATTGTGTATCAATAAATTTAATTATCCCTTTCAATCTACTATTAAGGTTCTGGTTATTATACTGGATCAGGGTTTGACAATGGGTTTGACAATGAAGGACCAAGTGGACTCTTTGGTTAGAAAAGGTTTCTTTACTCTTTGGAAGCTCCGGTCCATTAGGGCATATTTTGATGCTTCTTCATTTAGAGTTTTGGTGCAATTTCTCATATTAAGCCAACTTGACTACTGCAAGATTGCCTAGTCAGCAATACACAGCAGTCAGGTTGATTTTCGGGTTGAAGAAATACAATCATGTAACATCTTCTTATCGAGTGCTGCACTGGCTGCCAATGGAGGTGTGTGTGAAGTTTAAGTTTGGCTGTTTTTGTTTTAAGGTTTTGTTCGGTTAACTCCTAAATATATAACTGAGCTCTTCTTTTTTCCAACCAATAAACATCAGAGAAGCTCACATTTGCATTTTGTCTTCCTGCCTGTTAGAGGATGTAAACTTAAAAGACATCATCAACATCATTTCTCATATCAAGCAGCAACATGGGGCAAGGATTTAGAACAACTGTTTCTGCTTACTAATATTTACGGGGAATTTAGAAAACATCTAAAAACATATCTGTTCTTGAAATATTTAGGTAACTGATTTATAAGAATTTTATTATGTATTATTCAGATTTTCTAGGGTATTAGCTATTGGTTTATAACATATTAGTTTCTTTTACTTTATTGTATTCTTTTTAATTATTGTAAACCACATAGAACTTTACGGCTTTGCGGTATATAAGTTGTTATTATTATTATTTCCTGTCTTAATATCATCCCTCGACAGAGCACAAACCTCTCCTCCTCATCTTTATCCAAAACCTGCAGTTTATCAACCAAACCCCTGCAGAACAGAATCGCTAACCCCCCCCTCCATTTAGTGGAGGCAGAGGCAGCAACACATTCACCTACCTACCACGGTGACGGGTCAAAAGCGCATGAGGACAAAGGCGCGCCGACAACCGAGCGCGGACAAATGAGCGCAAGGCTTAATCGCGCCGAAGAAAACCCGTATTTTAAAGGGCTCTGACGAGGGGTTGGGGGGAACCCCCCGCTCTACTTAATAGGGATCGCGCTGTCTCACGCTGCCATGTTGGGGGGATGTGGGGGGTGTAACCCCCCACATTATACTGAAAACTTAACTTTTTCCCTAAAAAACAGGGAAAAAGTTAAGTTTCCAGTATAATGAGGGGGGTTACAACCCCCCAAACCCCCCACAACGCCAGCGCAATCTCTATTAAGTAAAGTGGGGGGGTTCCCTACCAACACCCCCCGTTGGAGCCCTTTAAAATACGGTTTTTCTTCGGCGCAATGAAGTCCTGCGCTCAGTTGTCCGCACTCGGTTGTCGGCGTGCCTTTGTCCTCGCGCGCTTTAGACTATGAACCACCTACCACTGCTTTAATTTTGCACGTTCAATATCATCTAAATGGATTTCTTGCAACATCGCTACATCTACTTTGTGGTGTTGCAGCTGTTGCACTATTTTGGAGTGTTTAATGGGTGAATTAATCCTCCTACATTCCATGTTACAAAATTAACAATGGCAAAATAGGAGTAACCATGCACATTATCCGCATTAACTTCATCACCGAACCCGGCCACCCCAGCCACTGACTGAGCTGCCACTCTACATTGCAAGAATAGGAACTACCTGCCTTGAAGCCCTCCTGTGAATGTAAAACCCTAGTAGGTTAAGAGGCGGGTTCTCCCCTGCCCTCCATTCCCCCTACACCTCATCCTCCCCCTCCCTCTGCCAATCCCCTGAAACTCCTCCTCCCCACAGTATGCCTCAAGCTAACCCAACCAGGCCCTTGACCCCATCCAGAAATGAACTCCAACCTGGCCTGCCACCCTGAACTGTGAACCTCATATCAACATCTCCCAAATTACCACCCACGGGTCACTATCCCAGTGGGTCAAATCATCCACATACACCTCCTCATTCAACCAATAACCCCCACAATGGCCTCCAAGCTAACAAACCAGTTACTCATCATATTACCAAGATACTCTGTCCATGAAATCTGTAGCAGATCCTGGAGCAGGAAAAACATTAGTCCTGACACTCTGCTATGCCTCCAATCAGGTGTGCTTTGTAATCTCCAAATGGAGTGACTGGCTTTTGGTCGAAGCTCCCTGAGTCTGATGCGTCTATCCTTCATGCGTGCCATGCTCTCATGCCCCCTCTGTACTCTGCAATCCAAAGGGTGGGTATCTGTAGGCTGCAATCCAAAGGGTGGGTATCTGTGGCTGCTCTGGAAGGTTCAGTGTTGCCAGGGAATTCAAAGCTGACTAGGCCTTCTCCAGGGTATGCACCTTTTTAATGGTGTCCCCTACCATTAGTGCTAGTGCAAAAGGATAAAGGCACCAGTATCGGAGGTCCTCTTTTCTGAGGAACGTTGTTACTGGCTGCAGATCTATGCGCTTACGCAATGTAGCGGCAGCCACGTTCTGGTAAATTTCTACTTTAATGTCCTTCCATTGTCAATCTCTCATCTGTCTGACTGCATGAAAGATGTCCTCCTTTATTCTAAATCTAGCCAAATGACAATGTCTCTTGGTAAGTTAGTCTTCGGCAATCCAATGCCGGATGTGCCCACTCAATGTTGATGTCCGGCATGGTTCCCTCCTGGCCCTGTGCTTGGGCCAGCACATTGGCACATATTTCCTGTGCCATTTGCCTCATATCCTGGAACTCAGCCATCTTAGGATTCTTTGGTTGCACCTCTTATCCAGCAGGTCAGATTCTCTGGTGCGCATGGTTTTCAATTCATGCTGAACCTCAATGAGATCCTTGGTGGGGCTGTCCATGTATGCCTCCATTTCATCTTGCCACCAAGCCATCTCCACCAGTTCCTGCTTCAGTCCCTCAACCACCTTTGTTATATCTTGGCGCATCATAAGCATTTCTTTTTTTAATGTCCAGCAGCAATTCTTTGATCAATCCCAAGTGGTCATCCATCTCTCCAGTAGGTCCCAACGCTAGGTCGGGTACTTTTTGAGTGTTATATCCCCCACATCTCCTGCCTCTGCCATCTTGCCTGAGTGCGAAGGACTCATGATCTCCTCTTTTGGCGAGCCTTGTTTACTTCATGCATATCAATGGCACTCTAAATTTCCTCCTTGCAGCCATGGCGAATGTTTGCTCTCATTATCTACTTCTCACTAAGGAAGGAACACTATCTTTTTTGGGGTGTTTTCGCTAAATTTTTTCAGCAGCTCCACAGCTGCTCAAGGGTGTCCTGCCATGTTGGTGACATCACTTCCCCCTCAGGTAAAAATATTTTACAAAGTAATATGACCTCCTAGAGGGAAAGCCCTAGAACAGAAGGAAAGAAAAGGCTAGGAATAGGCCCAAAAGAGGAAGTAATGAATTGAGCATTAGGGAAACAGATATCTCTCTGAATCTCCTGATGCCAGTCAGAAATGAAATATTTTGCCAAATTGCAGGCACTATGCTCTTGCAAAAAGCATTTGAATATGACTTTTCCACAAGCAGGAAAACCCCCAGCTACAAAGCGAACATATGTACAAGCTCTCATGTTAGATAAAGAGAATAAGGTGGCTATATTTGTAGAAGATAGGGAGATCCCATTAGCGGAGAAAGAAAGAAATTTACCTTTGTTGATAAGTAATGCTTGTAGTAGTACAACTGGAACAGCAGAAAGAGGGAGCTTGCCAGGGTAAGAATGGCCAAAACCACATTCTGGTTGATTCGGAGCATGAGTCTCAGACTGGGACTTGCTGGGTAAGCACGCTACAGATCAGCCTCTCATCTTAATGCACACAAGCTGCAAATACAACACAAACCAAATACAGCTTTAAAACTGATGCTCTTTAGAATAAGATCTATTCAGATATTCAAAGGTGTGCCCAGAGTTTACTCACCAAAGCAGAAATTCATTTACACTATGAACAGAAAAAAAAAGACACTAAAATGTTTTTTTTGGGTATCTTCCACAGAACGATTCTTATGAAATTTAGTGCGTTTTTATTTTGGTTCAGAGTGTATGTACTGCACTCTTGTGCTCCCTCTACCCATTTTCTAACCTCTCATTTGCCTCTTCCCATTCTGCAGCGCACTCCACCCCCAGCTTTGTGTACTTATTTCTGCCACTTCTTCCTCCACTGGGACTTGACCTCTGAAGCCAATGCAAATCATCTTGTTAACCATGGAAATTCACTAATATCAGCAAATAGATTAACTAAAGGCTGTTTATATGGCAGAAAAAGTGAGAAGAGAGAAGAAATATTGGAGCACTATAGTGTCAAGAAGTATAACTACAGGCTACTAGAAACAAAAGGAAGCTTTCACATTTTGAGCCTGGAGAAAGCATTTAGAGCTGGTAGTAAAGATTGTATTTCAGAAGGACCAAGAGAGGGTAACCATTTGTCCTCTTAAGAGAACTATCCCCTTTTTCAACTTCTTCAGATACATCCTTCAGGTGTTTGGGGTTTTTTTGTTTGTTTTTTGTTTTAAGGAAAATATCCTCTTTTTTTTTCATGCCTATGACCAACACACCTACCCATATAATAAGAGAAACCATCTCTGGTCTCATAGTCAATCTGGACACTTGGGGGGGGGCGTGGGGGGGCTAACAATTCCTAAGAAGCACTCAACTCCTTGACAGAGATGAAGCAGTGGTGGATGAGTCTTCTGATAGTTTGAATTGGACAGGAATACTGGAGAATACCACTAAGAAAATTGTGTCCAGAATTACCTTATGGATGACATTTGTTTTCCTCCATGACAAAAATGCTTTGTTAAGGATTTTAGTTTAGATCAGGGCAAGGGTGGGCAACAAAGGCCACAATCCAGTTAGATTTTCAGCATTTCCCTAATGAATATGAATGAGATCTATTTGCATACGATGAAGGGAGTGCATGCAAATAGATCTTACGCATATTCAAGCTAAGTTTCTTTATTTTTGATATACCGTTTATCATACAGGTATCTAAACGGTTTACAATAAAATGTAATATATATATATATATATATATATATATATATATATATACACACACACACACACACACAGTGCTCCCTCGCGAATTCGTGGTCCGTGATTCATGGTCCCGGTCATTCGCGGTATTTTCCAACCACAAATGACCAGGCAGGAGAGGAGTCGGGCCTCACCAATCAGGAGCTGCGTGTCAAAGCAGCTCCTGATTGGTGAGGCCCGACTTTAGTACAGGAAGAGGCAGTCGGAGCATACTGCAAGTGATTTCCTTCACTCGCCGGTGCTCCAGCTGCCCTCTACTACATCCCCTGCTAAAACCATATTCGTGGTTTTTCAACATTCGCGGGGGTTCCTGGAACTGAACCCCCGTGAATATCGGGGGAGTACTGTATGTGTGTGTGTGTGTGTGTGTGTGTATATATATATATATATATATAGACACACACACACACACATACATACATATATATATATATATTTTTTTTTTTTTTTTAAATTCATTAGGGAAATCCTGAAAATCTGACTGGATTGCAGCCTTCGTTGCCCATCCCTGGATCAGGGGTTCTCAACCCAGTCAGGTTTTCAGGATATCCACAATGACTACGAATGATAAATTTGCATTCAGTGGAGGTAGTGCATGTAAACATATATCTCATGTATAGTATTGTGGGTATCTTGAAAACATGACTGGGTTGAGAACCCCTGGATCCAGGGGTGGGCAACAAAGGCCGCAATCTAGTCGGATTTTCCCAATGAATATGCATGAGATCTAGTTGCATGCACTGTCTCCACTATATGCAAATAGATCTCATGCATATTCATTGGGGAAATCCTGAAAACTTAATAACAAAGCCAGATGCTGCAAGGGTCCTCTCTCTTGCCAATTCGCTATAGACTCTGCTGGTCTTGATCCCGCCCCCCTCTGAAGTTACTTCATGATTTTGAGGGGCAGGATCAAGACTGGAAGAGCCCATAGCAATTTGGCAAGAGGGAGGGCCCTCGCACCATCTGGCTTTGTTATTGCCAGTTGGTTTAGCAGGACTGGAATCGAGACAGGACTGAGGCAGGGCTGCTCACAATCCAGATGTGTCACCAACTCCTCAATCCCCCCTCCTCCCGGCAGCCAGCAAATGGCATGGACGACTGTCATGGCGGGAGGAATCAGCTACCTGCCTCGCATGTCAGGCCTGCCACAGACCTGCGACTCTGTTGGAAGAAGCAAAGGGTAAAAAGTTGATGGGGAGATATCTTGGATGTAGGTGGAAGGAAAGAGAGAGATTAGGTATTGGAGTAAAGAGGGGAGAGGAAATGCTGGATGGAAGTGACAAGACAGTAGATACTGGTTAAAAGAGTGAAAATAAAGGGGGAAAGAGAGAAAGGAAAGATGCTGGGGGGGGGGGTGAGAGAGGGAAGAGTTAGCAAAAAAAAAAAAAAAATGGAGAAATAGAGGCAGAGAGGCAGAAAAATAAATGGAGGAAAACTGAAAGGAAATGGTTAAAGAGATGGATATAGGAGAGGAAGTGAAGACAGGAAGGAGAAGAGGCAGACAGACTGCAGTCCCTGGAAAGAAAATTAAGAAAAGATAGAAGAAAGCAGAAACTGGGATAAACATTAATAAAATGGCAGCATAACAAAGGTAGAAAAAATAATTTTATTTTTAATTTCATGAACAAAAAATGCAATTTTACTGTAAATTTGCACTGCTTTCTTTTTATATTCCAGTGTAGAATGCTGTTTCTCTTTCTCTGATGTTGAAATGCACATGGCTTCTTGAGGTTTAAGTTCGATTTTTGTCTACATTTAAGTTTGTGGTTGCTTATAGTTGCATTTTCCTATGTAAGGGCCTTGTTGTGAATATGTTAGCTTGAGATATATGTATGTATCACAGATATTTGTATTATGTTTATAGTGACTTATGACTTACAAGATAGCTAATGGGGAGGGAGGGTGAACAGTCTTTATAGATTGGCTCACCATGATAACCCAAATTTCTAACCTCAATTTATATTCAAGTCAACCTTTTTCCCCTCTTTTTGGAGGGAAAAAAGGATACCTTGGTTTATATTCGGATCAGTTTATATTCGAGAATATACAGCAAGCTACATCTTGCTTTCTCCCTTTATTCTGTTTTTGATGACCATCTGTGACAGGGTTTACATCTCAACATGAAGAGAAACCCAGGGAAAAAAGGGTGATGGTGGACACCAGAACCCAGAAATCAGCTCTAGATTTCTATAGGGAGCTGCAGATCAGACTGGCACCCTTAACCATAAAATCAATCCCAGGGGAGGAGAGCAGAAAGGGAACACACCGAGTGATAAGACCTCCTACTTTTCCAATGAGGAAGGCAGGCCATTAGGCTCCTCCAACTAGATGCCATAGCAAGACTTAGGGGAGAAGTTTCTGCCCTATAAAAGAGGAAGCTGAAGCAGAGCAAGTCCTTCCTGCTTGGGGAGGCCAACCAAGGAAGAATTGACCCAGAAACAGCTAACTACAAAACCTGCTTAAAGCATAGAACAGCTGTCCTACATTGTTTGCTTTAAAGGAGTACACCGGATTGTATATGAAAACCCTTGATATACCGCCCTTCAGTAAAATCAGAGTGGTGTATAATAAAAAAAATATGAGTGGGAAAGGAACTACCTAGTCAATAAAGTAAAAATAGATAGCACAGATTGAAAATTTGTAAGGAAGGGGTGAATAAACATGTGGATAAAGGTGAGCTGGTTGCTAATTGCATATTTGGATTTTCAAAAAGCATTTGACAAAGTACCTCATGAAAGACTTCTGCGGAAATTAGAAAGAATGGGATATGAGATAATGTCCTATTATGGATTAAGAGCTGGTTAAAAAATAGAAAACAGAGTAGAATTAAATGATCAGAATTCTCACTGGAGAAGGGTAAATAGTGGGGTTCCACACAACAGAAAAAAAGGAGTGGAATCAAATATCTAGCAAAAATACTCCCTTAATTATCTAGCTCAGACCAGGGTTAACATCCTGCTAGTCAGCAGATCATTCATGAATGAAGAAGGAAAAGCCTCAGACTCCAATCTGATGCCAAGAATAAATCTGCAAACAGATTATAACTTTGGGAGAAACCTCATTGGCATAAAAACCTCCTTCTTGAAAGACCTGATTATACCCAATCTGAAACTGTTAAGTCTTAAAAATAAGAGGGTTTTGTTTAATATATTTAAGGAGGGGCATCCCTCCTGCCAATTTTTTCTCATGGGGGGGGGAGTCAGTCCCCGGTGCCAGTTTGTTGGGGGGAAGTCGTGGAGGGCAGCCATTAGCTGGGAGGGGGGATTTTCTTTTTTAATGGGGCAGATTTGTGCGTGTGTAACACACACAGCATTTGTGCCCACTGCTTCCCCTGCCGGCTCTGCGCATTTGTGAGAGTTGCTCTCACAGCGATCAATCAGATGGGAGAGACAGGGATTAAGACAAATCTCTGCACAAATCATTTGCATGCCAAATTTTGAGTGCATCAATAGCTCTTTCAGAATTGGTCAAAAATTGGAATGGAGTGGACCCACACGGTCTTACCAATCCTGTTTAGTGCATCTAGCTCTGTGTGCTTCAGAGCAAATTTTCAAGCAATTTCTAATGTTCGTTGTTAGGGGAGGAGTGATATAAAGCCAGCATGAAAGTACTGAAATATACTATGTAACTAGAGGTAAAGAAACCCTTATACAAGGGTAGCAATGCTGAGGTAAGTTCTGAGCTTTCAAAAGGAAGCTTGGGACAAAAAAGGACAAGTATGAAAATGCTGGATATTTTTATGTTTGATATTCGCTCTGTTTAAAAAGTAAAGGACTCCTATGTTTGTAGCAAAATTAAGGCAATAAAAGCACCACTTCTTTTTTTTCCAAAGACTATTTGTTTTTGTGCTAGTCATATGAGGGTGTGAGCATTCTAGAGTTGAGGAGAGGCTATATAGCCTAAAACACATGGTAAAATACAGCCCAAGAACCACCAAACCCATATATCCATGTCCATGCCTTGAAATAAGAAGGTGGATTACTGAACAGAATTGAGTTGACCTGGAGAAGATGCTCTATAATAATAAAGAACAGAAGCAATTGTTTAGCAATTCTCTTATTTATTAGGATTTAATTTGCCTGTCTCCAAGGTAACTTCATCGACTGTACATTATGCTTACACGTGGTTATTTTATTAACACAATGCATGCTGTGTGAAGATATAGCTGTACTACCCTGGGTGAAGCTCGGTTAATGAGTCCCTTAAAATAAATAAAGCAGAAGGGAAGGAACAGTGCACCCATGATTTCCAATATCACATCATATCCGTGCTGTAAAAAAAAAATCATTTGCATGTGGCTGATGTGGCGTTTTGCACTGGAATTAGAACGGCTCAGATCATGACTAAATAACGCGAGAGGAACTAGGCAGAACAAAGCAAGCAGCTCACCCGCACTGATGTGGGATGCACCCCTTTAAGGTCAGGCATGCCGCTGGGAGGGCGGAATGACAGTGGCCTCTTCTCTCTATTGCGAATCGATGCCTTGGGAGAAGCATCACCCTGGACGCGACACCCCACAACTCCAACGTGGTCAACTATTGATGAAGCAGATCGGACGTCGCTGCTGTGACATCCTGAAGTCACATGATCTTCTTGCTGGTTTGTGGGCTGCTGTTATGTATCTTGCCAATAAAGTTATTGTTTCAATTTATGTATATAAAAATTTTCCCCGTCCTCTCCAGCTCAAACGTCCCTGCCCTGTCCCCGCAAGCCATCTGATCCCATCTGCACAAGCCTCCAATGAACTGATTTTATTAAAATATAAAAAGAAACAATATGCTGCTGTACAATTGTCATTTTATAAATACAAATAATACAGAGCAAGGATGAACAAAACCCCTGTCTCCCCTTCCCTCCAAAAATATCCCCCTCCACTGTGGAGAAAACTGAATAAGCCAAATTATTACAGAATGCTTCACAGAAAAATCATGCTAACAGAATACCATGGTCACACATAACAGTAATAGTGTTAGGGGAGTGCAACTAGGGCATTTCCCCTGACGACTTTTCAAAACCTGGCATTTTTTTGTTGTTTGTTTGTTTGTTTTTTAATTGTATTCATTGTATAAATTGCTAGTTTTATAGTATCTTATAAGTTATTTCTTATTTTAGTATTATGTTTAATTATATGTCACTTTTATATATTGTAATTCGCTTAGAAACAATTTTAATTAAACGATTAATCAAATATAAATAAAACTTGAAACTTGGGTTTTGAAAAGCTGTGTCGGGCAGGGATAAAGTAACCATACGTCCGGTTTTGAACAGGACTGTCTCGTTTTTTGATCCCCTGTCCCGTTGTCCCCACACACAGCTTCGGGACGCCAAAATGTCCCATTTTCAGGGACAGCGTCCTAAAGCTTTGCATGGAGACAACGGGACAGGCAATCGCTTCCTGTCCCTCCCTGCCGCACAAAAAAAGCCTCTCTACATGCCCAATTTAAACCTCCCGGTCTGCTGCCGCTATTCCTCTGCTTACCTCCCTGCTGCTAATTGCGCCCAGAAGCCTTCTTCCCGACGTCAATTCTGACGTCGGAGAGGATGTTCCGGCCAGCCAGGCAGTGATTGGCTAGCCCTGAACGTCCTCTCCGACGTCAGAATTGACATCGGGAAGAAGGCTTCTAGGTGCAAGTATCAGCAGGGAAGTAAGCAGAGGAGCAACAGCGGTGGATGGGGGGAGGTTTAAATCGGGCCTGGAGGGAGGCTTTTTTTTTCCCGCGGCAGGGAGGGAAGGAGGTAGGCAAGCAGGCTGGCTGGCTTTGGGGGGAGGGAGGCAGGCTGGCTGGCTTTGGGGGAGGTAGGCAGGCTGGCTCTGGTGGAGGCAGGTAGGCTGGCTCTGGGGGAGGTAGGCAGGCAGGCTGGCTTTGGGGAAGTAGGCAGGCAGGCTGGCTTTGGGGGAGGCAGGCTGGTTCTGGAAGAGGTAAACAGGCTGACTTTAGGGGAGGCAGGCTGGCTCTGGGGAGGCAGGCCTGCAGGCTGGCTTTGGGGGATGCAAGCAGGCTGGTTTTGGGGGAGGGAGGTAGGCTGGCAGGTTGGCTCTGGGGGAGGTAGGCAGGCTGGCTTTGGGGGAGGCAGGCAGGCTGGCTTTTTGGGAGGGGGTGGGACAAAGTCTGGAAGGCAATGAGGGGGACATAAGAAGGAGAGAAAGAGGCAGAGAAAGGGGGCGGGGGTTGTAAGTAGAAAAAAGACTAGAGAGATAAAGGCCTGGACCAAAGGGGAAAGACAGGAGACAGAAGCAGGACTATGGGGGAGGTGCAGACAGAGGGGGAAAGAACGGGAATCGCTGCCTGGCTGGCCTAGAACGTCCTCTCCGACGTTAGAATTGACGTTGGGTGGCGAGAGTTGGCCGGCCCCGCGGGGAAGAAAAGCAGGGCGAACTCGGCGCCGGCCTGTTCCCGATGTGAGCAGTGGCAGTCTATTCCCCAGTGGCGGTGGCAGCATTTTCCCAATGGTGGTGGCATAGGGGAGGGCAGGGAGAAAGAAAGAAAGGGGGGGGGGGGACAGGAAGCCAGAAAGAAAGAAAGGGGGCAGGGTGAAACAAAGAAAAATGGGGCATGGAGAGAGAGAGAAAGACAGACATACAGAACGAAAGAGGGTGTGGAGAGAAAGAAAGAAGGGGGCAGGGTGAGAGAGAGAGAGAAAAACAGACATACAGAAATAAAAGGGGTATGGAGAGAGAGAAAAAGAAAGAAGGGGCAGGGTGAAACAAAGAAAAGGTTTGTGGAGGGAATGAGGTCTGGAGGAGAGGAAGCATACAGGAGGCTGAAAGAAGGGAAGAAATATTGGATGCACAGTCAGAAGAATAAAGTGCAACTAGAGACTGATGAAATTACCAAAGGTAGGAAAAATGATTTTATTTTCAATTTAGTGATCAAGATGTGTCTGCTTTGAGAATTTATATATGCTGTCTATATTTTGCACTATGGCCCCCTTTTACTAAACCGCAATAGCGTTTTTTAGCGCAGGGAGCTTATGAGTGTTGAGAGCAGCGTGGGGCATTCAGCGCAGCTCCCTGTGCTAAAAATCGCTATCGCGGTTTAGTAAAAAGGGAGGGGGAATATTGGTCTATTTTTGTATAGTTGTTACTGAGGTGACATTGCATAAAGCCATCTGCCTTGACCTCTTTGAAAACCCGCGGAATATAAATGATAATTAACATTTTCTCTGCGTACAGCGTGCTTTGTGTTTTTAAAATTTTATTGTTGGTAGATCATTTTGACTTTGCCACAAAGGTAAGGGGGAGGGAGGGAGGGGAGCTGCTGAAAGACATCTAGTAATCCTTGCAGGCTTGACTGTGCAGGGAATTATTTTTGTAAAATCATGTTTTGTTATGTGACTGGCATTATTTAGACTTTAATTTCTATGAATGAATAGAATGAAAATGATATAAATTACTTGCTTGTTTTTATGTGCGTGCGCTGAAGGAAAGTGAAGAGAGAGTGGGCTGAGGACGCTGAAGGGAAATGGGGAAGAGAGAGTGGGGAGAAGACGCTGATTTATAAATTGACAATTGTACATAATATTGTTTCTTTTTTATATTCATCCATAGCTGCATGTTAATGATGTGCTCGTATGCACTTATTTATCATCATAACATATACATCATCATTAACATGCAGCTGTGGATGTGTAAGGACAGGCTGAGGAGGATGATGGGAAGGAAGGAAGGTGCACATATCAACATATCGTACATTTTTAACATGCATGATGCAGCTATAGGCAAGCTGAGAATGGGATCATACAGATGTGTATGTTCAGATATGCGCTCAGATGTGTAGTTTTTTCTGAAATATTTATTAAGCTTACAGTATTTATTAAAACACATTTAATACTTGTTACAAAAAATATTGTGCAATTGTGATCTACTTCTGGCCTACAAAGGTCAAAAGAAATCCTTAACTCAGATTTTACATTCAAAAGTGAATAATAGCTACTAGCACTATTATTTATTAGTTATTTATTATGCAGATGTTTGCTAGTTTGTTATTAGTTCAGTATTAGACATATGTTAGTTTAGGATAGGTAGGTATAGATTAGTTTAGTTTAGGTTAGGGCCCTGCTGAAAGAGTCTACCTTGACGTGGTTGCAGGCTTACAAATCTTTTGGTCAAAGAGTGCGGCGACAGAGAAAAGTATGTGTGTATTCGGCCCATGGAAGAAGGGGGGGGGGGGGAAGGGGTGCGTTGGGGACCCAGTAGGATTGCTCAGTAAGGGGCCCAGAAATTTCTGATGGCGGCCCTGGAGGTGGGCAAAGGAGGACTAACTAGTGTCCGATGAAAGTCTAATCTACTTCTGATAAAACGGAGAAGTCAGCCACCGAGATAAGAAGCCATGCCCAACCTCTGGCATTGTCAGGCCTTTTTAGGCACAGCCACTGCCCAGAAACCCAAGGACACCTGGAATTGGAACTGTTGTATCGAGAGCATACCCCTGGGAATGTCTCTGGGAGGAAAACCTGTAGATCCCTGATGATACCTGTGGGAGGAACAAAGAGCACTATGACCCCCTCCCGACATCCGGTGAAACTTGTTCTCAGGGAGAGACTTAGGGCGGCGATTGGCAACACCTGTGTAGAGGTCATCTAGACCTGTACCAACAAGAAACTGGCCCTTGAAAGGACATCTGTTTAAGGCAGTGGTCTCAAACTCGCCACATGCGGTCCGCCAGGCACTATTTTGCAGCCCACTGTCTGTACTAGTGCTGCCTGCTCTTTGCAGCATCCTCCGGCTTCCCCCTGGCCTCCTGCTCTTAGCTTTAGATAATTACCGCAGCCTGCAGAGAGGATTGCCGGTGCTGTAGCGATCCTTGCATGCTGCTATCGGCCTCTGCAGCACGTTCCCTCTGCTGTGGTCCCGCCCCCCCCCCCCCACCTCCGCTTGGGTGGCCTAATGGAGAGAAAATGCCCAGAGTAGCGGCAGGGTAGTGAATTGCATTCGCTACCGCCGCTTTTGCTTGGCCAGGGAGGAGAAATACTATAAAATCTATCATTACATATTAAGGGCATGTATGTACTCTGAAAACAAATGCTGAGCCCCAAAATACCTTCATATAAGGCTATTTCTCTTTAAAGTAAAAATGATTTTACATTTGGAACTGAAAGCTCAGATCCCTTATCATGTTCAATACATGCCTCCGTTCATCTTGTTTAGAGGACAGCTCTGAGTGGACTCCACCATGTGCGGGTGAAGAAAGTGCAGTCAACCCACTATGTGCCGGTCTGCTAGTCTTAGAGGCTCTGCGGAGGTCGGAGGGAGCTGAGGGGGAGGGGGGAGATCCTGCTCCGCTGTGCAGCTGGTGGACGTTTGACTATCCCTGGTCCTGCTTGGTCCTCGGCTCCTTTCTGCATCGAGCCCTGATGATCTGCTTGTCTTTCCTTCCTGTTCCTCCATCAGACTGATATGATTCATTATTTTCCAAACTGACTTCAATAAGCTGAAGATATTCAATAAGCTGAAGATATTGCCTCATCTAATACATTTTATATTCTGCAGCCTCTCTAACACTTGGTGCTGTCACCTGAAAGAACCACAACCTCTGGGACACCATTGCTTGAATCATTCAACATTTCAAAGATACAAGAGGATTTTTTTTTATTCCAGCTCTTTGGTTTCCTCTTCTTTCCCTTGGATGTTGATTAGTATTTTCCTAGTTTTCCAAACTAATAAGTGCCACTATCAGGCAGTTGGGAGCTCTCAGAGGCTCCAGATTTTTTACCTTAATTGATATTGAACTGGTAGATGGGAACAGGGACACTGCTGGATAATTTGCAGTTTAATCGGCTGTTGGAAATAAAAGAGAGTTACAGTATAAGGAATGTCTGTCAGAGTCCGGTGATAATTCAGGACTAATTGTGGTGATTAGCGCAAACTGGGCGGGAAGGAGAGAGCCTTTCTGCCTCTGATCTGCATGTTGAGACCTGTTTGGGATTTCCCTCTGCCTGCCACGTGAGTCCTTGCTTCGATGTAACTTCCGGTTTTGCAAAACCGGAAATTACACCAGAAGCAAGGACTCCGATGGCAGAGAGAAAGCCCGAACGAGTCTCTGGTGCAGATCGGGGCAGCAAGGCTCTCTCCTCTCCTCCCTGCCCAGGCAAAAGCGGCGGTAGCAAGGGGGCCAACAAATCGGTAAGTCCGATTTTCTTCAATAACAAACCGATTTGAATTGATTCACCCAAAGTGAATCAGTGAATCGATTCGAACCGCGAATCGGGCAGCACTAATCATAACCCCCTTATATTGTATGATGAGCTCTCCAGGAATAGCAAAAAAATGTACTATATCTAACTGTATACTACTACAATACCCTTATATCTATCTGCAGGTGCCATCTACAAATGGGTTCAATAGATATTTTGTGGTTTTTGAAGCACTCACACTTTCCAGAATAAAGGTACCAGTTTAGTCAAACGAACTGACCACTAGGATACTACAGGGACCTGCTTGCTTCTGTAAGTGGAATGGCAATTATATTTGCAGGTGACATACAGTCTAGTATGCACTGTCATTTTCACCTATTGGGGTTGTGGTGGGTAGGGACAATGACCACTGGGGAATTAAGGGGAGGGTCATACCTTTATTCCTCCAGAGGTCATCTAGTCAGTTTGGAAAAGTTTTTGGCATTTAGTTGTTATTGAAAGAGATCTAGCCATAAACATCCATTTTTTTTGCCCTGGATGTTTTTGTTCCATTATTGCAGAAAAACAGCAAAATAGTAAGCCCGCTCTATCCCTGCCTCTAACACATTACCTTGAGATTTTGACTAACTGCATAGAAAAACAACTTAAAAATGAGTATCGCAAATAGTGATTTAGATGTTTTTGCAAAAAAATGTCCATCTGCCATTTTAAAAAAAATTTTCTATTTCGAAAATGAGCCCCATGACATTTTTTTGGGAGGGCAGTAAAAATCTTTAGAAAACAGGGATCATGTGTGATCTTACTTACCATTTTGTACCCTTATTGGATTTGTGCCGTGCATTAACTCTTTTCCCAGAAAGCTTAGAATTGATAAAGTAATCTGCCCAGGATCACATGGATTTGAAATGTGATTTAAACCCTGGATTACAGACCAATATATTAAATACTATGCCACCCCTTTTCATAAAATTAGTCATCACTCTCACTGACCAAACTCACTATTACTCAGGAAAATAAACAGACCTCATTGCTCTCTCATGTCCACAAGGTTTATTTGTATCAATACCTATTGTTCATTTACAAACTCTTCATTTTTCTATTTCTTTGCTTGCATACATTTTTTTTTTTTTTTTTTACAAGAACAATCCAGCCAAATACTCTTCGGGTCAAAGTCAGATTGAGCAGAAGAATGGCCAAAACACTATTAAAAGCAAATGATTTTAAAACAGATCATAGTGCCGATGTAAACAGCAACTAGGCCATAATTTAGTCTAGTTTAAAAAATAACAAGGAGCTAATCCCATATCTTATGCACATGCTCCTTTAAGAACCTTTACATGTATACTCATTCTCTAAAATGTTCAAGTAAAGCACTGAGAAAAAAAAACCCTATCAAGGAACATGTAGAAACAATTAAAAAGTGCTTGTAAAGCTGCAAGTCTGCCAAGGTCACAAACACACAGTGATTCCATGCAGGGCTGAAAGTGTCCTGCTTCCCCTCTCCATCTGCCACAGAACCAGGGGCATAGCCAAACACCCAACTTTGGGTGTGCCTGAGCCCAAAGTGGGTAGACACAAGAACCCAGTTCTGCACCTTTTCCTCCCCCTCCCCTCACAGTAATAAGGGGTCTCTTACCTCCACTCCTCCAATCCCCCAGTGCCTTTTAAATCCTTTAGCTTTTCACCAGAAGTGAGCAGTGACTCAGTCACCGCATGTGCCAGCCCTGAGTCTTCTCTCTGATGCTAATTCCTGGTCCTGCAAAGAGGAAGTTGTGTCATAGGGAAGGCTCAGGGCTGGTATGTGCAATGGGGATGATACACTGCTTGCTGCCAGTGAAGAATAGAATGATTTAAAAGGTACTGGGGGATTGGGGAAGAGGAAGTGGAGGTAAGAGTGTTCAGCCAGCGAATCAGGGGGATCCTTGCCAACCACATCACAGCTGTGCTACAGCTGGGTGGGCCTGAGTCCAAAACAGGTGCACCTGTAGCCACCCATGGCTACATCACTGCATTGAATGTAGGCAGAAACTGCAATTTCACTTGTCCCAAAGTTAGTTTTGACAGATTTAAACCAGGAACAAAACATAAAAAGAAAAGAAAACACTACACAAACTTTAAAATGTCCAGTATTTTCTGCTCTTAAAATACAGAGCCAAGTGCACAAGACATGTTTGAAACATGAATACACTTAAGGTAAAATTTATGCCAGTCTGACTTCTAGGACTGTAACTGTTTGGAGGGCAGATGGCATGTCAGTTACATATACTCGTTTGCATTCCCTTCTCAGAAATGTAAGACCGAAAGGTCAACAGCAATATCTAAAGGCACTGAGTTTCCAATTAAAACTGAAATCAAAGCACATGTGCACCAAGCTAGGTCTACAAACTGCTGAGTCATACAAGCCCCCAGATGTGCGCTGCTGCAGCTGTGTAACCCTTGCTACAAACTTATGACAGGTTAGAAAGCAGCATATTCCTCAATTTAGCAGATGGTTGCTGTCAGTCACCGAGTGACGGTGGCCATGTTTTCTAAGGCATAAAGCAGCCCTTCCATGCCAATAAATGCCCATTCTTGGCCTCCAAGGTGCAGCTCTCTCATAAAGAAATGGCTCCTCTGCAACTGAAAAGTCACTACTAGCAAGTCTCTACATTTTCCCTTCAGTTCCTTGTGATTTGCTCAATACCAGTTCTTAGAGCTTGAGTAAGTTGTCTCTTGATGGGAATAATAACCAAAAACCCCTTAATAAACAAAAACCCCACAAAACTTTAAATGGCCCTTATCAATCAACGAGGCTCAGTTGCAGTGTTCAGACCTCTTCTGCTTCAGACCACCACAGTTCAAGCATGGTTATGGAAGCAATATGTTTGTGGGCTGAAAGAAGGAAACATCATTCTCTAACCCCCCCTCCCCCTGACATTACAGCAGCATACTAGGTAGAGTCAATTTCAGAGGAGAATCTCCAGCTGAAGAAGAAAAGCATGGAAACAAAACCAAAATAAAGAATTCTTTGCTGTGTGCAAATCAAGGAGATATGATGGTAAAAAAATCTGGATTTCCCTGGCAAACATAAAAATGATAAAGTAAGCATAATTTTAAAAGAAAGAAAGCACAGACTGTCTACAGCTTTCCCTGCCACTACTCTCTACCCTTCAAATACATGCTTCAGAGTATCACAGCCAATTCCACTAGGGCTCCAGCTCGGAGCCTGATCTCTCTGGATAAGAGAAGAGGGATACAGAAGCAGCAAGGCAGCTAACCCAGCCCAAACTACTGGCTGATGAGAAAAAGAAGAGGGGCAAAATAACCAAGCACTCAGGTTGGAGCAAACCCCTCTTTCGATCCCTTAAGGACATGTTATGACCATCAATGTGCTGCACTGGTCAGGCTATTAGCAGAACCACTCATCCCATTCTCATTCTTCTGCAGAGTCCTCACAGCACTGGGCACCTGCAGCCCCGTGTACAGTGTTAGCCCACCACACCAGACCTAGAAATGAAAAGAGAAGAATGTATGATTACAAAGAGGGGAAAAATGTTAAAATACCCCAACAGAAAATGCAGGTCATGCTATCCATAATAAGGTGTATACCATGGGTCTAATATCCATCAGGCTGATGACCAGGAAAGTTATTTTATCCAGTTTCTTGTTGAAGTTCCAGATAATGTTAACATGTTACAGGGCTTATTATAGAAACATTTACATGTGTAAAATGTTTTTATATATGTAATTTACATACACATGCAAACTGTGATTTTACAGAGCCACTATTTGCACATGTATTACCTATCAGACACAGATATAGATAACAGAGACATGACAGGGCTGAATTGTAGGCATGCTCAAACTACTGCCCTATCATGCCTCCTTTATCAATCTCTGTGTCTGATAAGTGGTATGTCTTCTCATTTTAAATATACATCATAAAATGAGAAGACATTTATATTATAAAAATATGCATGTCGGTTTTTGCAAATGCCTTGAGGCACCTACAAGTGCCAGCCCGAAGAAGCAGTTGCTGATGGAAACCCTCTAGCCCTTCCCAATGCACCCCATGGATCTTTCCAGGGGTTTCCCTAGTAGTCTAAAGGAAAGCAAGAGCAATTCCCAGTTGATCCTGTACTGTGAAGTGTCTCAATTCAAAATGGTGCTTCTGACCCCTAATGAAAGTCTTGCAGTACCACAACAAAGTGTTTAACTGCCAAATAGCACAGTTACTTACCGTAACGGGTGTTATCCAGGGACAAGCAGGCAGCCTATTCTCACATATGGGTGACCTCCAAGCTTAGCAGAATGGGATGGCAATTTAGGAGAATAAATTTTTTAATACTGTTTGGCCAAACTGTCCATCCCGTCTGGAGAAAACATCCAGACAAAAGCGAGAAGTGAAAGTATGAACCGAGGACCAAGTAGCAGCCTTGCAAATTTCCTCAATAGGTGTAGATCTGAGGAAAGTTACTGACGCTGCCATTGCTCTGACTTTATGGGCTGTGACTCTACTGTGTAGGGGTAATCCAGCTTGGGCATAGCAGAATGAGATACAAGCAGCCATCCAGTTGGAGATGGTACGCTTAGAAATAGGATATCCCAGCTTATTTGGATCGAAGGAGACAAAAAGTTGAGGAGCAGTTCTGTGTGGTTTGATGCGTTCCAAAGCATGTCCAGAGTATGAAGAGTTACTTCTCTATGATGAGAATGAGGCTTTGGAAAGAACACTGGAAGAACAATGGATTGGTTAAGATGAAATTCCGATACCACTTTAGGGAGGAATTTAGGATGAGTACGAAGAACTACCTTGTCATGATGGAATACCATGAAATGTGGATCAGCAACTAAAGCTTGCAGTTCACTGACTCGTTGAGCAGAAGTGAGGGCAATGAGAAACATCACTTTCCAAGTGAGATACTTTAGATGAGCCTTGTCAGTTGGTTCAAATGGAGGCTTCATCAGTTGAGCAAGGACAACATTGAGGTCCCAAACCACAGGAGGAGGTTTGACATTTAAAAGTCCTTTCATGAATCTGGAAATCACTGGAGGAGCAGAGAGGGGTTTCCCTTCGATAGACTGATGGAAAGCTGCAATTGCACTGAGATGGACTCGGATCGATGTAGACTTGAGGCCAGAAGTCGATAAATGTAAAAGATAATACAAAACAGAAGATAAGGAGGAATGTTTGAGCTCCTTATCATGAGAAAAACACCACGTAGAAAATCTAGTTCATTTTTGGTGATAGCATTGTCTAGTAGTAGGTTTCCTAGAAGCCTCTAAAATGTCTCTGACAGTTTGAGAAAACTGCAGAGGAGTCATGTTGAGAGGTACCAAGCTGTCAGGTGTAGAGACTGCAGGTTGGGATGAAGCAGAGATGGAAAAACTGGTAGAAGGTATGGCTCCCTGCTGTTGAGTTGAAGTAGAAGGGAGCAGCAAGGTTGTCTCGGCCACGAAGGAGCAATCAGAATCATGGTAGCATGATCGTTCTTTAGCTTGACCAGAGTCTTGAGAATGAGAGGGAATGGAGGGAATGTATAGAGGAAGAGATTCGTCCATTCCAGAAGAAAAGCATCTGCCTCGAGGCGATGAGGAGATTATATCCTGGAGCAGAACTGAGGCAGTTTGTAATTGTGGGGAGCTGCAAAGAGGTCTATCTGAGGCGTTCCCCACTGTGAAAAAATGTGATGAAGAGGTGAAGAAAGGAGTGTCCATTTGTGAGGTTGCAGAAGACGACTCAAGTTGTCCGCCAAGCAATTGTTCGCCCCTTGGATGTAGACAGCTTTGAGGAAGGTGTTGTGGTGGATTGCCCAGTCCCAAACCTTCAGAGCTTCTTGACAAAGGCGACTTGGTTGTCCATCCGAATGAAGACTACCTGGTCGTGAATAACATATTGAAAGGCGCTGAGAGCCTTGAAAATCGCTCTGAGTTCCAACAGATTGATGTGACATTGACGATCCATACTGGTCCAGTGGCCTTGTGTACGGAGACCTTCGAGATGAGCGCCCCAAGCGTAGGTCGAAGAATCTGTGGTGAGGATCTTCTGATGAGGGGGCGTTTGAAAAAGCAAGCCTCTGGAGAGATTGGAAGAGAGCATCCACCAACGGAGAGACTGCTTCAAAGAAGGAGTGACTGTTATGTGTTGAGAAAGTGGGTCGCAAACCTGCGTCCATTGAGAAGCCAGGGACCACTGAGGAATTCTGAGGTGGTCTGGCAAAAGGAGTCACGTGTACTGTGGAGGCCATGTGACCTAGTAGTACCATCATGTGTCTTACTGAGATGGAAGAGCAGGAAGACACTGCTTCCAGATGTTGTTGTGAAAGGAATGCTCCGAGTTGGATAGTATCCAAAACAGCTCCGATGAATTGTAGATTCTGTGAGGGCTGAAGTTGGGATTTGGGAAAGTTGATTTCGAATCCCAAACTTTGTAGGAACCAGGTAGTCCGTTGGGTCGCTACAATAACCCACTGAAATGTGGAATCTTTGATGAGCCAGTCGTCGAGGTAGGGAAATACCTGAAGACCATGGTTCCGTAGAGCTGCTGCTACCACTACCAGGCACTTGGTGAACACCCTGGGAGATGAAGCTAGGACGAAGGGCAGCTCTCTGTATTGAAAATGCAGATTCCCCACCTGAAATCTGAGGTATTGACGGGAAGCCGGATGAATGGGAATATGAGTGTAGGCCTCCTTGAGATCCAGAGAGCATAACCAGTCGTTCTGCTCGAGAAGGGGATAAAGGAATGCCAGGGATAACATGCAAAATTTTTCTTTGACCAAAAATTGGTTGAGAGCCCTGAGATCCAGAATGGGCCGCAGATCGCCCATCTTCTTTGGAACAAGGAAGTAACGGGAGTAAAACCCCCTGTTCTGCTGTTCCAAAGGAACTGGTTCGATGGCATAGAGACGAAGTAGAGCTTATTTGTAAATGGGTTTTTATCAGAGCCTTTAATTCAGTAGCATAATTAAATGAAATAACTATTTCTGAAGTTTATAGGGACAGGCGGGGACGGAGGGGATTCCTTGCAGGGACAAGTGGGGATGGAGGGGATTCCTCGCAGGGACGGGTGGGGATGGAGGGATTCCTCATGGGGACGGGTGGGATTCCTCACGGGGACGGGTGGGAATTTGACGGGGACGGGTGGGATTTCTGTCCCCGCACAACTCTCTACTTTAGCGGACATCATAGAATTTTGATAGATGCGATGTCTGAATTTGTCCATAATTTTCCCTTCCCTTCCAGGAGGAACGGTGGCATAAACCTTGGAAGAATGAGACCGCTTTAAGGAGGACTCCACAAGCAGGGATTGATTAGATAACTGTGAGCTGTCAAACCCTTTGCGATCTACAGTTTTATACCTAGAGTCCAATTTGCCTGGAAAAACTGGTATGGTATAAGGCAGGGGTGTCCAATGTCGGTCCTCGAGGGCCGCAATCCAGTCGGGTTTTCAGGATTTCCCCAATGAATATGCATGAGATCTATTTGCATGCACTGCTTTCAATGCATATTCCTTTGGGAAATCCTGAAAACCCGACTAGATTGCAGCCCTCGAGGACCGACATTGGACACCCCTGGTATAAGGGGTCTCCAGGCATCTGGCAAAAGTCTGAGACAAAAGCTTGTGAAGAGGAAGCTTAAGCAACTCTGCTGGAGGTTGAGGTAGATGCATGACTTCGAGGTACTCCTTAGAGTATTTGGAACCAGCATCTAATTGAAGATCCAAGTCAACAGCCATCTGACGAAGAAAAGATGAAAAAGATAGCTGATCCGCCAATGCTTTGCCTCAAGAAGGACTCGAGGTTGTCGAGGCAGCCTGGGTCGAAGATGAAGCTTCGGCAGGAAAAAAGGCATCAAAAGAATATGGAGACTTGGAGGAAGCAATCGAAACCGCTGCATCCTCGAGGTGTGGGAAGTGGAGACCTTGATCGAGGAATCGGTGGTCTAGTCGAAGTAGGAGTAGATAGAAGTTTAGTTGAAGAGGGACGTTCTTTAGAAGAAGAACTAGCCTGGAAGTATGCTGCAATGAAGGCCTTGATCGTTGGTGAGAACGGTGCTTGGAAGCAGATCTTGAAGATCGAGGAGACTTCGCCTTGGAGACAGAAGCAGCCGATATCACGAAAGAATGGATAGGACTGGAGGCTGTAGATCGAAGCTCGAGGCTTGATGGAGGAACCTCGATGCACTCCCAAAGACTTTTCTCCTTGTATAGAGTGTGAGGATTCCTGCTGAGGCACTTGCAAAGATTCTGCTCCTTGCTTCACGTGCTTAGATGCCAGACCAGACACTCGAAGAGACTCTGCTCCCTGCAAAGAGTGTGCAAGCTCAGACTGAGAAAAAGGAAGCGACTCGACCTCGCGGGAATCTGCAGAATGCCCAGGCTGGATGAGAGGAAGAAGCTTCGGTCCCATATTAGTAAGGAACTGAATGAATTGCTTCTCCAACATGGTCTGGAAAGAAGCCTGCAAGGATGGATTCGCGTCTGAAACCGGACCACCTGCTTTGGCTGGAGGTTCCACCGAGGCAGTGTAAATGTGCTTCGATTTGGAAGTCTTAGGCACTTTAAGCACCACTGCTGGAACTTTCTGCTGAGCTATCTGACCTGAGGAAACAGGGGAAGATACAGCAGAAGTCGTCGAAGAGAGAGCCGCTGCAAACAACGAAGGTCTGATGAGGCTCAAGGTGGAAGCAGTAGAAGCAGTAGGAATCTCGGTCGAAGGTGAGGTCGAGGCCACCTTCGAAGTCGAGGGATCAGAGGAAGAATCCATCCCGAAGAGCTTCTCCACCAAAAGATGACGACGTTTAAGGGCTCGAGGTTGAAGAGTAGCACAGCGCTCGCACGACTTCGGTTGATGATCCGGCCCAAGGCACTTGAGGCACCGACGGTGTGGGTCCGTAAGGGAAATCGCATGCTGGCACTGGCTATACTTCTTGAAGCCCGTTACTGGTCGGGACATAGAAGCTAAAATGGCCACCACAAAATCGAAGCCCTTGGGCTGCGGCTGAGTGACCTGCCCCGGCAGTCGGACAGAAGATTGAAAAAAAATTTTTTTTTTAAACTTTAAATAAAAGAAATAAAGTAAGAACAGCGATTCGTGATGAAAAAAAATACAAACCGCGGTTCAGAGAAGGCATGAAGTAACGAAGTTAAACGCAGAGAGTCAAAGACGGACTTCTCGGCTCCGCAGAAAACTGAGAACTGAGGAGACGTGCCCTACGCTGGGCAGGAAGGCACTCACGCATGCGCGGTGCAGTCAACTTGAAACTTCTAGTTTCTTCAAGCAAGTCTGCTTGCGAGCTTCCGCATCTGGGCTCCGCTGATGACATCACCCATATGTGAGAATAGGCTACCTGCTTGTCCTGGGTTAAAAAGGGCTAAAGTTATCCAAGACTTACTTAGATAAATTTAGCCACATGGTGTTGGAATATTAGTGCTGTCTGGCTAAATTAAAATTGCATTTCTGGAATGGTCTAAGTGCCACTTTCTTATAACTGGGTCAGTTCACATGCTTTCATTTTGCCATTTTTTTCATCCCAGAGTCTCTGCTGGATGTTTCAAGCATTTATCACACTGTATTAAAAAGGTATTTTCACATATTCTTTTGTGCTCCCTCCTTTTTAGCTCCAAATGACAACTCCCTATGTCCTTGAGCTTCTATCTAGCAGAAAATGCTTCCTGCTGGTATTTTATTGAAGAATATTAGATATCTGAATGTTTATTATCTCTATTTTTGTTCTTCTAGAGTACATCTTTTAGACCTTGAGGCTTTCTACATATGCCTTACACCACTTTGGTGGTAGTTTTTTTAATTGTCTGTCTTACAAATGCTCTTTTGTAGAGGTGGTCTGCAGAGCTGAACATAGGTACCAAGGAGAAGCCCCAGAGTCTTTTACACAGTTAATACTAATTCTCTCTTTTTAGAAGTAATAATGATTCTATAGGCTTAGAAACCTTCTCCTCTGGCATCTCTCAGCTAACAATATCAGCAAAACCAAACCCAATCTCCATTGATGATCCTGCCACAAACTGGCACACAGGAGTCAAATCTCTCTACAAAAGCCTAGCCACAATCAATATGATTAAACAACACCCTCACAATCCACCCTCTCCCTGGTTCACCAATCAGCTAAGAACCCAAACAAGAGAGCTGAGAAGAGCCAAAAGAAAATGGTGCAAAACAAAACACCCAATTGATAAGACGAAATGGAAAGAACTATATTAACAATACAAACAGGTCATCCTTGAAGCAAAACAGGCTTACTATTCCCAGCAATTACTGAAGTCTCCAAATATCGGCTGACTAACAGATTTTTCACTTCATCCAAGGAAACGATCAACTCCTAAACACCAACCTGGTCAGAAAACATTCTCCACCTTCTTCGCTGACAAAATTGATAAAATACATTCCAACCTCGACTCCTCTATCCAATGCATACCTCAACCCTACAACGACCCCCTCCTCACCAAACCACCACTAGCAATAGCAGAAACCAGCTTTGGTACAATCTCCCATGAAGAACTCAGCGAAATTGTAGGCACAATCTGCCTTCAAACTCCATCTTGGACCCTTGCCTATCACATCTCTTGATGTCAGTCAAAGACTCCTTTATAAACGCTATCTTTCGTCTCATCAACACCTTGCTACAAAACAGGAGAAGTGCTTGAAAGTTGGAAATCAGCAATCATAAGGCCGATCCTAAATAAAAACCATCCCTCGACTCATACACACTAACCAACTTCAGGCCTGTCTCCAACCTGCCTTACATATCTAAGATACAGGAAAAGGCAACATTAACCCAGCCACAAACATTTATTGACAAACAAGAGGCCCTTTCTATATTTCAGTCAGGCTTCAGAAACCACTATAGTACTGAAACTGTTACTCGACATCATAGACGGCTGCTGGCAACTGCTAAAGGAAATGGCATCATACATAGTAACATAGTAGATGACAGCAGATAAAGACCCGAATGGTCCATCCAGTCTGCCCAACCTGATTCAATTTATATATTTTTTTTTCTTAGCTATTTCTGGGCAAGAATCCAAAGCTCTACCCGGTACTGTGCTTGGGCTCCAACTGCTGGAGTCTCCATCAAAGCTCACTCCAGCCGATCCACATCCTCCCAGCCAATGAAGCCCTTCCCAGCCCATCCTCAATCAAAAGGCCATATACAGACACATACCGTGCAAGTCTGCCCAGTACTGGCCTTAGTTCTTCAATATTTACTATTATTTTCAGATTCTAGATCCTCTGTGTTCATCCCACGCTTCTTTGAACTCCGTCACCATTTTCCTCTCCACCACCTCTCTCGGAAGCGCATTCCAGGCATCCACCACCCTCTCTATAATGAATTTCCTAACATTGCTCTTAAATCTACCACCCTTCAACCTCAAATTATGTCCTCTGGTTTTACCATTTTTCTTTCTCTGGAAAATATTTTGTTCTACGTTAATACTTTTCAAGTATTTGAACGTCTGAATCATATCTCCCCTGTCCCTCCTTTATTCTAGGGTATACATATTCAGGGCTTCCAGTCTCTCCTCATACGTCTTCTGGCGCAAGCCTCTTATCATTTTTGTCGCCCTCGTCTGGACCGCTTCAAGTCTTCTTATGTCCTTTGCCAGTTACGGTCTCCAAAACTTAACACAATACTCCAAGTGAGGCCTCACCAACGACCTGTACAGGGGCAAAAACACCTTCTTCATTATACTGGCCACGCCTCTCTTTATACAGCCCAGCATCTTTCTGGAAGCAGCCACCGCCTTGTCACACTGTTTTTTCGCCTTTAGATCCTCAGACACTATCACCCCAAGGTCCCTCTCCCTGTCCGACCTGGATGTGGTGGCGATATCTGAGACCTGGCTCACGGACTCCCACGGGTGGGACATGGTCATACCAGGTTACAACTTGCTTCGCCGGGACAGGGAGGGCAAAATGGGAGGAGGTGTAGCATTATATACTAAAGATGACATTAAGGTCACCAGAATCACAGATGTCCACTACACTGGGGAATCCCTTTGGGTAAATTTGGCCAGAGGGAAGGCGTAATATACAGACCCCCAAGACAACAGGATGACCTAGATATGGAATTAATCGGAGATATAGAGAATATCACCTTGCGTGGGGACACAGTATTGTTAGGTGACTTCAACATGCCTGATGTGGATTGGGACACGCTTTCCTCTGCTTCCGGCAGCAGCAGGAGGCTATTAAACTCTATGAAGGGAGCAAGACTCAGGCAACTGGTGTTGGAACCAACAAGGGATCAGGCAATACTGGACCTGATACTTACCAATGGAGAAAGTGTCACAGAGGTCTCGGTGGGCGACACATTGGCCTCCAGTGACCACAACTTGGTATGGTTCAATCTCAGGAAAGGTTTCACTAAATCTACCACACTGACCAAGGTCCTCAAATTCAAGGACACAAACTTCAAAGAAATGGGAGACTTCGTTCACCAGGTGCTACAAAGCCAAGCAGAAACCGATAATGTGGAAGAAATGTGGTCGACTTTGAAAGCCACCATACAAGAAGCAACAAACCGCTATGTTAAATGAGTAAGTAAATGGTGAAGGAACAATAAGCCACAGTGCGGAGATTTCGGACCTCATCAAGGAGAAGAAAAAAGCATTCATCTCTTACAAACAATCAGGGAAACAGGACTCTAGGGAAGTCTATCTGGCCAAGTCAAAAGCCGTCAAAACAGCAGTTAGGGAAGCCAAATTCCGCATGGAGGAGTCTCTAGCGAAGAACATCCAGAAAGGAGATAAATCCTTCTTCAGGTATATCAGTGACAGAAATAAGGTGGAAAACCAGACGGAGACTATGTAGAAGCGGACTCGGAAAAAGCCCAACTGTTAAATGAATACTTCTGCTCAGTCTTCACCCGCGAGGCGCCAGGACTCGGCCCTCAGCTACAGACAAGGGTTGACACAGATGACCCGTTAGTAATTTCGAGTTTAAACCCAGCAGTGTCTACTGCGAGCTGTCAAAGCTTAAGGTTAACAAGGCAATGGGGCCTGACAACCTACACCCCAGGGTGCTCAGGGAGTTGTGTGATGTCTTGGCGGAACTGCTATGCGCGCTTTTCAATCTCTCCCTTAGTACGGGTAACGTCCCATTGGAGTGGAAGACGGTTAACGTCATTCCACTCCACAAGAAAGGCTCCAAGATGGAGATAGCAAACTACAGACTGGTGAGTCTCACATCAATAGTGTGCAAACTAATGGAAACTCTAATCAAACGCCAATTGGATACGATCCTGAACAAGAAGAATCTACGGGATCCCCGTCAACATGGATTTACTAAGGGGAGATCCTGCCAATCCAACCTGATCAGCTTCTTTGACTGGGTGACGAGGAAGCTGGATGTTGGGGAGTCCATGGACATCGTATATCTGGACTTCAGTAAAGCATTCGATAGCATACCACACCGCAGGTTGCTGAGCAAGATGAGTTCTATAGGATTGGGCGACACATTGATGAAATGGGTTGGGAACTGGCTTGGAGGTAGGCTTCAGAGGGTAGTGGTGAACGGCACCTCCTCCAAAATGACGGAAGTAATCAGTGGAGTGCCGCAGGGCTCAGTCCTGGGCCCGATCCTATTCAACATCTTTATAAGAGACTTGGCAAAAGGGCTGTGAGGTAAAATAACATTATTCGCCGATGATGCCAAACTAAGCAATGTAGTGGGTAAAAGCACAACAGACATAAGTTCAATGTCCAACAACATGATGCACGACCTACTGCTACTGGAGCGCTGGTCTAGGTCCTGGCAACTCAGCTTCAATGCCAAAAAATGCAAAGTCATGCACCTGGGCAGCCAAAATCCATGCAAGACTTACACCCTTAATGGCGAGATCCTAACAAGAACTGAAACAGAACGAGACTTAGGGGTGATCGTCAGTGAGAACATGAAGACTGCCAATCAAGTGGAGCAAGCTTCATCCAAGGCAAGGCAAATCATAGGTTGCATACGCAGGAGTTTCGTCAGCCGTAAGCCTGAAGTCATTATGCCATTGTATAGATCCATGGTGAGGCCCCACCTGGAATACTGTGTGCAATTATGGAGGCCGCATTACCGTAAGGCTGTGCTGAGACTGGAGTCGGTCCAGAGAATGGCCACCCGGATGGTCTCGGGACTCAAGGATCTCCCGTACGAGGAACAGCTGGATAAGTTGCAGCTGTACTTACTCGAGAAACGCAGAGAGAGGGGTGACATGATCGAGACATTCAAGTATCTCATGGGCCGCATCGAGGTGGAAGAAGATATCTTCTTTTTCAAGGGTCCCGCGGCAACAAGGGGGCATCCGTGGAAAATCAGGGGCGGGAAACTGCACGGGGACACCAGGAAATTCTTTTTCACTGAAAGGGTGGTTGATCGCTGGAATAGTCTTCCACTTCAGGTTATTGAGGCCAGCAGCGTGCCTGATTTTAAGGCCAAATGGGATAGACACGTGGGATCTATTCACAGAGAAAGGTAGGGGAGGGTCATTGGGGTGGGCAGACTTGATGGGCCGTGGCCCTTATCTGCCGTCTATTTCTATGTTTCTATCAGCCTCTCACCTCCCAGTATATACAGTTCCTTCCGATTATTAATCCCCAAATGCATTACTCTGCATTTCTTTGCATTGAATTTTAGTTGCCAGATATTAGACCATTCCTCTAACTTTTGCAGATCCTTTTTCATATTTTTCACTCCCTCTTCGGTGTCTACTCTGTTACAAATCTTGGTATCATCTGCAAAAAGGCAAACTTTTCCTTCTAACCCTTCAGCAATGTCACTTACAAACATATTGAACAGGATCAGCCCCAGCACCGAACACTGAGGGACTCTGCTACTAACCTTTCCTTCCTCCAAGCGACTTCCATTAACCAACACCCTCTGGTATCTGTCCGACAGCCAGTTTCTAATCCAGTTCACCACTTTGGGTCCTAACTTCAGCCCTTCAAGTTTGTTCAAGAGTCTCCTATGAGGAACCGTATCAAAGGCTTTGCTGAAATCTAGATAAATTACATTTAGCATATGTCCTCGATCCAGTCACCCAATCAAAAAATTCAATCAGGTTCGTTTGGCATGATTTACCTTTAGTAAAGTCATGTTGCCTTGGATCCTGTAACCCATTAGATTCTAGGAAGTACACTATCCTTTCAGCAACACTTCCATTATCTTTCCAACAACCGAAGTGAGGCTTACCGGCCTGTAGTTTCCCACTTCATCCCTGTGACCACTTTTGTGAATAGGGACCACATCCGCTCTCCTCCAGTCCCCAGGAACCACTCCCGTCTCTAGAAATTTGTTGAATAAGTCTTTAATAGGACCCACCAGAACCTCTCTGAGCTCCCTCAGTATCTTGAGATGGATCCCGTCCGGTCCCATCACTTTGTCCACCTTCAGTTTTTCAAGTTGTTCATAAACACTTTCCTCCATGAACAACGCAGAATCAACTCCATTTTCTCACGCTACTTTGCTAGACAGTCTCAGTCCTTCTCCAGGATTCTCTTCCGTGAAGACAGAACTTCTTGTCTTGCTTGACCTGAGTGCAGCTTTCAATTCCATTGATCACTCTATCCTCCTCACCTGCCTAACAGAAATCAGCACTACGCTGGTTCCTATCCTTTCTGAGCCAAAGATCCCAAAGAGTACTAGTTGGCACTAACCTATCTAAACCAAAATGAATCAAATATGGAGTACCATAGGGGGTCCTACTATCCCCTCTTCTATTCAATCGCTACATCAAACCAGTACTAGACATAGCTCAAAAATACCAAATCAAAATTCACTTCTTCGCTGATGACATTCAACTACAGCTACCACTAGGAGCAAATCGCAACACCCAGACCACAACCCTGCACAACTGCATAACCAAAATTAAACAGTGGATGTCCTTGAACAAGCTTCAACTGAATGCCTGCAAGGCTGACCTACTATGGATTAGGAAAGAAAAATGCTCCTACACCCACCCTTCTCTAACCTGGGAATCAACTACCTTGAAGGCAAAAGACGAAACATGGAGCCTAGGAATTACGCTCGACTCAAACCTATCACTCTCCAAACACATCTCACAAGTAGTCTCCTCATCTTTCTACTACCTCTGTCAACTCTAGAAGAAACTACTTCACAAAATGAGACTTCACCCAACTACTCAATGCCTTAGTCCTTACAAGCCTGGACTACTGCAACACTTTATTGAATGGTCTAACAGCAAAAAAACATCCAATGATTACAGCAAGTTCAAAACACAGCAATAAGACTACTGAAAAATCTATAAGCCCAAGACCCAGTCTCTCCAGCACTGATATTGGTCCACTGGCTGCCCATAACCAAACGATGCATTTTCAAAGGCCTAGTGCTGGCATATAAATCCCTCTACAACATGACACTCAAATACTTCTCAAAATTCCTCTCTATACTCCAAAGAGAATGCTATACTCCCAGGATGAAATATGCCTACACACACCATCAGGACACTCCCTCCAACTCCAGACAGCCCAGAAACGATCTTACTCTCATTTCCTACGAAACCTCTGGAATAGCCTACCTCCTTCACATCATAGCCCTCAAAGGACTTAACTCTGCTGCTGTAATTAGGTAAAGGAAAGAGTGGGAGGCCAGGAGGAAGCCGGAGAACACTGCAGCACTTCCCGAGTGACCCTCCCTCCTCGCCCGCTAAAGCACGAGCGGCAGCAGCTGGCAAGAGGCAGCGCTGCCGCTCCTGCTTTAGGGGGCGAGGGTCAGTCACTGAATCGGGGGGCCGATTTAAAAAAAAAACAAAAAACCCCGAATCAGTTCACCCGAAGTGAATCAGTGAATCAATTTGAATCGGAAATCAGGCAGCACTACTAGACACCAATCAGTTATGAGCTTATTTATTTATAAAATGTCTTACCTGCCTATTCCTAGGCGGTTTACAAAATACAATCATAATATTAAAACAGACAGGAATCACATACAATAATTTCTTCCAAAGAACAAATACTTCTCTTAAGCATATACATATGGCGGTGCCAATATCCCCATGAATTTCCAATAGTCAGTCATTTAAATGCTTCCACAAATAACGTGGTTTTCAATACTTTCTTAAATTTTTGTAGATCTTAAAGTGCTCCTGTTAATTTCTTCCATAATGTCACTCCAGCTAAGGAGATTGCAGATGTCCTTAAGTTTACAACGGCCGATAGAGTGTCATTATCTGTGTCAGATACCAAGGGATGCTTTGATGAATAACTTGAAATATCAGCAGTAATATTTTAACAGAGAAAAGACAATTTCATTCATCTTTGCAATCAAGTCTCCTATCTGCAAACACTACCAGCCAGAAAGATGATGAGACTTATAGGTCACATGGCATCCACAGTCCACGTTACCCCATTCACTCGCCTACATCTCAGGGTGCCTCTTTGTTCTCCCTTCTAATTCAGCTGATCGTCAAGGATCTGATTCCACTATAGATCTTTCCATCTCTACTTACAGAGTCACAAATCCATGTTACATCCCAATCTGTAGTCTCTACACTTGACAGCTTGGTGCCTTTCAGTGTAACTTCAACAGATTTTCATCTCTCTGATCCTGTTCAAGCAATTATTGCTGCATCTAGAAAACCATCTACCCAGCAATGCTATCAACAGAAGTGGCCATGTTTTACCTCCTGGTATTCTCTTCATCACCAAGAACCTTCATACTCTTCACTTCCTTCAGTTCTTAATTACCTTCTCCATCTTTCTACTTCTGACCTCAAAACAATTTCGGTCAGAGTCCACCTCAATGCTATTAGTGCTTTCCATGCTTCTGTCAATGATAAACCTCTAGCCACTCATCCTTTAGTTTCCAGGTTTATGAAAGGATTTTTCAACTCCAAACCTCTAGTTGACTGGGATATTAATGTAGTCCTTTCCAAGTTGATGAAACCACCCTTTGAGCCACTAGTGTCTACTCATCTCAAGTTCCTCACTTGGAAAGTAGTTTTCTTGATTGCTGTCACTTCTGCTCTTTGAGTCAGCAAGTTCCAAGTATTGGTTTCCACCATATACAATATTTCATCATGAAATACTTTGCAATCATCCTAAATTCCTTCCAAAAGTTGTCACAAATTTCATCTTAATTAATCCATTGTGCTTCCAGTCTTCTTTCCAAAGCCTCATTCTCATCTGGGAAAAGCAGCTCTTGGCATACTACCTTTAAAGGACTATGCCACACAGGACTTCACACCTAAACTGTTCATCTTTTTTGATTCCAACAAATTGGGTTGACCAGTCACCAAAAGAACTATTTCCACATGGCTAGCGGCCTGTATCTCCTTCTGCTATGCTTGGGCTGGGTTACAAATCAAGGGATGTGTTATGGCACACAAAGTTTGAACGATGGCAACTTCAGTGGCTTTCTTACGATGCACTCCCATTGATGAAATTTGCAAAGCAGTCACTTGGACCTCAATTCACACTTTCACATCTCACTACTGTCTAGAATCTTATTCCAGACAAGATGGTCATTTCAGCCAAGCAGTATTACAGAACCTTTTTTCTTCTTTTTTTATTTTATTGCTTTTTATAATACATACAAAGATAAACCTTGAAGGAAATACAGAATTCAAATAAAGAAGATTAAGTAAAATCATTTACATTACATTACAGCTCACTTAAAGAGGAGAAAGAAACAACACTTTCTACGAGAAGGTAGATTCAAATAGGAAACAAATGACAAGAAAAATGGAGTAGACTGTTAATCTAATTCAATGACCAATAAGATATTATTAAGCATTAACATCAGCATCTGGGGTTCTGGAGATAGCTTTCCCTTCTAAGGAAAATTGTAGTAGTTCCAGTTCATAATAATAACAACAACAACTTTATTTTTCTATACCGCCATAGTCGGGCGACTTCTAGGCGGTTCACATTGAAAGAAGGCTGGACAGTCAGCGAATAATGAGGAGCCTAAAATAGAAAAGTTACATAAACAAGTTACATACTAATTTAAGTTCCGTGGGTAAAGGATACATGAAAATTGGAGCTTCCTGAGAGATTGAATAGCGTTTATGGGGGGTTTGTTTTAGTTTGGGGGTGGTCTGTTTTAGTCAATGAATTTGTCGAATAGGGCGGTTTTTATTGCTTTTCAGAATGCATTGTAAGTCAGTTTGGGTTCATTTATGCAGTTTCGCAACCAGTCTTGTTTTCTATTCACTTGGAACATGAAGGTTCTATCCAGGAAGGATTTGTATCTGCAGCCTGAGATCTTTGGGTAGGCAAAGATGTTTCTGTTTCTGGTTGTTCATGTGGGGTTGTGCAGAATGAAGTGAGTTTGCAGGTAGGAAGGTGCTAGTCCCCAGACTTGTTTGAAACAGATACATGCAAATTTGAATAGTATTCGCGCTTCCATATCTATTATTCTGATAAGATATACAACATTTACAGGGGAAATACAATTGAAAGGTTGCTCCTAAATTTAATACAGATTGATGGTAAGACAAAAATTTAGTTCATTTAGACTGCGTTCATTTAGACATATCAAGAAATATAACTATTTTGGAGTAAAAAAATTCAACTTTTTCTGACCTATAAAACAAACGAAGAACAGCTTCCTTATCCTGTATAAAGACAAATGTCACTAATAACGTAGCCCTAGATTCAATTTCCATTTGAGATGATTCTAGAAACCCTGTAAGGTCTAGTACACCAGTTTCCTCGGCCACATTTCCTTCGGGTTTAACCAAATTAACATAATACAATTTTTGTACAGGAGGAATATTAGTCTCTGAGTATTTCAAAACTGTCATCAAAAATTTCTGAAACATCTTTTGGGGAAAAAAATCTGGAAACTGGAAAATTTAAAAGACGCAGATTACAGTTTCTATTTGCATTTTACAGATTTTCCACCTTTCTTATTAACATATTTTTATCCCTCAATTGCTGATTAATCTGAACTTTTACATCAGAGAGTGATCTTTCAAGAGAGTCCATTCTAGAAGTTTGTTGCTGAAGATTTTCCTCCAATTTGTTTATCTGTTTAGAAGAATCGGTAGCAGTAGAGACGAAAAAGGAGCATACCTGGTATAAACTCTCAATTGCTCCCCATAATGCATCCATAGTCACCACTGAAGGCTTTACCAAAGGTTTAAGAGCAGGTACAATATTTTCCCCTGCAATCTGACCAGACGAGATCTACTCCACTCCTCCAAACACTGCTTGTAAGCCAGGGCCTTCATGCCTGAGCGCCTTAGGCAAGCGCCCAGCTCATCTGGATTCCTTTCTGGGGTCAAAGGCAACACAGGGACTTTCATCAGACAAAAATCTCCTGATGCCTCCTGCTGAAATGTCGGTGTCCCCTGAAACTTCCCAGGCTGTGGAGGCACCTCTGGTCCAAAAGGGCTCAACGAAGCTTCGTTGTCTAAGTCAGGGGTCTTCCCTCCTCTGACAGCAGAAACACCCAGATTAGCAGGTATGGTAAAGGATGTTATTACCATCTGTCACGGCGTGGAAGCAGCAGAGGGAATAGGAAGAATAACCCTCTGTCTCCCTCATCGTTTCGGCAGTAGAGCTGAAGTGGAGAAAAAAAAAAAAGGGGGGAACCCCCCCTCGGGTAAAACCCGTAAGTAAGGAAAATTATTTTTCCCCGAAGCGAGTCAGGAACGTCTTCCAGCATGACCTACTCCATCGCCATCTTGATTCGTTCTCGAACCTCCATCCCATTTCATTAAGCTAGGGAGTCCCATGTGAGAATATTCTGCTTGCATGTCCTGGGATAAAGCACACCTCCCCTGATTGGCTTCTTAGCTTGCTTATGGAACTGAGGTACCTCGTCAGGCAAGAAAGCATTCGTGCATGTGTGGTGCAGGCAGTCAGAAAGCTTATGAACTCAAAGTGCCAATGCGCTTTTCACTGTCTGTGTCAGGCTCCGTGGATGATGTCACCCACGTGAGAATATAAAAAGTAAATAATAATAATTTTATTCTTATATACCGCCAAAGCCAAAGAAGTTCGAGGCGGTTTACAGCAAGAAGCGCTGGACAATCAGCGAAGAGGTTACAGTCAAAGTCAGCGAAGAGGTTACAATCAAAGTCAGCAATACAATCTTACATAATGAAGAAATATGAGAGTTATACAATCTTACATAAAGAAGGAATATGAAAGCTGTGTAGTTCATTAGGGATACTGGTTGAGTAAGCAGAGCTGAGAAGATTCTTAGTTAACAAATTGATTGAACAAGCTCATTTTTACCTGTTTTCTAAAATTGAAGTAGGATGATGAGAGCGCGAAAACGTTACTAAGCCAATCGTTCCATTTGCCTGCCTAGAAGGCAAGAGTTCTGTCCAAGAATCTTTTGTAGTGGCAGGCTTTATTGTCGGATAGGAGAACAGATGTATTCTTCGTGTGGGTCTAAGATAACTGGCCAGATTGAAGTGGGAAACGAGGTAAGTGGGGGCTAGGTCAAATATTGATTTGTAACACAGACAGGAGAACTTAAACAGAATTTGCGCCTCTAGGGGCAGCCAATGGAGTTTCTGATAGTAGGGGCTTATGTGTTCCCATTTCTTCAGCCTAAAGATCAGCCGAACTGCCGAGTTTTGAATGACTCTGAGTCTTAGGATGCTGTCTCCAGAAAACACCTGTTATGGTAAGCAACTGTGCTATTTTGACACTACTCCTGAGTCTACGCAACCTCCATTCATGTTCTCTAGTCCTACCGCCTCTACTTCTCTGAAAGAGGTTTCTTGTATATTAATACCTTTCAAGTACTTAAAGGTCTGTATCATATTATCTCTGTTCTTTTTTTCCAGCACATACATATTCTAGTCCTCCAATCTTTTCTCATACATCTCATGGTACATTTTTGTCACCTTCCGCCTGAAGTTTTTTACATCCTTGTAGAGATACAGCTTCCAAAATGGAACACTCTAAGTGGGGCCTCACCAATGACTTGTACAGGGGCATCAACACCTCCTCTCTTCTGTTGGTTACACCTCTCTCTATGCAGCCTAGCATTCTTCGGGCAACAGAAACCGCCTTGTCACGTTGTTTCACTGCCTTGAAATCTTCAGATGCTATTACTCCAAGGTTTATCTCTTGATCCGTGCATATCAGTCTCTCACCCCCTAGCACATACTGTTCTCTTGGATTTCTGCACCTCAAATGTATCACTTTGCACTCTTTTGCATTAAATTTTAGCTGCCAAACATTAAACCATTCTTCTAATTTTTGTACATCCCTTCTCATATTTTCCATAGCCACCGGGGAGTCCACTCTGTTGCAAAGCTTGGTGTCATCTGCAAAAAGGTAAACTTTTCCTACCAACTCTTCAGAAATGTTGCTTACAAATATGTTGAATAGGTCACCCCAAGTACAGTTTCCTGAGGCACTCCACTACTTACATTTCTATCCTCTGAGAAAACTCCATTAACTACTACCCTCTGCCATCTGTTTGTCAACCAGTTCACCACTTTATGTCCTAACTTTAGCCCACTGAATTTATTTACGAGCTGCTGGTGAAGTACTGTCCAAAACCTTACTGAAATCAAGGTAGACTACATCCAGTGCATGTCCATTATCCAATTCTTTGGTCACCTAGTCAAAGAAATTGAACAGATTCATTTGGCACGATTTTCCTTTCTGAAGCCATGTGACCTCGGATCTTGTAACCTACTGGATTCCAGGAAACTCACTATCCATTCCTTGAACAGTGCCTCCATTACCTTTCCAACTATCAAAGGCAAACCAGCCCATAGTTCCCTATCTCTTTTCTGTTTCTGCTTTTGTGAAGATGGACCACATCCGCTGTTCTACAATCCTGCAGAACCTCTCCTGTCTCCAAGGATTTATTATACAAATCTTTATGAGGACCCACCAGAACCCCTCTGAGCTCTCTCAAGATTCTGGGATGAATCCTATCTGGCCCCATGGCTTTTTCCACTTTCAGTTTTTTCATAATATTTCTTCTGTAAACTGTGTAGTATCAACTTCAATTTCAGATGCTCATTTAACAGCCAAAAGAGTCTTCTGTTTTTTCAAGTATTGCCCTTCTTTTTGGCACCAAACTTTCTTTTTGGCACCAGGCTTTTAGCCACTTATTGAAGTTTTCTGTATTTTGTAATCTTTTCTCACCTTTTCCATGGGCAGACAGTATTTCAGAAAAGGCCACAGTTCATACCAAGGATTTCAACCCTTTTTCCAGCTTCTGGAAAGCACTCTGTATTATCAGCATGCAATCTATGGCAAGGTCATTTGTTTCCAAAGTTGAAACAACCTATGCATGGACATTGTTTTGCATCTCTGGAAGAGTTTTTTCTGCCGGTATCTGAGCCATTCGGCAACTGAACAAAAACGATGTCTTGGATGGAAAAATGAGACTATATTGAAGGATTGTAAAGAAATATTTGAAGAAAAAAAAAAAATCTCCTAGTCTTTGTAATTTTTGATAGAGTGAAAAATCGAGCCACTTGTACCCGTTCTACTCCATTCAAGATTTTGTAGACTTCAACCATATCTCCCCTCAGCCGTCTTTTTTCCAAGCTGAAAAGCCCTAACCGTTTAAGTCTTTTCTCATACGAGAGGGGTTCCATCCCCTTTACCATCTTGGTCGTTCTTCTTTGAACCTTTTCTAGCACCACTATATCCTTTTCTAGCATCACTATATCCGCCTAGAAGTCGCAAGATTACTGGCGGTATATAAAAATAAAGTTATTATTATTATTATTCTTGAGATAAGGAGACCAGAACTGAATACAATACTCCAGATGAGGTCGCACCATGGAGCGATACAGGGGCATTATAACATTCCTAGTCTTGTTAACCCTTTTTTAATAATTCTTAGCATCCTATTTGCATTTTTGGCCGCCGCCACACATTGGGCGGAAGATGTCATCGTATTGTCTACGATGACACCCAGATCCTTTTCTTGGGCGCTAATCCCCAAGGTGGACCTTGGCATCCGGTAACTGTGATTCAGGTTATTCTTCCCAATATCACTTTGTATTTATCCACATAAAAATTTCAGCTGCCACTTGGACGCCCAGTCTTCCAATTTCCTAAGGTCCGCCTGCAATTTTTCACAATCCGCATGCGTTTTAACAACTTTGAACAGTTAAGTGTCATCTGAAAATTTAATCACCTCCCTTGTCGTTCCAATTTCCAGATCATTTATGAATAAGTTAAATAGCACTGGTCCCAGTACAGACCCCTGAGGTATTCCACTGTTTACTCTCCTCCATTGAGAAAAATTACCATTTAACCCTATTTTTTAATTTTTTTTTATTTATTCAATTTTTCTATACCGTTCTCCCAGGGGAGTTCAGAATGGTTTACATGAATTTATTCAGGTACTCAATCATTTTCCCTGTCTGTCCCGGCAGGCTCACAATCTACCTAATGTACCTGGGGCAATGGGGGAATTAAGTGACTTGCCCAGGGTCACAAGGAGCAGCGTGGGTTTGAACCCACAGCCCCAGGGTGCTGAGGCTGTAGCTTTAACCACTGCGCCACACTCCCCTACCTTCTGTTTTCTATCTGATAATCAATTCCTTAAAAAAAAAAAAAATTCTTTATTCATTTTTAAACTTTCAGTAAGTGCAATATAAGATAAAATCAATTTACACTTTAAACATCACTTAATATTCTATCAAAGTCTACTTTACATCAAATATCCCTCCCCCCCATACCCAGCAATTGTCCTTAAGCATAAGATGACATAAGGTATCCCCCCCCCCCCGCAACTCAAAAATGTATGTGCAAAGGGAAAAAGTCACATTTAATCAGTACAGACCCCTGCAGCACTCCACTGTTTACTCTCCTCCATTGAAAAAAAATGACCATTTAACCCTACCCTCTGTTTTCTATCCAATAACCAATTCCTAATCCACAACTGAACTTTGCCACCTATCCCATGACACTTTAATTTTCTCAGGAGCCTCTCGTGAGGAACTTTACCAAAAGTTTTCTGAAAATCTAGATATGCTATATTAACCGGCTCACCTTTATCCACATGTTTATTCACACCTTCAAAGAAGTCAAGCAAGTTAGTGAGGCAAGATCTCCCTCGGCTGAACCCATGCTGACTCTGTCTCATTAAATCATGTTTGTCTACGTGTTCCATAATTTTATTTTTTATAATCGTTTCTACCATTTTGCCCTGCACCAAAGTGAGGCTTACCCAGTGTTCTCCCTAGGGCCTTTTAGCCGGGCGGTCCGCCCAGCTAATTTAGATGAGCGCCTGGCTATCATCCACTCGTGAATTCTGCTGCTGCCCGCTGCTCAACATTAAAAAACAAAACAAACAAATAAAAACCGCTTGGAGATTTCACGCCTTAGCCCATAGCGAACTTATGCTCCAGGGCTCTAACGTGTGTGTGCCGGCTTCCCTTCTCTTCCTTCCGAAACCGGAAGTTATGTCCGGTGGGGGGGGGGGGGGGGGAAAGAGAAGGGAAGCCGGCATGCACATGTTAGAGCCCCAGTGTATGCGTTCGCTACGGGCTAAGGTGGCACTAGCCTGCAATTTGTATTTGGTGTGTGTTTGCGATGGGCGGCTCCCGTTCCCAATCAGGAAGACGGGCCTGGGGAGGTAAAAAATTGCTTTGGGGAAACGCAGCGCCGGCATTCTTCCTGCCTTCCTGCTGCCGCTGTCATTTTCTATTCTCTATACCTTGGACTAGCAGCAGCACCACTCTCTCCTAATAAAGAAAGTAATACCCCCCCCCCCCCGAAAAAAACTGGCGATTTTCAAACCCTCCCCGTAACACTAGCCTGCAATTTATATTTTGTGGGTGTATGCGCTGGGCGGCTCACATTCCCGATCAGGAAGACAAGCCTGGGGAGGTAGAAAATTGCTTTGGGGAAACTTGTTTCAAGGTAAAAGAATGTGAAAACGTCACTTATCAACTCGAGGCTACTTCCGTAAAGGAAATTAAATGTTTCCAGTGTGGTGCCAAGGTGATTTGGATCGCCTCTCCTTGACACTTTTACTTTGGCATGCGCCTCCCCCCTCCCCCCCATGATATAGTTCTTCTTCACTTCTTGAGAGGCCAAACGTTTTTCACCCGCCCTGGCTTTCTTGCGTTTACCTGCTTGTGAAGTAAATCTTAAAAGTAGTGCCCCTTGCTTTCCCAGGCAGGGGAAAAAGTTCATTTTCAGTCCCTTAGTACAGAGGTTCCCAACACGTGATATGTAGTGCCGGCAAGCTTCCCGCCTTCTTGCTGCCACTGTTATTTTCTATTCTCTATATCCTGGACTAGTAGCAGCACCGCTCTCTTCTTATTGTAATTTGTCTGACAGCTGCAGTAGTGTTATCGAATCGATTCCCTTCTGCAGCCTCGGGGATTTTGCTAGGCCGCTCCACCTCCAATGATGTAACTTCCTTCTTCCTCAGAGGCCCCGAGGCTGCTGGAGGGAATTTACTCACTAAAGCTATGGCAGCAGTCAGGCAAGTTACAATAGAAAGCCTGTTAATCAGGAGGGGGGAGTGGTGCCAATGGACCTGAGAGATAAGAGGGAGGGGTGCTGATAGAAGGAGACGAAAAGAGGAGAGGAAGGAGTGGTGCTGCTAGACCTGGGAGTTGAATGGATAAGGGAAGGGAGAGGAGCCCTGCTAGTCAGAGAGGAGAGGTGCTGCTGGCCCTGGGGGTGGAAAGGAGAGGTGCTGCAGCTAGTCAGTGGGGGAAACGGAAGAAGAGGGGAGTGAGAGGTGCTGTTGGAGCTGAGTGGTGGAGGGAGATGAGAGGGAGAGGTGCTGCTGGATTGGGAACAGAAGAGAGTGCTGCTGGACTTAAAATGGAAGAGGGAAAGCTGCAGCAGGACTGAGGGGAGAGCAGTGGAGGAGGAGAGTGGATAGGGAAGGGGGAAGAGCAGTGGAGGAGGAGAGTGAGAGGGAAGGGGAAGAGAAATGCTGCTGCTGCACCCAACTGGGGAGAGAGAGGGAAGGAAGGAGAAGAAAGAGCAGGAAGGGAGAGGAGAGGAAAGAGAGATGCCAAAACCATGGGAAGGAGGGAAAGGAAAGGCAATACTAGACCATGGAGGGAGAGATGTCAGGGCATGGGGGAAGGAGGGAGATGCCAGACCAGGGGAAAGGAAGGAGGGAGGTTGAGAAAGGAAGGAGAAGAGATGCCAGATAATGAAGGGGGAGAGGAGAGAGATGCTAGGGCAAGGAGGAGGGAAGGGAAACATAATATCATTACTGTTATAGGTTAAGAAGGGATTTAAAATTTTTATTGTAATATTTCTGATGTTAATAGTGTATTTTCATATAGTTTTTTTTTCGATTTTTCAAATGTATACATTGTCAAGTTCAAAATATCAATAAAGAAATTTAAAAAACAAACAAACAAATGTCAGACCAGAGGGAAAGGAAGGAGAGGAGGTGCCAGAGCAGAGAGGGAGAGATAGGAGAGGAGAGAGATGCCAGAGCATGGGGGGGGGAGGGAAGGGAAGGAGATAGAGATGCCAGACCATGGCGTGGAGTGGGCAGGAAGGAAGGAAAGTAGAAGAGAGAGATGCCAGAGCATAGGGGAGGGAGTGGAGACAGAAAAATGGAGAGGGGATGAAGCTTAAATGAATCATGTATAAAGGAGAGAAAGGGCACAGGATATACAGTTTATTGAAGGGACATAAAAAGAGGGAAGATGCCATATGGAAGAGAGAGAGGGCGGACACTAGATGGAAAGAGCAGAGAGAGGGTGGACTGATGTTAGTGCCCATAAATATCATTAATGTTTTCTGCCAAGCAATCAGCCTATGCCTAGAGGACCTCTGTTCAGATTCTATATGCATAGTTGTCTACAATTTGTTGTCTCTGATGGGTGGCTGATATTATGTATCTGTATTCAGACCAGTCACTATTCAGTCATTAACTATTAATAAGAGTAGCAGATGAACAGAGCTTTAAACATCAGGTGAAATAGTACTTGTGCTTTTTAAAACACCATACTAACCATGAAACCTGGAACCACAGGCTGAATGAATTTGGTTTTAAATGTGTACAGCAATTGCTTTGAGCTTGCATTATAGAAAGAGAGCAGACCTGCAACACAGAAAAAGGAAAATATTTTTATTTAACAGAAAAAGTAGGCATGTATACTTTAGATCCATACCTTTCAGAGCAATTTCCTTACAGATGCTGGATTACAATTAGAAACAGAGAAAATGATGTCAGATAAAAGCCTTATGGACCATCCAGTCTGCCTATCCACATCAACTGCTATCTGTTCCTCCCCCTAAGAGATCTCATATGCCTGACCCATGCCTTCTTGAATTAAAATACAGTCCACTGGGAAGACTGTATTTGAATTAAACACTGCTTTATTTCACTTTTAAAATGGAACTGGAACACGTTTTATATTTTTCAGGTGAATTAAGCAGTGGGGTTTTTTTTGTGTTTTTTTTTACATAAATTAATGTTTTGGGGTGAGAACTACTCACTGTGACCATTAGTTTTAATTTTGAATATTTTGAGAAGATTGTTTCAAAACCTTAAAAACCCCAAGGAAAATCAATCTTATCAGTTGCTTATTTAGAAGATATATATGAGTTTGGAGTCATTTGTAAGTTGTTTTTAGCTTTAATTTATGAACTATGACTTCTGACATAAGCATACAAATGAGCTACAAGCAGGAAAAAGACAGATCCATTACGTCTGCTTGATGAGACTAACTGCTGCCATTCTGAGGAAAGATTGTCTATTTGTGAATACAATACTATGGGGCTCATAATAATTAAAAGATAGGTTCAAAAGTGGCTTAAGTCAGTACTTGGATGATCGACAGATTGTCCAAGTACCGATAATCAAAGCTGATTTTAGACGTCTCTAAAACTAGCTTAGGCCTTTACCTGCCTCTGAACGCCTAGAGCAAAAAGGGGCGTTTTTTGAGGAGCAGGTAGGGCGGGAGTTGGGCCGACCTAGACTTGTCTGGTAGCCATAACCAAAAAGGTTTGACAGGTTGCAAGATGGAACTCGTACGTTTTGACTTAGACCAAGTCAAAACAAGCTGTGAATGCATGGTTGAGGAGATGGTGCCAGGAGGAGGGCTTCCACTTTGTGAGGAACTGGACGTCCTTCTGGGGAAAGAGCAAGCTCTACCGGCGGGACGGCCTGCACCTGAGCACAGCGGGAACCAGACTACTGGCAGCCAATTTGAGGAAGGAGATCGAGAGGGCTTTAAACTGAGGAGAGGGGGAAAGCCGACAGCTGATCTGATGTTGACGCTTCGGACAACAGTATCCAGAACAGATGCTGAACGGGCTGACTGCAGGGAGGAAACAGAGGGACCGGAAGATCTCCAAATCAGACAGCGAGGGAAACATCAGGTAAAGGGAGCTTGCTGGGAGAAGACTAAGGGGCTTGTGGACACAGGGGGACTGGGTGTCATAAGGGCGAAAGCCGAGGGTAATATAGAGGTACCACAAGGCGAGGGGGATCAAACAGAGGCGCAAGGGATGATAGCCCAGGAGGGGGCCGGTAGGGCTAGAAGTCCCAGAGGAAAAGCGGGGAAGTGGGGTGGCAGGAATGTGGGGAAGCTGAAAGCTAAGAAGGTAAAGGCTGAGGGTAAAGCAGAAACACAGAGAGCGGGAAAACTGCCAGAAATCCAAGGGCAAGTGGCCCAGGTAAATGCAGAGGTGGAAGAAAAACGACGGGACCTGCGATGCTTATATGCAAATGCAAGAAGCCTCACGGCCAAGATGGGTGAACTAGAAGTCGTGGCCAAGGGGGAGGACCTGGATATAATTGGAATTGTAGAAACCTGGTGGACAGAGGAAAATCAATGGGATGTAGCACTGCCGGGGTACAAGCTCTATAGGAGGGACAGGACCCACAAAAAGGGGGGAGGCATAGCACTATATATAAAGGACTCTATCCACTCGGTCAGGATGGATATGGCAACGAAGGCAGAGGGGCTGGAATTGCTGTGGGTCAAATTACCGGGAAACAAGGGTGCGGGCATAAAACTGGGGCTGTACTATCGACCACCTGGTACGCCAGAGGGAGTTGGACATGACTTGGAAGCAGAATTGAGACAGGAGTGCAAGACTGGAAGTGTAACAGTGATGGGGGACTTCAACTACCCAGGGATTGACTGGAGTACGGGTCACTCCAACTGCACTAGGGAGACAGGATTTGTAGAAACTGTGAAGGACTGCTTCATGGAGCAACTAGTCAAAGAACCGACGTGAGGGGGTACTACTCTTGACCTCATCCTAAACGGATTAGGGGGGCCTGCAAGAGGGGTAGAAGTGGGAGGACCACTAGGCAACAGTGACCACAACACGATCAGATTCACATTAGAAAGAGGGACACCCATAGTTAGGAGGACCGCAACAACTGCGCTGAACTTCAAGAAAGGGAACTATGTTGCTATGAGGGAAATGGTGGGGAGGAAGCTCAGAAAAATCTTTAGGATGGAGACTGTGGGAAGCGCCTGGACCCTATTCAGGGACACCCTGCAGGAAGCACAGAGAATGTACGTCCCCAATTTCAGGAAAGGCTGCAAGAACAAGCGATCAAAGGACCCGGTTTGGATGTCAATAGAAGTAAAGAGGGCGATAAAGGACAAAAAAGTATCTTTCCGGAGATGGAAAAAGGACCCAACAGAGGAAAATCACCAGGCGCATAAGAAATGCCAAAAGGAATGCCCCGGGAGGTTAGACAAGCAAAGGGGAAGTACGAAGAGGGGCTGGCCAGGGAGGCGAAAAACTTCAAGGCATTCTTCAGTTACGTTAAGGGGAAACGACCAGCGAGAGAGGAGGTAGGGCCGTTGGACGATGGGGACAGGAAGGGAGTGATTAAGGAGGAAAAAGAGGTAGCTGAGAGGTTGAACACGTTCTTCTCGTCGGTCTTCACGAGCGAAGACACATCTAATATACCAGACTCAGAGGAGCTCATGAGTGGGGAACAGGCTGAAAAATTAGAGCACATAGAGGTAAGTAGGGAGGATGTCCTCAAACAGATAGACAGGTTAAAATGTGGCAAATCACCAGGCCCGGACGGGATCCACCCAAGGGTTCTGAAAGAACTAAGACAGGAAATAGCGGGCACAATCCAACATGTTTGCAACCTATCCTTGAAAACTGGTGAGGTACCAGAGGACTGGAAATTGGCAAATGTCACACCCATCTTCAAGAAGGGATCGAGGGGTGACCCTGGTAACTACAGGCCGGTGAGCCTGACTTCAATTATAGGGAAGATGGTGGAAGCCATGATCAAGGACGACATTTGCGAGCACATCGAGAGGAATGGCCTACTGAGAACAAGCCAGCATGGATTCTGTAAGGGAAGGTCGTGCCTAACGAACCTTCTGTACTTCTTTGAGGGAATAAGCAGTCGGGTGGACAATGGAGAGCCCGTAGACATAATTTACCTCGACTTTCAAAAGGCTTTCGACAAGGTGCCACATGAAAGGCTACTTAAGAAGCTGTGGAACCACGGGGTGGGAGGGGATGTGCACAGATGGATCAAGCACTGGTTGTCGGGTAGACTGCAGAGGGTTGGAGTAAAGGGTCAATATTCTGACTGGCGGGGAGTCACGAGCAGTGTGCCACAGGGATCGGTGCTGGGGCCTTTACTCTTTAACATATTCATCAATGACCTGGAAAAGGAGGCTAAATGTGAGGTTATAAAATTCGCAGACGATACCAAACTGTGCGGCAGAGTTAGGACCAGGGAGGAGTGTGAGGACATGCAAAGGGACCTGGACAAGCTGGAAGACTGGGCAAACAAATGGCAAATGCGCTTCAACGTGGACAAATGCAAGGTCATGCATATAGGGAAAAAGAACCCGTTGTTCAACTACAAATTGGGGGGGGTATTATTGGGAGACAGCAGACTCGAGAGAGACTTGGGTGTGCTGGTGGATGCATCACTGAAGCCATCTGCACAGTGCGCAGCAGCCTCGAAAAAAGCCAACAGGATGCTGGGAATCATAAAGAAGGGCATAGTAACCAGATCACGGGAAGTCATCATGCCATTGTATCGAGCGATGGTGCGTCCACATCTGGAATACTGCGTTCAGTTTTGGTCGCCACACCTCAAGAAGGACATGGCGGTACTTGAGAGAGTCCAAAGGAGAGCAACGAAATTGGTAAGAGGGCTGGAACACTGCTCATACGCCGAGAGGCTGGATAGGCTGGGGCTCTTCTCTCTGGAGAAAAGGAGGCTCAGGGGAGATATGATAGAGACCTTCAAGATCATGAGGGGCATAGAGAGGGTGGATAGGGACAGATTCTTCAGACTGAAGGGGAAAGCAAGTACGAGGGGGCATTCGGAGAAACTGAAGGGAGACAGGTTCAAAACAAATGCAAGGAAGTTTTTTTTCACACAAAGGGTCGTGGACACTTGGAATGAGCTACCGGAGGAAGTGATCAGGCAGAGTACGGTACAGGGATTCAAACAGGGATTGGACGGATTTCTGAGGGATAAAGGGATCGTGGGATACTGAGGGAGGAGCTGGGATGTAACACAAGTATAGGAAGTTAACCAGGAAATGAGTATAAACCAACCAGGTCGTGCATGTGCAAGACCGGAGGGCTAGGACTTCGATAGGAAGGCAGGACTTAAATGGGAAACCAAGGTGGCAAGGGAGCCCCTTCTGATGATTCAGACAGGTCTTGACCTGTTTGGGCCGCCGCGGGAGCGGACTGCTGGGCAGGATGGACCTGTGGTCTGACCCGGCAGAGGCACTGCTTATGTTCTTATGCTTATGTTCTTATGCTCTTAAGTGTAAGTTCCTAATTGGGCCGCTGAGCTGATCATGGCTGCCGCGATCAGCACAGTAGCCCAGGCAACCTGTCACCCCCTGCACTGGTAACGATCGCAAGAGATATGCCTAATCTCTCCTGCCGCAATCCCCCCCCACCCGAACCTCCCCGGCAGGAGAGATGCCCAATCTGTCCTGCCGACACAACCCCTCCCACACACACACATACAATGACTGGCAGGAGGGATCCCAAGCCCTCCTGCTGGCAAACCTCATCCCCAAACCTGCGATGCAACCCTGAACCGTCAGGAGGGATCTCATGCTTTCCTGCCGGCAAACCTCCCCCCAAACCCAAACTCAACCCCCCCACTGAACTCGTCGACAACAGGAGGGATCCCAAGCCCTCTTGCCAGCAATCCTCCCCCCCCTGACCAGCCCCTATCCCTCCCCAGACACGCCCCCCCCACTAACCTCAAAAGTTGGCCCACCGGTCGGGTCCTCTCTACGTCCATCCTGCGTGCCTGCCATCCTCAGAATGGTAGTCCTGCCCCTTCCCAGTGCATTGTGGGCCAGTTGCCTAAGGCACCTCCTATGGGCGGGGCCTTAGGCACATATGCCAACCAAAGATTCGGTTGGCTCATGTGCCTAAAGCCCTGTCCATAGGAGGGGCCTTAGGCAACTGGCCCAATTCCAGTTGGCCCAGTTGCCCAAGGCCCCTCTTATGGACGAGGCCTTAGGCACCTTGGCCAATTAGGCTCCTCCCCGGTGCATCCTACAATGCAACGGGATGGAGCAGGCCGGAGAAAGGACCAGTCCATCTAGCCACCATTTGAGGTTAGTGGGGGGGGTCCAGGGTGGGGTGGTGGCCGGTTGGGGGGAGGTTTACCGGCAGGAGGGCTTGGGATCCCTTCTGCCATTGATGGGTTTGGGGGGGAAGTTCGGGGGGGGGGGGAGTTTGCTGGCAGGAAGCTCGGGATCCCTCCTGCTGGTCATCGGGGGTTCGAGGGGGGATGTCAGCAGGAAGGCTTAGGATCCCTCCTGCCGTGATTGGGGGGGAGGTGGACAGTTATAGGATTCTGTAACAGCGTTGTTTTTCACAGATGCCAGTTACAGAATCCTGCTTTTAGGCGAAGGACTGGCCCCTCCTTCGCCTAAAAGGTCTTGTTTTGGGCGTTTGGGACTTGGGTGATTTTTGGGTTGGGAATGTGTCTTAAGGATAGACGTAGTGGTGGTTTGGGCAATTAAACTTGTGAATGTAGAGGTAGGCCATTTTCAAAAGAAACCTAATTTTGGACTTTTTTTGGAGAATGGACATTTCTCTGGCCTACTTTCTGCATCTAGGAACATAGATATATTTTTTTTTATTATGCCCCTCCACCTTTTTTAACACAATCTAATTTTTGTAGCAGTTCCGATGCTCCAAGGAATTATATGCCCATGCCCCTAAGGCCTCACCCATAGGAGGGGCCTCAGACAACTGGAGCAATTCCGGTTGGCCCAGTTGCCTAAGGCCCTTCCTATGGATGGGCCTTAGGCACTTGGGCCAATCAGGCCCTAGGCCCCTCCCCGGTGCATCCCACAATGCACTGGGAAGGGGAAGGCCCACTATTTCAAGGATAGCAGGCCTGCCGGACCGGGGACCCGTCCATCTGGCCAACTTACGGGGTAGTGGGGGGGTCCGGGGTAGTGGCGAGATCGGGGTAGTGGGGGTACGTTCGGGGTTGCAGGGGGCTTCATAGGGGGTGGGGGTGCGTCATCGGTCCTGCCGGTATTCATGGGGAGGGGGTTGCGGCGGGCGGGCAGACAGACAGGCAGGGATCCCCGGCGGCTTCAGGGGAGGGGGGGCAGGCAGGGATCCCCGGCAGCTTCTGTTGATGGGTCAGCTTCGGGGGAGGGGGGACAGGCAAGGTTCCCCAGTGGTGCAACTTAATTTTGGGACAAAGGCTGGAAGGCAGTGAGGGGGAGGGGGCACAAAGTTTCCAAGTTTATTTAATCTTTGATATACAGTTTATCTAAAACATACCTAAACAGTTTACAATATTATTAAAAATAAAATAAAAATTTAAAAATAAAAAATAGAGGGGGCGACAAAACATGCAGACTTTACTGGTACCAAAAGGATTAAGTGGAAAATGGTAAGAGATTAAATACAATGAGAAAATAAAATCATAAAAGGGAGGAAAGAGAGAGAGGGGCTTAGTACACTAGGATAGGGTATCGGTCGCTTCAAAAGAAATGTTTCAATTCTGTAATGCCGACTGCATAGAAGCTTTTAGGGCTCTTATTGGAAAGAAGAAAGTCAGAATGAGTAGGTGTTCTTAAAGAGAAATGTTTTTAGTTTAGATTTGAACTTTTAAAGGGATGTATCTAGCCTAAGATCTGATGGAAGGGTGTTCCATAGAGTGGGGGCAGTGACCGAGAAGATAGTTTTGCGGGTTGTACCAAGAAATAATTTGTGAATAGATGAACTTGACACAGAAAAAAAAGGGGCGCTAAGTTTTGAAGTACATTATTATCCTCTACAAAGTGTATGCAGAATACTCTCTTGGCTATCCTTACCTCTAGGATGTGCTGGTAGAGTGTGGGCTTTTTAAAAGAAATTGCTTAATATCAACTGAATTGTGAGTTTATTTCTTTCTTTGTTTTAAGTTTTGCATTAAGGAAGTTTTGTTTAAGGAACCGCAGAGTCCAGTCTGATAATATTATAGGATATAGGTTCAATGAGTTTAAGCTGCTGACAATCCTTACAGCCAGAGTGAGAGGTCAAGACAGGACTATAGACAGCCATCTGAGTCATATGCAGTAGAAAAATTCCCTGAAGATTAAGCTTTATGTTCACAAAGAGATGCATCAAAAACAGAATAACCAAGAGGAAGCCATAATCCACTTGTCTCTGCTGTTCTGGTATGGATAAGGGGGAAAAACCCAACTTCCTCAAGTACTAGCATTGCTCTGGAACATTAAGTTCTAGATATATACTTTCTAGAGCATAGGGTCGCGTACACCTAACCAGGCTCTAGGCGACTTGAGGAAAGGAAAGGAAGAGGGTTAGGGTGGAAGGAGAAGCAGAAGGGGGTCAGGAAACATAAAACTTAGGCGAATTAAGTAAAGATCAGGTGCTTATGATGATTCTAGAAAAATTAGTTGCCAAAGAATGAAGTTTTCAGTTTCTTTTGGAATAGGGTATGCTGGGTTTCCATTCTTATAGTCACTGCAGTGTCATTCCAGATTTTGACTCCAAGGAAGTGAACATAGACTGGAAGATTCTTTTGTACTTGAGATTTTTTGTCGAGGGGAGGTTCAATTGGATCCTGTTGAGAATTCTGCGTGAGTTGGACCATGCATCAGTTAAGAGTTTGATGAGTGGGACTGCTGAGTTGCCATAGATAATGTGATGCATGATACTGGCTGTTTTGAATTTTATATGAGCTGTGATGGGTAGTCAGTGGAGTTGTTTGCGATAGGTTGAGATGGAGTCACATTTTTTCAGACTGAAGATGAGTGTTACTGCAGTGTTTTGGACAAGTTGTATTTTGTGGGTGAGGGTGGCATTGATTCCTAGGTAGGCGGAGTTGCAGTAATCCAGTTGGGATAGAATCATCATCTGGACAATGGTGGCAAAGTGATGTTGGTGGAAGTATGGCCTGATGAGTCTTAGCTGTTTCATAGTGAAGAGGGCTTTCTTTCTAAGATAGGATACTTGAGGTTCCATGGATAATGTGGAGTCTAGTATACAGTCTAGAATTTTAGAGGTTTTTTCTACCGTGAGTATGCTGCCCGATTGAAGTGTGATGCTTGTTGGCACTGTTTGTTGGACATTGTGGAAATAGAGGACCTTGGTTTTGGTGGCGTTTAGTTTTAGTTTTTGAGCAGTTGCCCATGCTTGGATTTTTTCTATATTATCAGAGATTTTCCTGATAGTGTCAGCCTGATTTCCAGCCACCGGTATGAGGAGTAAGATGTCGTCTGCGTATGACATTATGCTCTCAACTTCAAGTTGGATGTCTCCAAGTGAGCTTATGAACAGGTTGAAAACAATTGGTGAGAGCGGTGATCCCTGCTGTACTCCACAGAATGTCCTCCAGTTGTTGGAGTAAACACCATCTTATTTGACGGTGTATTCTCTGTTCATGAGGAAGTCGGTGAACCAGCGCAATACCGTATCTGTTACCCCTATCTCAGAGAGTTTTGTTGAGAGTAATTGATGATCGACTGAGTCAAAAGCTGCGGATATGCCGAATTGAAGGAGTATGGCTTGGCGGCCTGAACTTAGTAGTTGTTTGATTTTGGTTAGTAAGGTCAGGATGAGGAGCTCTGTGCTGTGCTGTTGTCTGAAACCGAATTGTGTCTGATAGAGGCATGAATGTTGCCCTATGTATGCTGTTAGTTGCGTGCTTATGTGGGTTTCAAGAAGTTTGGTGAGAATGGGGATGCCAGCGATGGGCCTATAATTTGAGGGAGTGGCGAGATCTGTGTTAGAAGATTTGGGAATTGGGGGTTAAAGCTATTTTTCCCATTTCTTCCGGTAGGCATCCTTGGTTTAGGGATTTATTCAGAAGGGAGTTGATCCATATGATAATTTCCTTGGACGCTGATGTGAGGAGGTAGGGGGGGTGCAATTGTCTAAGGGGCTACGTTGGGTAACCAGTTTGCCTAACAGCTTTTGTGTGTCAGAGATGGACAGGGTAATGAATGTGGACCAGATGAGATCGGCCTTACTGGTTTCTGTGGATTGTTCAGGTGCCTTTATGGGATGTGTTTGTACTGGTGACTTGCTGGCTACTTTTGTTTGCACAGTTGGCAGAGCTTCTCTGAAAAACACTATTCCACTGAGACCTCCCCTGTATGTACAGGTATATCCTACAAAGTCGTTTATGCATACTGTTTACTAGATTCAACATTAACTCCTAAAAGTTCAGCACAATGAATATCTGGATTTTGGTTTTGGAGCATGTGGTAAAAATGGCATAACTAGGTTTAAAAATTGATTGGCCAAGTTCTTGGAGAAAAAGTTCATAAATAGTTCACAAGGCAGATTTGGGGGGAGCATTATGAGTGATAAGGAATTATATTTAATAACATCAACCTTCCCCACAGCTATCTATATTTCAAGAGATAGTGAGGGAAGCGGACCTAATAAGAAGAACATGATTTTATGGTACAGTTTTTAAAACCATAGAATTTGATTGTAAGAAAGATAGTCAGTGGTCATTTACAATAATCTTAAAATATGTGTGGCAGGTATTTCTTTGAAAGCTATATTCTTATCTTAAGTAGCATTGGATAACTGTAGGCCCAAAAGGCTACCTCCATCGAAGTCACAGAAGACACCTATTCGATCTGGCATATTCATCTCCAGGGCCTTTGCTTTATTGTTGTGCTTGGCAGCGAAGGAAGCCTGCAGCCAGTTGTTGACATGAATGCACCAACTTGTACCAGTCTTCCCTAACTGATCAAACTTGCCCAAGGATTTGTAGGCAATTCCCACGCTGTATGACTTACAGTCTTTCTGGGCCTTCACCTCCCAGTAGTGCTGTCCACTTTCAATGACCGTGTCACCTGTAACGAAGAGAGCACACAAAAGGTGACTTATTTCCTATTTAAGATAGTTGACACAACCCTCAGAAATATCAAGCAACAAAACAAAGAGGTGTTTGACAATTTTATACACAGAAAGAAAAAATAAAAATCTACAACATAAGATCCAGTAATTTAGTTCATCCAACACAGTTAAGCTCACCAAGATTTCAGTGTGGCTATGTATTATTTCATCTGTTTAATATACAGTGGTACCTCGGTTTACAAGTGCACCGGTTTGCGAGTGTTTTGCAAGACGAGCAAAACATTCGCAAAATCGGCGCCTCAGAAACCGAGTGCGCTTTGATTTGCGAGCGCCCCCCCTGCGAACCGGCATCCTCTACCCCGCGATCCGGCACCCCCCCCCGCCGCCGCCACCGCCATCAGGCCCCCCCCCGCTGCCATCGGGCACCCCCTCCCCGCCGCGACCTGAGGTCCCCCCAACCCACCCGAACCCTCTTCTTACTTTTCTGTAGCCTTCGCAGCGGCACCGGCACCAGCATGTCCTGTGCGTGGTGCCGGCCTGAAGATCTGCTTCCTGTGCTGGGCCTTGAGAGTTCACGTTCGACGTGAACTCTCAGACCTTGCACAGGAAGCAGATCTTCAGGCACCGGCACCACGCACAGGACATGCTGGTGCCGGTGCCGCTGCGGAGGCTACAGAAAAGTAAGAAGAGGGTTTGGGTGGGTTGGGGGGACCTCAGGTCACGGCGGGGGGGTGCCCGATGGCGGCGGGGGGGGGAGGGTGCCGGTTCGCGGGGGGAGGGCCTTCGGGGGGAGCAATGCCGGTTCTCGTGGGGGGGGAGCAATGCCGGTTCTCGTGGGGGGGGGGGAAGCAGCGCTGCTGGCCTCGGGGGGGGAAGGTGGGGGGTGGAAACATATCAAAGCAAGTTTCCCTTATTTCCTATGGGGAAACTTGCTTTGATATATGAGCATTTTGGATTACGAGCATGCTCCTGGAACGGATTATGCTCGTAATCCAAGGTACCACTGTATAAACTTTTTAAAATGTATGTTTTTATATTGTAAACTGAATTGCAAATAAACTTTTCTGAAGAAACAAACAAACAAACAAATATCTACAACATAAAGAGTATATGCTACTGTTATTAAACAATAAATAAAACCCCAAACATACCGTTGGCTACTTCTCCCTTATAAAAAAGGCTGGAAATTATGACAGATCTGATAAGACTGAGGGAGAGTTCAGATCCCCTTGAAGCTAGCCTTGGTCATTATTTTGTGCACATACAATGATAAGAATGCCAACTGGATGAGCGATCATGGATTACAACTGAATGTTGGGAAATCTGAAGTGATGATAATGAGTAATGATCAGGCTGAGAACCTTCCTACTGAAATTCAGGTTCAAGGTGTGAACAGTAAAAAGGGAGATGGTGATCTTGGGCGTATGTTTAGATTATACACTCTCAATGGGGAAACAGGTCCTCAGGATGATCCAGGGTGAATACTCACAACTGTGGACACTTTATCGATTGAAGCCGATGCTCCTTCCATATGTTTTTTGATCAGCAGTACAGGCATTGATCCTGACACAGTTGGATTACTGTAATGCGCTCTACCTGGGATTGGCGAAGATCAAATGTAAAGCCTTGCAGCAAGTGATGAACTCTGCGGCAAGGTTGATTTTGGGAATCCCATGTAGAGAGCATATTACTCTGGTGTTAAAGCAGTTGCACTGGCTCCCAGTGGCACAAAGGAAGTGCTTCAAGGTTCTATCAGTGGTGCATCAGGTTTTGTTCCTCTGAATTTTCAAACTCTTTGGGAGGTATACCAACCGAGAAGATGCTGAAGGCACAGCGAGATTAATATCGAGGAAGGAGAATACTGTCCAGTATGAAAAATCAAGAATAGCACTGATGTCCATGGCAGGAATAAAACAATGGAATCTCCTCCCTGGCATCCTGAGGATCTGTTTGGATCAATTACGGTTTAAGTGAATGCTAAAAACTCAATTGTATGTAGATGCTTTCCTCTGATGCTATGTGGAAAGGAGATGTTTAAGGAGGAATCTGAGCTATGAATAATGCTCTTGATTCATTAACGACTGGTGATATGTAATCCTACGTCCCTATTTTTAGTGGGTTAAATGTGTGTACTGAAAGTATTGTTATATGTTGCTTTTTGAATCATTGTGAATGTTTTATGCTGTAAACCGCTTAGTTATAGGCGGTTAAGAAATTTTAGAAATAAATACATGTGCATCCACTACAGATTTTTACAACTAACTGAAAACTGTCTGATTGATATTCATAGTGAGTTAACGGATTGGGAATGCCTGCTAACTAGTTAACTCATTCGTTTGCAGCTATCTGGTCATTTTCAGCAGTATTTAACTGGTTAGTGCCACTGAAAATGACTGGTCAGCATTGAACTTCAAGCCAGCTATGTCGGGGGCAAAGTATGGCTACGTCTCAATTTTCAGACATAATTGGTCAGGTTTGGCATAGAAACATGAAAACAGATAAAGGCCAAATGGCCCATCCAGTCTGCCCATTCACAGCATCCACTATCTCCTCCTCCCCTTATGAGATTCCATGTGCCTGTCCCACGTTTCTAGAATTTAGATAAGACCACATAAAAAACCTCCAGAAGAGGATTTGTGACTTTATTCAGCATTAAAGCCTAAAAGTTCAGCACAATGAATATCTGGATTTTGGTTTTGGAGCATGTGGTAAAAACAGCATAGCTAGGTTGCAACATCAGAGGGAAGGCTTCCAGATGAGGTGCAGGATGCGCGTGAGGAGCTGCTGCCCACAGCTTTGTGCAATGCAGCACTCAGGGAGCTGGCCCGAAGACGCTGCATTGATCGCACTGTGGACCGGCCCGAAGATAACACTGGGAGGGGGGGCAGGCCAGAAGGCAAGGCACAGCATGGAGGGAGAGAGACAACAACGGTAGGTGGGAATGCTTTTATTTTTTATTTAGTGATTGATTTACATCTGCTGTCTGTTCAGGAAGAAATGCATTTGTTTCTTTTCCTCTGGGGTTGTACTGCTTGCAGAGTCTTGCAACTTAGGGTTTGTTTGTAAATATTAGAACTTTTAGTTTTTGGTCCTGCATTTGCATGGGGTTATCTGTTTTCTGGTAGGAAGGAATGTTGAAAAGCATACAGTGTGCTTTGTGTATTTTAATTTTGTGGTTAACCTTAATGTATTGTTAATATGATTATATTGTGTGTGTGTATATATGAAAAAATGAATGGAACAAATGGTGTTACAATTAGTACTATTATGGGGCGGGGTCTGGGGTGGAGATGGGCACGACTTAGCCCAGTGTTCTTCAACTGCCGGTCCGCGGATCGGTGCTGGTCCACAAAATAATTATTTTATTTCCTCCGGTCCATAGGTGTCAAAAGGTTGAAGAACACTGGCTTAGACCTTGTGTGCTGTAACACATCCCTTGAGCTACAGCCCAACCTGAGCATAGCAGAAGGAAATACAGGCCACTAGCCATGTGAAAATAGTTCTCTTGGCTACAGGCAGGCTCAATTTGTTAGGATCAAAAGAGATGAACAATTGAGGTGAAGTCCTGTATGAAGAGCTGTTTCTCCAGAATGAGGCTTTGGGAAGAAAACTGGCTACCTTTGGGAGGAATTTAGGATGGATGGGTCTGGAGAACCACCTTGTCATGATGAAATACTGTGTACAGAGGGTGGGTCAGAAACCAATGCTTGAAGCTCACTCACTCAATGGGCAGAAGTGACAGAAATCAAGATGACCACTTTCCAAATGAGGAACTTAAGATGAGTAGATGCCACTAAGGGAGAGGAAACAAGATGGCGACGAGAGCGGACGCCTGAGTAGGAGGCTCCCTCTCTTGCAGTCGGCAGGCGTTTTGCTGAAGTGACCTAGCAACCCTCTTACCTCGATATGGGGAAGAGGAAAGGAGCCCTTCGCAGCAATCCTCCGGCGGCGATAGCGGCACCGCGTCTGGTGCAAACTACAATCGAGGGAGCGTTAGCCCGCTCGAGTGAATCTTCGGGGGCTACTTCAGGGGTAAGCCCGAATATGTCGGGCGAACTCAGCCAACACATTCGGGCGTTGTTGAGCCCGGAGCAGAGGCAGCCATCACCACAACCCGGAAGCAGTGCAGAGTCGGGAGTTCCTGAGGAAATGATGACCCCAGAAGGTACATCGATCCCCAGAGAAGGAGGACAGCCAGCTCCAATTCTATCGGGAGCTGAAGAAGCTAGAGAACAGCAGCAGCTTTCCCACTCTGCAGAGGAGTTGAGAGGAGCTTCGGGAGGAAGTAACATCAACTTTGGGGTGTTGGAGAAGCCTAAGGTAATAAATATGGAGGCTTTATGGCAGGCCATATCAGTTATGGACGCTAACCTCAAACTATCCTTTTCCACTTTAAAAATTGATTATGGGACTATTCACTCTAAAGTGGAGCAGCAGGGCTTGGTCCTTAAAGATTTAAGTGAGAAATTAGAAAAACAGGAGTCAAGAATATCCGAAATGAAAACTTTGGATTTGGAATTGGTAAAAGAGAGATCATTTACTGCCAGGAAAATGGAAAGTTTTGAGAACCAACTAAGGAAAAATAATCTGAGACTCCTAAACTTTCCTAAATGTCCCTTAATTTCACCAATGGAGATGGCAAGAAAATACTTTAAGGAAATTTTGCTAATTCCCACAGAAAGTTTCCCACCAATTGTTAGAGCTAATTATCTGCAACTAAAGAAACCTGTAGAAGTTTCCACTCCTAATGAGATTCAAGGGACAAATAATGACAACATGAATTTAACGACGTTTCTGGAGAACTCTTTAGAGGTTATAACGGAAAGGAAAACCCTGTTAATAACTCTTGCTTTAGAAAGTGATAGAGAATATATACTACGCTTGTTTTTTCATCATATTAATGATCAATTTTTAGGCTCTAATGTCGAATATTTCCTGATATGTCATTGAGATCTCAGAGGCGTAGGAAGGAATTCTTGGCATTACGGCCAAGAGTCATAGCCTTGGGAGCAAATTTTATGTTGAAATTTCCTGTAAAATGTTTTGTTTCATATCAGAATAAGAATTACTTATTTTTTGAGCCTAAACAATTGATAGGATTTATAGAATCTAAAGAGCATGTAGGGCCTGTAACTGAAAATGAGTAACCTGCTATGAATGGCTGTAGCACCGCAGAAAAATGCCGCTTTCTAAGTTGGACAAGATTCGTCTTATTTCTTATTTTTATTTTTTCTTAAGTTTCTCTCCAAAAGTTGTGGACTAAATAATTTGAATTATTATTGAGTAACCAAAAACACTGTGTTAAGTGGAATTGGGGTTATAGTTTTTTTTCTTATAATATTTTGTGTAATCTGTGTACAAGTATGTTTATTGCTTGTTTGTATTAATTAAATTGAATAAATAAATAATAAAAAAAGATGAGTAGATGCCATTTGTTCAAATGGTGGTTTCATCAAACTGGCTAGGACTACACGGTATTGCGGTATATAAGCTGTTGTTATTATTATTATTACATTAAGATCCCAGACAACTGGAGTTGGCTTGAGTGGAGGTCTGGAGTTGAAAAGTCCTTTCATAAACTGGGAGACAAGCGGATGAGTGGCCAGAGATTCATTGTTGACAGGAACATGGAAAGCACTAATAGCACTGAGGTGAACTCTGACCAAAGTAGTTTTCAGTCCAGAATTGGATAAATGAAGAAGATAATCCAACACGGAAGGAAGAGAGGAAGAAGCATCTTGGTAATGGAGAGTACACACAAACTGAAGCATGTCTACTTCTGTTGATAGCATTGCTAAATAGAAGGCTTTCTTGAAGCAGCTATAATAGCTTGTATCGAGTCAGAAAGATTAAAATCTGTTGAAGTCAGACCAAGAGGTACCAAGCTATAAGGTGCAGAGATTGCAGATTGGGATGTAAAAGAGATCCTTGATTCTGAGTGAGCAGAGATGGAAAGATTTGTAAAGGAATTGGATCCCTGACACGATATTGCGATTGAATCAAAATTTTAATAAAACTTGAAACTTGAAGTAGAGAGAACCAAGGTTTTCTGGGCCACCGAGGTGCTATCAGGATCATGGTTGCTGATTCACGCTTGAGCTTGACTAAAGTCTTGAGAATGAGAGGGATTGGCGGAAATGCATAGAGCAACTTGTTCATTCAATCCAGAAGAAAGGCATCTATTTTGAGACAATGAGGAGAGTACTATTTAGAGTAGAATTGAGGCAATTTGTGGTTGTGGAGAGATGCAATCAAGTCTATCTGAGGAGACCCCTGGAAAGATTTGACGGATCCATCCACCACTTGAACAGACTGACGAAGAGGTGAGGTGACCATGATCCTTTGGGATATGGGATCGAGAGCTTGAGACCATTGAGACGCTAGGGTCTACCGAACTGATCTGAGATGAAGTCATGCAAAGGGGGTAACATAAACTGTGGATGCCATGTGACCTATTAGTCGCATCATCTGTCTTGCTGAGATGGTTTGTAGAGTGCAGACTTGCTTGCAAAGATGAAGCAAAGTGTCTTGACTTTGATGAGGTAGAAATGCCCATAGATGAAAGGTGTCAAGTAGGGCTCCTATGAATTGCAGTAGTTCAGAGGGTTGAAGCTGCAACTTTGAGAAGTTGACTTCGAATCCAGAAGCTGAAGAAAAAGTTATCATCAATTGTGTTGCCGAGTATACTGCTTGAGGAAATGTAGCTTTTATCAGCCAATCATCCTTATATGGAAACACTTGAAACCCGTGAGTACGTAGGGTTGCTGCCATAACCAGTAGGCACTTGGTGAATACTCTAGAACAGGGGTGTCAAACTCAATCATATTAAGGGGCCGAAATCCAAAACACAGGCTTAGTCGTGGGCCAGACACCACTCAATCTCTGCCCCAGACCCCACCCCCATAATTATACTAATTATAACAGCATTTTTTCCATTCATTTTTCATATATACACACACAATATAATTTTAACAACACATAAAGGTAATGGTTAACCACACAAAAAAACAACTACACAAAACACACTATGCTTCTCAACATTCATTCCTACCAGAACACAGATAACCCCTATGCAAATATGGGACCAAAAACTAAAAGTACTAATATATTTTTTAAAACACCCTAAGATTCAAGATTCTGCATGCAGTGCAACCCCCCAGAGAAAATGTAACAAATGTATTTCTTCCTGAGCAGTGAAAAAGATAGATAGGAGATTAAAATACTCAAAACTGAGATTCTCAGAGAAAGTGGGAGCCAGAAGGCCTTGAGCATGTGCAGATGCTCAAGGTCCTGCAGAGATTAAGAACATAAGAAATGCCATTCACCGGATCAGACCCTAGGTCCATCCTGTTCGGCGACCCGCACACGCGGAGGCCAATCCCGGTGTTCCCTGCTAAAGACCCTGTTTACCCGTACCCCTAATATGTTTTGCAAGGAGGTGTGCATCCAACTTGCCCTTGAATCCTGGAATGGTGGTCTCCGACACAACCTCCTCCGGGAGAGCATTCCAAGCGTCCACTACTTGCTGAGAGAAACAGAACTTTCTGATATTTGTCCTGGGCCTGGTGCCCCTCAGTTTCAGTCCATGACCCCTTGCCCAAGTCACATTTGACAATGTGAATAATGATGTTTTTTGCTCTATTTTGTCGAATCCTTTTAGTATTTTGAAATTCTCTATCATATCCCCTCGCAACCTTCTCTTTTGGCACCGGCATATCCTGTGGGTTGGTGCTGCGTGCTGGTGTCCGATCGCGGTAAGGGTTTGGGCGGGGGGCAATGCCGGTTTTCAGGGTTGAGGTGGGTGAAGCCTGTTCCTGGGGGTGGGGTGGAAGCATGCCAGTGGCCTCGGGGGTAGGGAGTCTTTTGGGGATATGATATGGTGGGGTGGAAGTCCACCACTGGCCTCAGGTGGGGGGGGGGGGGGGATTGGGAACAAATCACCCGCGTTTCCATTCACTCCTATGTGGAAAGTTGCTTTAGCATATGAGCACTTTGGTTAACAAGCATGCTTCTGAAACGAATTATGCTCACAAACCAAGGTTCCACTTGAAAGCTCAATGACTCTCATTCCCAGCAATGGAAAAAATGCTCACCCAGCACAGTATAGGACTCCCCTGTAAAGCGGTCCCTGCTGCCTCGTGCCAGGGCTGGCCGTGAAGTAACAGATGTCCTCTTTGGTGAGGGCGTGCCACTTCTGAAAAGGAAGGAAGCAGAGGATCGCATTAAGCAAGCAGAAGCATGCACCTGACCCAGATAAATGCCACAGAGACCAACATCAACACACAAAATAAGGGAAAGAGCATGTTCTACTTCACCTAGTACTAGAGAGACCCAGTGAAAAACTGAGAATCTCCCATGTCCTACTCTGCCCTAGAAAAATACAGCATCATACAATTCACTCTTTCTCAAAATAATTTTTTTCTGCTGTATGGAGCAAAATCCCCAGTCTAATCCATACCAACAGTGACAGAATAGAATAGAATAGAATTATGCTTTATTTGGCAAGGGAAAAGATCTTGAATAAGGTTGAGCACATTACCATCCCTCAGAGTAAAATAGGTGGAATTAGATTTCTAAGCATCAAGTTACATTACTGGTGCTGTTATAGTATGATATGATGTTGTACTTATAGTCCGCCAAATCCCAGTAAATAGGTTCAAAAAGAGATTATGTACTTACCCTGGTAAGCACTTTTCCAGTAGATAGGTGAGACATTCTAGACAAGGGGTAGGCACTTGCAGTCCTCGAGAGCCACAAGCAGGTCAGATTTTCAGAATATCTACAATGAATATGCAGGAGATGGATTTGCATTCGCTGCCTCCTTGAGATGCAAATCTATCTCATGCATATTTATTGTGGATATCCTGAAAACTTGACCTGCCTGTGGTTCTCAAGGACCTGATTGCCTGCCCCTGTTCTAGACAGCTGGGTTATTTCCCCATACCCGCATGCTGAAGAAGGAATCCACTCCAAATTTTTCACTCTGCATTTTAGCGCCCTCTACAGTTAGTATCCAAGCACCAAGACGCACCTATAGAGGCACCTGTAGCAATAGGCTTAAACAAATGGTTCTGCTCAAAACTAAACAAACAGTACCATTAACTGCCAAAACAGGCTTCAAAGGAGCTCAGAAACTACTCCCCAATAAATGGAACATATATACATAGTAATGACTGCAGATAAAGACCTGAACGGTCCATCCAGTCTGCCCATATATTATACTCATTAAAAATACTTAATTAGATTAACTTGTCTTTTATTTGATAATTCTGGGCCGTAGACTGTAAAGTCTGGTATTGTCCTAGGTTCCAAATGCTGAAGTTGCCGTCCAAGTTCACTGCAGCCTATTCAACCATCCCGTTGTTTGCAGGACAACTACCATAAAGTCTGGCCAGTAACATCCTCATGTTCCATATTAGGGAGTTCACATTGATGCCCACCCCAGCCCATTGTACACAGAATCACCATATATGGGACACAGACCGTGCAGGTCTGTCCAATACCAGCCTTAGTTCTTTACTTTACCTCCTTCATTTTCAAATTAGAGATCCTCTATTTTTATCCGCTTTTTTGAATTCCATCACCGTTTTCCTCTCCACTACTTCCCTCAGGAGGGCATTCCAAGCATCTACCACCTTCTCCGTGAAGAAGAATTTCCTGACATTGCTCCTAAGTCTTCCTCCCTGTAACCTCAAATTATGCCCTCTAGTTTTACCATTTTTTTCTTCTCTGGAAAAGATTTAGTTTTATATTAATGCCCACAGAGCTGACAGGCATCCAAGAATCAGCTTGTAGAAGCATAAACAGACTGAAAACTGAAAGCAGGTAAAGGAACACTGTCCACTCTGCTACATGCACTGCTGTCAGTGCCAGAAGATGATGTTCCACCCAAAGAAAAAGAAGGCAGGCTTCCTGAACCAGAGGAGTGCTCTTAGTCTTTACCTGGTGATTACTGCCATCACATTGTCATAGAAGACCCTGACCACTTGGCACTCCAGAGTCTTCTGCAATCTTATCAGAGCCAGATAAATGGCCCTGAGCTCCAACTGGCTGATGGATCACTTTCACCGAGAGGGTGTCCAACACCCCTGAAAAGGACACGATTGCAATGAGCTCCCCAGTCCTGAAGGCTGGCATCTGTCATCACCACTATCCAGGAAGCAATTGGAGCGGTACACCCCTGCAGAGCGATTGTGGGCAAAGCCACCAGTCCATGCTTGCTCGGGCCTCCAGAGTCCACAGTAGACAAGTCTGCTAGGCATTCCGAGTGGCAACCATGGATCCTAGAACCTGAAGATAATCCCACGACAAAGGAGCCGGCCGCTCCAAAAGAGAAGAAATCTGGACACAGAGGTTCTGTCTGCAAGCTTCTGGCAACCAGACACAGCCCGCAGCCATATGAAAGAGGACTCCCAGATATTACAGCAACTGCATGTACGTCAGATGGCTCTTTCTGAAGTTGACAATCCAGTCCAGGTCTTCCAGCACCTAGAGTACCTGCTCCACTGTGTGTCATCCTTCAGCTAACGAGGGAGCTCTGATCAGCCAGTCATCTAAGTAAGGGTGAACCTGTAGGCCCATTTTTCACAGGTAAGCCACCACTAAAGCAAAAAAATATGACCACGTTACACCGCTATTGATCAAGTCCCATTGGCTACCTATTAGCCACTGAATTACTTTTAAGATATTATTCTTGGTATTTAAAGTACTAGCTTTCAATGAACCTCAATTCATGTCTAGAATGATCATTCCTTATTATGCCCCTCGTTCTCTTCGTTCATCATCACAAGACCTATTAACTGTCCCTTCCTTAAAAATTGTGGGTACAAGGAGAAATTAAATGTTTTCTGTTATAGCTCCACAAACGTGGAATGCATTGCCACTTTACATCAGAAAAGAAAAAGATATTATCTCTTTTAAAAAACTTTTAAAAACTTTTTTATTTAACGATGCTTTTATTAATTAAACTACGAGTCCTTTTATTAAGCAAATGCAGACACCTATTTTTTTTTTTTTCCCTTCCCCGTGCTCTTTCCTCTTTTATGTTTTTCTGCCTGAGAGAATTGTAACTTTATCCTCCTTTCCGTCTATATCATGTTTGTCACTAAGCCACATGTATAAAGAAATTTATGTGTTATAAGTATATTAACTTTTTACTTGTGTCTTAAAATTGTTTGTCCTTTAAAATGTTGTTTTTAAAATTGTTTGTTTTCTAAAAAGTTGTTTTATAAAATTGTTCATCGCTCAGAATGTTTTGTATAGGCGATTCATCAAATAATAATAAAACTTGAAACTTGAACTTGAAACTACCACCATCACCTCGGTGAAGGCCCAAGGCACTGTCGCCAGCCCAAACAGCAGGGCCGAGAACTGGTAATGCTGTTCCAGAACATGAAATTGCAGAAATTTGTAGTGGGCTGGAAAAATGGGAATGTGCAAGTATGCCTCTGTGAGGTCCAGCGAGGCAAGAAACTCCACTGGAGCCACTGCTGCAATGATTGAACACACAGTCTTCATTCGGAAGTGGGGAATCTTGAGAGTTGAAGATCCAGAATAGCCTTTATTTGGCATGATACAGAGTATCTGCTTGAGCCCGAGAGGCTGGGTGATACCTGCTCTATAGCTTGAATATCCAGCAAGTGCTACACGGTGGTCTGAACTTTGAGCGCCTTGTCTGTGCATCCAGGAGAATCTATGAACCAATCAGACAGACTGGACAAATTCCAACTTGTAGCCCGATCGAATAATGCCCAAGACCCACTGGTCTGACATGATGCATATCCAGGCAGGAAGAAATGCTGAGAGTTGGGCCCCTATCCAAAGAGCGGCATCCCTCGGCCTGGCATTCACATAAGGCCTGCAATACCGTGAGCCACGAAAATGAGAATGACCAGAACTTCTGGAGGATCTGGGTCTACTATCAGGCAAGGTCTTAGGGCGACGGTCCATCACAGAATCCATGAGGTCATCCAGGCCTTTACCGAACAACAATTGCCCCTTAAAAGGCAGCCTAGCTAATGTCGCTTTGTAAGTGGAATCAGAGCATTTGGTGGGCTGAAATGGAGTATGCGGACACCTTTGCCAAAACTCTCATGAGGTCATATAAGACATCCACCATATAATCCGTTCCAGCTATCAGCAATTGAGGACGGGGATCAAATTTCAAGTTTATTAGGTTTTTCTATACTGCCTATCAAGGTTATCTAAGCAGTTTACAATCAGGTACTCAAGCATTTTCCCTATCTGTCCCGGAGGGTTCACAATCTATCTAACATACCTGGGGCTACGGAGGACTGAGTGACTTGCCCAGGGTCACAAGGAACAGTACGGGGTATGAACCCACAATCCCAGGGTGCTGAGGCTGTAGCTCCAACCACTGCGCCACACACTTCCCGCCACACCCCCCCACACAACCCCAGGGTGCTGAGGCTGTAGCTCCAACCACTGCGCCACACACTCCCCGCTTCACTCTCCAGACTCCCCCTCCTTCCCTTCCATTCCCTGGTCTGGTATTTCTCTCTTCCTTTATTTATCTCCCTCCTCTCCCCCATTTAAAATATTTCTCTCCCTTCCTCCTTTATGCCCCATGCAGTCCATCTCCCTTCCCTTCCTCCTTTCTGGCCCCCCTCCCAGTCCAACATTTCTCCCTCCTTTCCACCAGTCCAACATTTCTTTCTTTCTTCCTCCTGCATGCTGCTTCTCCTCCAGTCCCCTTCCCTCCCCCAACCAACTTCTCTCTACAAATCCAACTTCTCTCCACAAATCCAACTCTGCCCTCTCCCCCTTCCCCCGAATGTGACATTTCTCCTTCCCTTTCTATCCTTCCCATCCATCTCGCCCTTTCCATGAGTCCAACACTTTCTGCCTTCTGCAAGTTTTCTCTCTCTCCTTGCTTCTTCCCTCGAGTGACATCCCTCCTTCCTAGCCCCCAACCCAATATGCTCTCTCCCCATGCACCATCTCACCCTCCCCTCCAGTGTGTAGCACCTTTCCTTTCCCTCCCCTTCTGCCAGATCCAGCAGTACATCATCTCCCTTTCCTCCCCCCTGTCCAGCAGCACCTCTCCCTATGTCCAGCAGCACCTCTCTTCCCTTCTCTTTCCCTCCTCCTCTGTCCAGCAGTACCTCTCTCTAGTGGCAGCTCACTGTGCTTTTAACTTCCCCACACAGCTGCCGCTAGCATTAGTTTAGACGCAGTTCCTTTGCTAGGCCGGCTTGCCTCTGATGAAAGAGAAAGTTGCATCATCAAAGCGGACCAACCTAGCTGACTGATGGAACCGCGTCTAAACTAATACCAACAGCAGCTGTGTGGTGAAGTTAAATGTACACTGAGCTGCTGCTGCTGGTCCGGGGGTGGGGAGAGAAGACGAAGAAGGCAGGAGTCCTGGGAGATACACGAAGCTGGAGGAAGTCGCTAGACATGCAGCGCTGACAGGCACGTCCTGTAGGCAAGTCAGCTGGCCAGCACCTCTCTTTCTCCTCAGTGTGCCGCGGCACACTTGGAATCTCAGGAGGCACAGTTTGAGATAAACTGCTCTAGAGCAGTGCTCTTCAACCTTTTTACATCCATGGACCGGCGGAAATAAAATAATTATTTTGTGGACTGGCAAACTACTAAGACTGAAATTTTAAAAACCCGTTTCCGCCCCGTGAGCCCGGTCCCCGCAAACCATCCGCACAAGCCTCAGTTATTATTTTATATTGAACGTATTTTATTAAAGTATGAAAAGAAACAATATTCTGTACAATTGTCATTTTATAAATACAAATAATACAGAGCAAGGATCCACAAAACCCCTGTCTCCCCTTCCCTCCATAAATATCCCCTCTGATATCAAGAAAACGGAATAAGCCAAATTATTACAGAATGCTACACAGAAATATCATGCTAACAGAATACCGCAGTTACACATGACCGGAATAGTGTTAGAGAAGTACAACTAGGGCAACTGCTCCCTGGTCAGAGAGAGCCCTAAGCCAGCTGGAAGCTAAAGAAGCACTGGCTGGGCTTTCCAGGCCTCAGTTATATCTAACACCAGCTCTAGCAGGATACATATTTCAAATCTGATATATTCTAATGACAAAATAGAAATAAATTTTTTTTTCTACCTTTTATTGTCTCTAGTTTCATCTTCTTTTCACTCTCTTCCTTCCAGCGTCTGCCTTCTCTGTCTCTTCAATGCAGCATCTGCCCCTTCCATCCACTGTCTGCCCTCTCCCCTTTCCATATGGTATCTGCCTTCTTTCTATGCTCCTCTCCCCTTTCCATCCAGCCTGTGCCCCCTCTCTTTTTACACGATTCATTCCAGCATTCTCACTGCTCTATTCATTTTTAGCTCTCCTACATCAGATCTAGCATCTTTGTCCCTTTCTTCTTATTTCTCTGCTGACCCCTTTTCCCATCAATCTCTCTCTACCTCCTGTCTCTCCCCTTTCCCTCATCTGATCTCTCCATTTCACCCTGACCCCTTCTCCTCCTCTAATCTCCCTGCCAGCTGTTTCCTTCCTTTTTCCCTCCTCCCCTGTCCAGCAATACCCCTTCTCCTTCCATCCTTCCCCATCCAACAGTAACTCTCTTTCCTTCTCTTTCCCTCCTCCATTCCCAGCAGCATCTCTCCTTCTCCCTCCCTCCAGGTCCAGTAGCATCTCTCTCTTTATCCAGCAGCTTCCCAGCCTCCAACAGTGGCTTCCTCCCCTTCCCACCGTACCCCTCAAAGCAGCTCTCAGTACTTGCCTGCAGCAGCGACTCACTTAGTCAGCTTTGGGTCTTTTGATGGGTCGCTCCACCTCTGAAGAAAGAGGAAGTTACATCATCAGAGGCAGGCCATGACTCAGCAAAAGCCCCAAGGCTGCCTAAGTGGATCGCTGTTGCAGGTAAGTACTGAGAACTCCTGGGAGGGGAGGGGAAGGGAGAAAGCTACTGTCGGAGGCTCTTGCTGGCCCTGCACAGACTGGCAGGAATTTTCTATGGACCGATACCGGTCCGCGGACCAGCGGTTGAAGAACACTGCTCTAGAGTATAAATAGATAAAGCCATTCCTTAAACGTACGTTGACCGAACCCACAGTACTAAGACTTCCAAACAGAACCTGAAGTTCAAACAACAGTAAAAAACACATACATACTCACAAGCTTGTTGTTAGGGCCAGTTGAAGCCAGTAAGAGCTGGTTGTGCAGCACTAACAGGGCAGAATGTAGCAACTGTGGTCTCTTTTTTTTTTTTTTTAACAGAGAAGGGAAAAAAGAAAAAAAATCGAGACCCAGTCAGACCCTCTAGCAATGGAGGGAGGGTGAGGCAGGGATCTGGGGGGGGGCCCAGGTTTAACCCCTAAAGCCGGCACCGTTCAGCCGGACATCCCTGTCTCACTGAAGAGAAAACTCAACAGGAGAAATAAAATTGCCATCTCACTGAAGAGAAACCTCAACAGGAGAAATAGAATAGCAGTCTCACTGATGAGAAACCTCAACAGGAGAAAATAATTGCCCAGGCACATCCAGAATCCAGGAGCTAGTTGAATAGCGACCATCACCTGCTGGGAGATAGAGCATACTGAAGATATAGGAGGAGTGCCAGCCAATAGGACCACCTGTTAATCAGTTTCTCTATCTCCGCCTGCTGGTAGATGTGTGCTATCCCATTGGTCTCTGGATTCATCTGCTGCTGTTGCTAAGGAAAGTAGTAGTTAGTAGGAGGGACAATCCCAGCCCACAGTCCCACCCCAATGAGAATCGTCCAAATATGCACAAAATAAGGATACAAGACCTCTCGTAGCCTCTGTAACCTTGGGGTCAGATCCTTCTGCCACCTTCCCCCCCCCCCCCCCCCCCCCCGAATGAAACAAAATACAGGGAAAGAGAAAGGAAAAAGTATAAAGAAAAACAAAAAGAAAGGGAACATTAATATAAAATGAGAAAAAAACCACTGCAAAAAATCCCTCCCACCCATACCCTCAAAATATCCTCCCCATACAACCCCCAAAAGACATGTCTCTTAGGACAATAGAGGGCAGCCTAGAGCTACCTATGTAACCCCCTCTCTATCTCCAATAACAACAAGTGGTAAACAGTGAAACTTTAAGGATCCATAATCAACTGTAAACCAAACCCCCACATCCCATAAAACTTCAGTGCCCCACCCGGCAAAGGAGCCACATGCAGTGTACATAAATCATCCTTAACCTTTTTGTGGCAAATATAGTTAACCTTTAGACCCAGACCCGTATATCACAATTCCATCTTTAATTCAACCACATTGTGAACATACTTACCACCATCTGTACCACGCTCACACCACTCTACATCTTCCATCATCCTCCCCTATAACCCCCCAGCTAAAGAACCCTCAACTCCCTCTCATACAGCACAAATTCACTCCAGACAGAACTCAATCAGCAGGCAAACTAACAAAAGTCCCGTGTGTATCTTATCTAGCAGTCGTCAGTCGAATGATCAAGTCCATGGCATATTTGCTGAAAAACAAAAGGTTAGAGCTGGTACTGGTCAAAGAAACTACAACTTCATGTTCAGGGATCAAAGGGTCACTAAGTGGATAAAGTTTATAAATCATATCCAAAAGCCGGCATGCAGGAGGTCCAGAGAACAGCCAAGAAGTGCCACCCCACTGTGATTGTCTCCTGCTCCGCACACTCATCCATGAGAGCTCCCTGAGCCCTCCAAAAGCTCTAAGAAAGTCATTCCAAAGTCAATGACACCAGTATACAATCCAGCAGTTAACCTATGTCAAACATAGATCGCCATAACAGAAACGTAAGGCTAAGGCAGCTCAGCCGTATGAGGGCCCAGCACATCATCTAATGAAGAGGTATATAGAAGCATCTGAACGGCCTGAACAGTTCACAGTACAGACACCCAAAGAAAAGATCACCTAAGGTAGAATGGTGATTCAGCACGCAAGTCACACAGTCGCAGAACTAGTTGATGGAATGGCCATCTGAGCCACAAAATGGGTAGCATCTTCCAGCTTGTGAAAAAGATAATGTTTCCCTTCATAATAAATCTTCAACTTGGCAGGAAAGAGCAATGCAAACTGTATATTCTTGTGATGTAAATCAGCGCATAATGGTGCATAAGCTCTGAGTTGCATGGATACCCTAGTCGAATAATCCTGGAAACAAAGTACCTGCTTGTTGTCATACATCAGTAGACCCTTTGCCCGAATCAGACACAGAATTTCTTGCACGTAATTTAAAAGTTTGAAGATCACAATGCAGGGTTTCTCTGCCTGCGCCTGTTTTGGGCCTAATCTGTGCACCTGTTCTATGCGCCATGGTCCTGCAAACGACTGCAAGGCTAGAGTCTCCACCAACCATTGCTCCAGGAAACTACGAAGCTCCATATCTGCTATACTTTCAGGTAATCCAACCAGGCAGAGGTTTCCCCGGCGCGATCCGTTTTCAAGATTGTCGAGTTTATCTTCTAGAGCTTGAACCTTATTTTGGAGCATCGTTTGCGCGGTGTTCATGCATGTAACATTGTCCTCCAGCGCCGACACTCATTGGCAGCATGCAGAAATTTCACCGGTAAGCAATTTCAAACGTCTATCAACAATGTCTAATTTATCCATGATCGTTTGCAAGCGTTGGTCTAAAGATATGAGTTTAGTATAATCTTCTTTAAACCGCATAGATCTTCAAGGTAATGTGGTCTAGAAGTCAATTTTATGTTTTGTTATATTATGTTAATAGCACCTTTAACTTCAGCAACAATCTCTTGCACCCAGGCAGAGCTTACCATAGTGCCGGCCGCTCCATCCCCGTCAGCCATCTTAGGCTCCACGTTTCCCTTTCTCCTTGTCTTTTTTTTGGGGGGCTTCATTGCCATAATGGGATAATGGATGATCCAACACTGGATTTTGAAGCTCAAGGAACTAATCTTGGCAGGTAGGGTACTCTCAGAAAAATTGTGGCGTAGAATGAGGGTTAAATTTGCTGATATTGAGAGAGAGACTCACGAATTCGAGGCACACACATCTGCTCACTAGCTCACTAGCACAGCATCACGTGACCCCCAGAAAAAAAAATGTTTTGCAACATGTTACCACTTACGACACAGACTTTGTAGTTTATGTGATACTGTGCCCTTGCTGTAAACTATACATAGGTTACACCACCAGAAAATTAAGTCTTAGCATTGCAGTTCCATTACAAGAGATCACACATGCCCCCCTATTGTGCAACATTGTATCCTTTCTTCACTACTGTTCCTTCACTACACTGCTTTTGTGTTGGATTATATTCCCTCAGCTGCCCGTGGATGCAATCAGAGGCAAATTTTACAGCAGCATGTACAGTACTGGATATTCAGTTTGAATACAGTTCATCCTAAAAGACTGAATACCGTTATTGATTGGTTTTACTTCTAACGTGTTATTTGTGTCTGTTTGATAAGTCTGTTAGCTCCTCTGCCAATGAGATTGTCCGGTCTACCAACCAATCAGGAGCATTTTTGCCCAATTGGCTGAGGTAGAGCTCTAAATGTTGAGGCGGCATATTGGAAGGCTAAGTTTGAAGGGAAGAAGCAACTACAGCATTATGTGGATGTGATAGCTGCTATTTAATTTAATATATTCATAAATGATCTAGAAACAGGGATGAAGTGTGAGATAATAAAATTTGCGGATGACACCAAACTATTCAGTGGAGCTCGGACTAAAGAGGACTGTGAAGAATTGCAAAGGGACTTGAACAAACTAGGAGAATGGGCGACGAGATGGCAGATGAAGTTCAACGTTGAGAAATGTAAAGTATTACATGTGGGAAGCAGAAACCCGAGGTACAACTATACGATGGGAGGGATGTTATTGACTGAGAGTACCCAAGAAAGGGACTTGGGGGTAATGGTGGACATGACAATGAAGCCGACGGCACAGTGTGCGGCGGCCGCTAAGAGAGCGAATAGAATGCTAGGTATAATCAAGAAGGGTATTACAACCAGAATGAAAGAATGCCGTTGTATCGGGCGATGGTGCATCCGCATCTGGAGTACTATGTCCAATATTGGTCGCCGTACCTTAAGAAGGATATGGCGTTACTCGAAAGGGTTCAGAGGACAGCGACACATCTGGTAAAAGGGATGGAAAACCTTTCATACGCTGAGAGATTGGAGAAACTGGGACTCTTTTCCCTGGAGAAGAGGAGACTTAGAGGGGATATGATAGAGACTTACAAGATCATGAAGGGCATAGAGAGAGTAGAGAGGGACAGATTCTTCAAACTTTCAAAAAATATAAGAACAAGAGGGCACTCAGAAAAGTTGAAAGGGGACAGATTCAAAACAAATGCCAGGAAGTTCTTCTTTACCCAATGCGTGGTGGATATCTGGAATGCGCTTCCAGAGGACGTAATAGGGCAGAGAACGGGGTTTAAGAAAGGATTGGACAATTTCCTGCTGGAAAAAGGGGATAGAGGGGTATAGATAGAGGATTACTGCACAGGTCCTGGACCTGTTGGGTCGCCGCGTGAGCGAACTGCTGGGCACGATGGACCTCAGGTCTGACCCAGCGGAGGCATTGCTTATGTTCTTATTATGTTGGATGTGATTGCTGTGACAATAATAATAATTATTTGATTAAAATTTGGTTCACAGCATTTTCTAGTTCTGTTGTCTTGAGGAAGTGGCAAACATTTTGTTTGGGGTTTTTTTGGGGGGTGAGGACATAAATTTAATGTACTGTGCAGTTGAATGCTTGTATTTTTTTTGGGTTTTTTTCCAGAGGTTTTCTATGCCTGTGATGTCTTGCAGGTATAGCTCTTTGCATTTTGCTCACAAAGAATCTGAGGCTTTTTCCTCTGAAGTTCATTAGAGCATGGTGAATGGTGGTTCTATCATAATAGTGGAGATGTTTTAAGGTTATTTGGTCTTTGTGATTCCTCCACTCCTTTGTATATAGTATTGTAAATTTTTCTGCACAAATCCAAAAAGGAGACATAGCCATGGGAGAGGCATGAAGGGGTAGGGTTACCAGACATCCAGGATTTACCCAGACATGTGCTCTCTTTAGAGGGCATGTCCGGGTGTCCAGACAGCTTTTAAAAACCCGGCACTTTGTCCAGGTTTTGAAAAGCAGATTGTGTTGGGAGGGGCATCCACGCATGCAATGCAGTGCAGTGACGTCATTGTGTCTCATTCGCACATGCTCTCCAACTGACGAGAAAAGCCTGAGGGGGCAGAGCTAGGAGCGAGATCAGGGCGTGGCAAGGGCGTAATGGGGCAGGGATGGGTGGGGTCTAACCATATGGATGGGTTGGAGCATTTCTAGGATTTGCATGCAGTGTTATAGAACTCAGGGATCCAGCTTAAGGGATCAGTTGATGTATATTCTTGCACCCTAAATTGGGCTTAGATCCCAGCACTAAGCACAATTCTATAAACAGTACTCAACTTTGAGAACCATATATAATCGGTGATTAGCACACATTTTGCTTGGTGCCCATTTACAGAATTAAGTCCTTATTGAAACAGTTACACTGGTTGTCTATTCAGAAAGAGAACATTTTAAGCTCATTGCAATTATCCATCAGATACTGTACCATATTGCTCCAAGGGTACTAAAAGAATTGTTTGAAATTTATCAACCAAAAAGAAATCTAAGGTCTGACAATAGTATGAAATTGCCAGGCATACTGCGTTTTTGTGTTGGAAAGATCAATTTTATGAAAATGTTGAAAACGCAGTACTTTGTTAATGCTTTTTTATAAAGTGCACCTACTTTTATTCTTCGTGTAAGATATAGTGCCAATGAATATCTGGGTTTTAACTTTTTACAGTTTTAATGCTAAACGTTTTATTGATAAGATGTTTGTTCATATTTATGCAACTAAAGGGCAACCAGTATATTATGTGTGTAACTAATATGTGAACCGCATAGTTTTATGTGGTATATAAATTTTTAAATAAATAAACAACATAGAGCCTTCCTGTGGGCTGACTCCATACTGTTTATATATTTTTGAAGATGCAATCTCCAAAACTGTACACAATATTCTAAATGAGGTATCTCCAGAGTCTTATACAATGACATCATCCCCTACTTATTCCTAGTGGCCATTCCTCTTGCTATGCATCCAAATATCCTTTTGTCATCAGCTTTTCTATCTGTTTTGCCACCTTTAAATCATCACACCCCTTTATCATGCACAAAACCACTTTGTTCCCCTAAACAGTATTGTTCCCTCAGGTTTTTGTAGCCCAAATGCATGACCCTGCATTTTTTTTAGGATTAATCAATCTTAACTGCCATATTCTAGACCAGGGGTGCCCACACTTTTTTGGCTTGCGAGCTACTTTTAATATGACCAAGTCAAAATGATCTACCAACAATAAAATTTAAAAAAACACAAAGCACACTGTATGCAGAGAAAATGTTAATTATCATTTATATTTTTTGGAGGGGGGGTTCAAAGAGGTCATGGCAGATGACTTTAAAATATGCAATGTCACCTCAGTAACAACTTTACAAAAATAGACAAATATACCCCCCTCTCTTTTTAATAAACCGCAATAGCAGTTTCTAGCACAGGGAGCTGCGCTGAATGCCCCGAGCTGCTCTCGACGCTCATAGGCTCCCTGCGCTAAAATCCGCTACTGCGGTTTAGTAAAAGGGGGCCATAGTGCAAAATATAGACAGCAGACATAAATTCTCAAAATGGACACATTTTGATCACTAAATTTAAAATAAAATCATTTTTCCTACCTTTGTTGTCTGGTGATTTCATGAGTCTGTGTTTTCACTTTCTTCTTCTGTCTGTGCATCAAATATTTCTTCCCTCCTTTCTGCCTCCTGCATGCTTTCTACCTCCTGCATGCTTCATCTACTCCAGACCTCATTCCATTCCCCAACCAACATCTCTGTCCTTCCATGAGTCCAATTTTTTCTTCCTCTCTCCCTGCCTGCCCCCTGCCACCCGACACACTCCATTCTCTCCCCATTTTCCTTCCTCTCTCCCTGCCCCCCTTCCCCTTTCTTTCTTTCTGTCTCCCTGCCCCCCTTATTTTCTTTCTCTCTGCTGTCTTTCTTTCTGTCTCCATGCCCCCTATCTTTCTTTCTGTCTCCATGCCCCCTATCTTTCTTTCTGTCTCCATGCCCCCACTTTCATTCTTTGTCTCCCTACCCCACTTTCATTCTTTCTGTCTCCATGCCACCCTTTCATTCTTTCTGTCTCCATGCCACCCTTTCATTCTTTCTGTCTCCCCATTCTGCCTCCCTGTCTTTCTGTCTCCCTATCTGTCTTTTTGTCTCCCCATTCTGCCTACCTGTCTTTCTGTCTCCCCATTCTGCCTCCCTGTCTTTCTGCCTCCCCATTCTTTATCCGCAAGCCACCACCGGGGCTGACGTCTGGAAACAGGCCCCCAAGCCACCGCCAACATCTGGGAACAGGCCTCCAAACCACCACCGCTGTTTCCGCCGAGTTCTCCCTGTTTCCCGACACCGCAACAGGCCAGCAGTCTTCCCCCCCGACATCAATTCTGACATTGGAGAGGATGTTCTGGGCCAGCCCCGCAGCAATTGGCTGGCCCTGAATTTCCTCTCTGACATCAGAAATGACGTCAGGGGGTAGGGGAGGCTGGCTTGCCCAGCGCTTCTGTAGTAGCTGCTGGCCTGTTCTGGCGTCGGGGAACAGGGAGAACGCAAAGGCAACGCGAGTTGATCGCGGAGCCTGGGATGGGCTCCGCGATCAACTCGTGTTGCCTTTGCAATTGTCTGGTTGATCGTAATTGACCTTTTGGGCACCCCTGTTCTAGACCATTCTTCAAGCTTTGCTAGGTTCTTTGCCATCTACAATGTTTAAGCCACTGTGCATACTCCACAAACAGCACCTGTTTTCCATCCTGTGATTAAGGGAAATCTAATGGTAATGGGGCCTCAATTTCCTTCCAGAATTTCCACTTATTGCAGCCTACAAAACCTGTCAGAAAAAATCTTTAAACTGCTGGGGCAGGGCGGGGTTGGAGGGAGGAGGAGAGAGAGAGCATAGGGGAGGCAGCAGCAAAAAAAGTGCCACATGAAGCTCATACACATGCATGAAATAAAGCTCAAGGGACACATTGGAACAAAGAAGGAAATAGAAGTTGCAATTACTTACCAAACAAAAAAAGAAGCAAAAGGAAAGCATGAAAAGGGGGAAAAAAGAAAACAGCATAATTAAGAATTAACACTTTTTTTTTCCTTCCAGGAAGTAAGCACTTCATCCTCATGCATGGAGAACAGCTCCAGCCCTCTCTGGCCAGGAGATGGCAGCAATGAACATTTTCCTTTCCAAAAGGAACATCTCATCTCTCTCACACACACATATTGAAATGCTCATTCATAGAAACCAGGTGTAAAGCAGCAAAGATCTAAGAAATTCATTTGCATGTGGCATTGTTCGATCATTATTTTTCTTAACCAGCTACATAATTGCATGGCACAACACAAATTAAATAGCTCTGGTCATAAATAACCAAGCCATGATATTTTATCAAGTACAGAACCATTTGTAATTGACCAGATCAGCCAGGGTAAACACTGGAATCCAACAGCTTTTTAGCAGTTGATGGGATGTTGAGCTTTCGCTTAGCCCTTAGCCAGTTACCCACATCCAGCCCCGTTTACTCATCGTGTACAATCCTTGCAAACATCTGTCCAGAGGAATTAAAGACTGCAAAAGAAGTCAGGACATTAAAGGCAGCTATATTCCAAACTGTTTGCACAAGCTGACCCCACGGGTTGTGTGCTTCTGAAAATCAGTATTGCACACTTAGCCACTCAAAGTTCTGACACTTAAGATGATCCACCAAGCGCAAATTTTCTTTTCCAAATGCCACAGGAGGCTTTTATAGGGGAAAACACCCTCCAGGGATTCAAGACAAAGTTAGACAAGTTCCTGCTGAACAAGAACGTGCACTGGTAGGGCTAGTCTCGGTTAGGGTGCTGGTCTTTGACCAGAGGGACTGCTGGGCATGATGGACCACTGGTCTGACCCAGCAACAGCAGTTCTTATGTTCACAGGAAACAACCCTGGCTTGGGCATATGATGTGCTATTTCAGTACTGCATTCGAAGCTGACTAGCAAAACAGTTCATGCTTTTTTTTTTTTTAAGTATCTTTCAGTTAAATCCATTCCCCAGGTTTTTTGTTGTTTTTTTTTTATTGGCAGGGGATCTTTCAAATTTACATGTGAAAAGCTACAAGCCAATTGATTCCAGTAGATGTGTGACATGTAATACAGCTGATTAAAAGCCCTGTTCCACCTCCTGATAAAAGCTGTTGGATTGATTTTTAGTCATTAACTATATAGTGGCATAGCTAGTGTTAGAAGGAAACCACTACTGTTTTCAGTCAGTCTAGTTCTAGAACTAAGAAATGGTTTAAGGGCATGGGCACTTCACCTTGTATTGCTCTTCAGTAAGGGAACATGGCCACTGCTGGACAACAGAAATAAGCAAGAGTTAAGAAATCTCAATCAAACCTCTCCTATTTTGGTTTCCTTTCAAATAAGCTCTAAATATAATTAGCTAATAATTAACAATTAGCTTTCTCCAAAACAATTCTAACATTTCTATGACATCCTTTCCTTAACACAACATTTTTATCCCAGGATGTCTTTCTTAATGTTTCTGAACAGGTTCAGCTTTCTTACTGGGCTTCAGGAGCTGTCCCCATCCAACCTGTCAATTTGTGCACAGAATTCAAAAGGTATCATCCTAAGCAATCATCTTGTCAGCAAAGTTGGAGCCCACTGAGGATGGCCCAAACTCCTCACCTTTCTCCTCAAGATTACGCATTTTTTTAAAAAATTGTTAAGTGCCCCTTATACATAGTAGATGAGTCAAAAGACAATTTAATTTTTCACGCATGAAATCAGAGCTGGCCAGGAAAGCATTAAAAGTGGCTGGGATCAGGAAGCTGGAAGTAATCTATGGGGTTATAAACCCCTGTCAGTTACTCTATCACTAAGGGAAAAAGATAAAAGTCATCACAAATAGGTTTGCTATACTTTTCACTTTTTCCCCAGTTTTGCCTTAAGCTGAGGGCTCTACGCTTTCCCCATTTATAATTGTATTCCATATATTTTTCTGAGGATTACCTGTCACCCTCTTCCCCAATATTAATCTGCCACTCTTGCTCTCCTGGAATAATAGAGATCTGCTAGCTCCGGCCTTAAGTGATATTGTACATTCCAGCAGGACTTTCTAGCTTACCTTATACTTCCCTATCACCCAGTCAACTCACAGCCTATATACATGCATCACACTGGAAAGTTCTGGCTTTTGAATATTAAAAAAAAATAAAATGTTCCAAAATCTTTAGCTTTGCTAAAATGAATAAAAGCTCCATTCTAATCTTTTTATGGGAAAAATGTATATTTAGAAGTCAAAATTTATTTTGTCTTATTTATTTTCCTTCTTTTTGATTCATGGAAGCAAAATCCTCTCGCCCTTGAAATCACCCTCCTACCACCTTCACTCATTAAGAGGAGCTCATCTATTGATGCTCAACTCTGGGGTTCATTAAGAGGAGCTCATCTATTGATGCTCAACTCTGGGGTGGCCCTGCCTAAATTCACCAAGTTTCCACCCTCTGCAGCTGGCTCCTGTTTGGTGTAGTGTATTTAGTACACACAGATGTCCCCATAACACACTCCTGCAGCTTTTGTCTTTTTAAAATTCTCTTTCAAAAAAATAAATTTTCTATGTTTTCAGTTGCAAAGGATGGGCCCTTTTCTTCCCCTCCCCCCTGGTAAATATTGATCTTGGGTAATAGTACATGGTTTAAAAAATGAACACCAATGAAAGACAAATATTCCAAATGAGGTCTGAGATATATTATACGTCAGTGGTTCCCAAACTCTGTCTTGGGGGACCCCCAGCCAGTCGGGTTTTCAAGATATCCCTAATGAATATGCATGAGAGAGATTTGCATATAATGGAAGCGACAGATATGCAAATCTCTCTCATGCATATTCATTAGGGATATCTTGAAAACCCTACTGGCTGGGGGTCCCTCAGGACAGGGTTTGGGAACCACTGTTATACGGGCTTGATGGTTGTGAATAACATTGTGAGGGGACAACCTTGATACAGCCGGTGAGGTGAAACATGTTGGGCAAGTCCCAAGCCAACAAAATCTCAACTTAATAAGATAAATGCCTATTATTTAGGCTAAGAGTTTTAAAGAATACTAAAAATTTAAATAAGTATTGAGGTGAAAGAAGACATCTTTTTCCTTACAGGACCTAAGGCAACAAGAAGGCATCCATTAATAATCAAGAGTGGGAGATTCCATGGAGACATTAGGAAATATTTCTTCACTGAAAGGGTGGTTGATTGTTGGAATGATCTTCCACTTCAGGTAATTGAGGGCAGCAACGTGCTCGATTTTAAGAAAAAATGGGATAAATATGTGGGTTCACTTCGAGGAAGTGCTTAGAGGGGAGGGTTCTTCGAGTGGGCAGACTTTTTGGGCCAATGGTGGTTGAAGCTACAGCCTCAGCACCCTGTGGTTGTGGGTTCAAACCCCGCGCTGCTCTTTGTGACCCTGGGCAAGTCACTTAATCCTCCATAGCCCTAGGTACATTAGAAAGATTGTGAGCCCACCGGGACAGAGAGGGAAAATGCTTGAGTACCTGATTGTAAAACAGCTTAGATAACCTTGATAGGCGGTATATAAAATCCTAATAAACTTGAAACTTCTGCCATCATATTCTATGTTTCTATGTTTCTATTTGAGCAGTATTTTGAAAAATCAATAAAGGATTACTGTGTTTTACTCCGATGATCCTGAGTAGTGGTAATTGTACATTGCAACTAACTGAGTTATGGAAGATTGCATGTCTTAATGATATTAGTGTTTGATTCTTAATGCAATCAGAGAATATAATGCCAAATCAATAGATTTAATAAGCTTTATGCATCTGCATGGCCCAGCAAATTCCTTTTACTGGCCAAGAAGTGATACTTGCTGGTTTCCAGAGCAGCATATCATTGCAGTTCTCCAGCTCCATCAGTGACATCATCTGGGCAGGAGTATAGTTTTCCTAAAATTAATCAGCTGCAGATTAATGAAGCCTCACAAAAGTTCAAGTAGTCCAGATAATGCAGGCATGGAATCCTAAGAGACCCACAATCAGGCTTGGGATCCTGTGGAAAAGAAACCCACAAACAGGCTTGGAAACCTGTGAAAAAAGAAACCCATCCGTAGCTGTTGCTGCATGGCTATTGGGTGTGGCAAAATTTGAAGGAATGTTCTGATGCAGCTATTCATACTGAATTGCTACAAATTTGACAGTGTAGTGTCCAGTGCAAGGATAATCTATGATAAAAATCTGAAGTCTGTATCTACTTTTGCTCTGGAGCTATAGCAACTGATAAACCTGTCAATCTGTCACGACAAACTGCAACAAGTTTTAAGGCACACTTTTCAGCAAAACTTTTAAGCAGGCTTTTTCATCCATGATGCTCATACTAGCATCAATGACCTAGCAAAAAAAGTTGTCCTAGACTGCTAAAAAATAGTATTTTTCATCAATTATTGCCAGTTTTATGAGCAGCTAAAATGACATTTTATTCACTGCTGTGCAGTATGCTACCAGCACCCTGTAAAAAAAGGAGTGCTGGTAGCAGTGACTACTGCAACTAAGGATCTGATATTTCGGGAAACTTTTTTTTTTAATGCTGTGCTAGTTCTGCATACAAATTTTGAACAAAATCTGAGACAAAATGGTGGGGAGCTTTTTTTATTTATTTTAGACCACTTGGTATGGAATGACCACATAGTAATTTGCTTCAGCCTCTCCTCAGCACTATCAAATCTTCTGTTATTACCCCTGGAAAAACAAGTTTTTACCAGTTGAGAAAAGGCCTTTTGGAGCTTGGATAGACAGTCTTCCACAAAAGAAAAATTAGCCTAGTGATTAGAGCAGCAGGCTAAGAGATAGGGAAACCAGAGTTTGGGCTCGCTGTTGTTCTTGTAACATTAGGCAACTCACTTCACCCTCCTTCACTGTGGGTAACCAATTTGTTTTGAACTATTACTGAAAAAGTGTGAGCTAAATCCAAATTAAATAAATAAAAATACAGGGAGGAAGTGACATCATGATGTGGCAGGACGCGAGGGAGTTAAACTGTCAGGGTCGATGTGTAATTTGTACCTTGCACAGTGAGCAGTGAACATTTGCCCTCTAATTGAAAGCCTCCCATTTTGTAAAAGCACAATGACAATACGGCGCAAATTGGACACTTATTGGTTAACTGGTGGCACTAGGTGGGCAGAGGCAGAGGCAGAGGCAGGTGAGCCTGTGAATGATCTCCGACAGTCAAATGCTGATGGCTTTACGGATATAATGGCTAGCCTGTGAGAGGACATACTTATTATACACTCTGACATTAAACAAGCAGTCCTAGATATCAAACAGGAATTGTACAAGGTCACCGGCAACAAGAGGAATTGGAATCTTGGTTTGATGAAGTGGCAGAGGACTTACTGGATGCTCGAGCAGAGCTGGATACCCTCAGAAAGGATGGTGTGGACATTTGGGAGAAACAGGAGGATTTAGAAAATCAGAACAGATGCTGTAATCTGTGGCTGCGGGGAGTCCCTGAGGAGAACAAATATAAAGATGCGAGGCAGGTGGCCAAAAGATATCTGTGAGGACTGATTGCTCTTTACGCCAGGAGAAGGGGTCGGAAGTCCTAAAGTGAGCCTACAACGAGTGCAAAGAGCACTGGGGCGCCAGCAGAATAATCAGCTCAGAGACACAGTCATCTGCTTGACCTCTTTTGGAGTTAAAGAAAAAATTCTGCAAATGGCTAGATGGCATAGTACCTATCAGTGGAATGGGTTCCCGGTGGTGGTGTACCAGGATCTAGCGGCTGTCATGCTGAAGAGGAGGGAGTTTCAGGGGGGTCACACACTTTCTATGGCAAGAAGGATATAAATATCAATGGCAGTACCCCTTTGCGCTGGCAATGACGATTGGGGGCTACCACAAAGGTGGTGAAAACTCCTGCAGAGGCTTGGGATGTCTTGGTAGCTCTGCTAGTAGACCATCTCCCTGAGGAAGGTCAGAGGTCTGGAACTGTGCAGGGAGGCAGAGAGTGACCCACAAAATGGCAGAGAGTGCATCCGGCTCAGAAACCACGCAAAACTGGACTGGACGGCAGCTAGCCACCCTGAGTGTATGCTCTGGAGAAGGACTGTTCTGATTTTGCTGAACAGAGCACTAGAAGTATGGGTTCAATTTTCTTATTTGAATTAGTGTGCGAGTGAATGTGGTTGAATGACTGTTGGGGATGGGGGGGAGGATTTGGATTGTTGGGGGGCTATAGGAGGGGAGATTGGGGTAGTTGGAGAGTGAATGGGGAGTAAGTGAGGTGTATGGGGATATTGCAGGGTTACCGTTGCGGCCTTACCATTATGAGGGCCTTTCTCTATCATGGGCTTGGGTGTTGGAGAGTTGCTAGAGGGTTTGGGGCAACAATAAGAACATAAGAATTGCCATCTCCAGATCAGACCTTCGGTCCATCAACTCCGGAGAACCGCACATGCTGAGGCCCAGCCAGGTGTACACTGTAGTCACCCATATCCCTCTATGCCTCTCGTAAGGAGATGTGCATCTAAATTCTAGAATGGCGGATTCCGCAATAACCTCCTTTGGGAGAGCATTCCAGGTGTCCACCACTTGTTGCGTGAAGCAGAACTTCCTGATATTTGTCCTGGACTTGTCCTCTCTTAGCTTCAGTCCATGTCCTCTTGTCCGTGTCATACTGGACATTGTAAATAATTTTTTTTCCTGTTCTATTTTGTCGATTCCTTTCAGTATTTTGAAAGTCTTGATCATATCCCCTCGCAGTCTCCTTTTCTCAAGGGAGAACAATCCCAGTCTCTTAAGTCATTCCTCGTATTCCAAATTCTCCATATCTTTTATTAGCTTTGTTGCTTGTCTCTCCAGCAGTTTTATATTCTTCTTTAGGTTGGGAGACCAATGTTGTACACAGTATTCCAAGTGTGGTCTGACCATTGCTCTATAAAGTGGCATTATAACTTTCTCTGATCTACTCGTGATTCCTTTCTTTATCATGCCTAACATTCTATTTGTTTTCTTTGCCGCTGCCGCGCATTGTGCCAATGGTTTCAGTGTCCTATCTATCAGTACACCCAGGTCCTTTTCTTGTTCACTCTTACCCAGAGTTGCACCTGACATTCTATACTCGTGTTCCTTGTTCTTTCTGCCTAAATGCATTACTTTGCACTTTTCCACATTAAACTTCATCTGCCATTTCTCCGCCCATTTCTCTAACTGACACAAGTCACCCTGGAGTTCCTCGTTATCCTTCTGCGATCTGATTGCCCGGCATAGCTTTGTGTCATCTGCAAACTTGATCACTGGATGTTTCTTCTTCTAGGTCATTCATGAAAATATTAAATAAGATGGGCCCAAGTACCGAGCCCTGGGGCACATCGCTAGTCACTTTCTCCCATTTATGCCCACTCTCTGCTTTCTGTTCTCCAGCCATTTGCCTATCCATCTTAGTATATCTCCCTCTATTCCATGGCTTTGTAGTTTCCTGAGAAGTCTTTCATGTGGAACCTTGTCGAACGCTTTCTGGAAGTCCAAGTATATTATGTCCACCGGTTCTCCACTATCAATTTGTTTGTTCATGGTCTCAAAAAATTGAAGTAAATTCGTCAAACATGATTTCTCTTTCCTGAAGCCATGTTGGCTGGCTCTCATCAGGTCGTGTAATATAATTGTGAAGGTGCTGGGGGGTAGGTTTGTGGGAGGAGAGGTCTGTATGGAGGGTGAAGTGTTTGTTATGGTTCCCTTAGGATAGGGGTGTTCTACTTGTGTTTGTTTCTGGTTCAATGGGAGGGTGACATGGCTTCATAGTTTCCTGAGAAGTCTTTCATCTGGAACCTTGTCGAACACTTTCTGGAAGTCCAAGTATATTATGTCCACCGGTTCTCCACTATCAATTTGTTTGTCCGCGGTCTCAAAAAATTGAAGTAAATTCATCAAACATGATTTCCCTTTCCTGAAGCCATGTTGACTGGCTCTCATCAGGTCATGTGATGTGATTGTGAAGGTGCTGGGGGATAGGTTGGTGGGAGGAGAGGTCTGTATGGAGGGTGAAGTGTTTGTTATGGTTCCCTTAGGATAGGGGTGTTCTACTTGTGTTTGTTTCTGGTTCAATGGGAGGGTGAAAAGGCTGGGGACAGTCGTGTCTTTGTTTTCAAGTAGTTACCTGGAATGTGAGGGGTATTAATTCACCCATCAAGTGCTCTAAGATCTTGCAACATTTACAGTGCCGTAAAGTGGATGTGGCAATGCTATAGGAAACCCATTTTGATAGGTTGGAGCATGGTAAACTTAAAAGATGGTGAGTGAGGGAGTGTACGGTGGCAAATGCCATGGAGAAAAAGAGAGGGGTTGCTATATTGTTTAGGAAGGGGGTGGTGCAGAACCTGGAATTATTGGACAGGGATGTGAATGAGCGCTATATTGTATGTAGGGGCTGGTGGCTAGGAAAATGATTCTCTTTTGTTGTCTGTATGCTCCTAATACTTATGATTCCCATTTCTTTAAGACAATCACTGCTACCCTTTTGAAATATTACATTACATTAGAGATTTCTATTCCGCCATTACCTTGCGGTTCAAGGGAGTGCCTCTTATAGTTGGGGGAGATTTTAATGCAGTTTGGGACCCACAGTTGGACTGCATGGGCCAGGTGAGGAGAGCTAGATTATCGAGCAAAGGGTTGCAACAACTTGGCAACTTGTTAGACTTGGTGGATGTATGAAGGATGCTACACCCAGGGGATAGAGTGTAATAATCCCTCTTGGGCACACAACACCCAGTACCGTATAGATTACTTGTTAGTTTTGAGCACCCCATTTGGTTTGATAAGCAAGACGGAGATCGGCTCGCTGGCGATTTCTGATCATGGCTGGGTATGGTTAATTTTGGAGGGAGAGGGGTCATGGATCTCGAGGTGGGTGTTTCTTTTGTCTTATTATAGTGATCCTAAATTTAAAGAGACTTTGCTTGCTACCTGGAAGGATTATATGCACAACAATGACTAACATCAGGAGCATCCAGTATTATTCTGGGAGGCTGCCAAGGAGGTTTTGTGGGGTCTGATCATTAGTTACATCAACCATGCCCGTAAGATGAGAGATTGTGAAATCTTGCACTTGGAGAAGGCATTGCAGCAGGCCAGATGGCAATATGGGCATTCCCATATGGTGACAAATAGGGAGAGATTCCTGGAATTGCAGGTGTTCCTTAATGAACTGATCCTTCAGCGAGTCCGCAAATCTTTTGATTATTATAAATATCAAATGTACTAGTCTTTAAGCCCGTTACATTAACGGGTACTAGAATAGATATGTCTGTCTTTCTTTCTTTCTCTCTGTCTCCTTGGCCGCTGTATGTCTGTCTGTTTTTTTTTCTTTCTATACCTCTCCCTGGCTTCCTGTCCTTCTGTGTGTGTTGTCTTTATTTATGTCTGTCAGTCTTTCTCCCTGCCCCCTGCCTGTATGTTTCTCATGCCCCTTCTCCCACCTACCTGTCTTTCAGTGTGTGTGTCTCTATTTCTGTCTTGTCTGTCAATGTCCCTGCCCACTGCCTGTGTGTTTATCATGCCCCTTCTCCCACCTACCTTTATTTTTAATCACGTTGTATTGTATACAGTGGAAAGGGCAACCGGCGCACACTAACCGCCGCAGGATGCAGGAAACTGCCACACACACACTCGTAGCAAACTGTCATGTGCTCACGCGCCGCACGCTTTAACATTTCTCTGCCACGGAGCTAGGGATCACGGAAGTAGGAGTGCGCATGCACGCTTAGGGTTTTATTATTATTGATAGGTTTGATCAAGGGGGTGCTAAGCTGTTGGCTCATCTAGTAGCTACTGAGAGGGGCCAGAAACTGTGCTTGAGAGATGGAGAGGGGGTGAGAGTTAACTCTGATGAGGGTATCTGTGGGATCTTTCAATAGCATTACAGGTGCTTGTATGCAGCCCCGGTAGAGGGGGTGGATTGAGTGTGCCCTTGTACCTTCAGAATGTTGTACATCTGCAGGTGACAAAGGAGGAGAGCCAAATTGGAGGACCCTGTGACCCCAGAGGAAGTTTATCTAGTGATTGCACAAAGTCCTTTTGTGAAGGTGCCTGGGGATGATGGGTTTTGAAACAAATCTTATAAACTGTTGGGAGGAGGAGATTCTGGGGCCACCCTCACAGGCTTTCATTGTGATGATCCGAGCAGAGGCTTTGCCAGAGGCCCTGAATATAGCTTATATATTGGTTTTACTTAAGCCCAGCCAGGACCTTGAACTGCCCAAATCCTATATGAAAAAGGATCTGCAAAAGTTAGAGGAATGGTCTAATATCTGGCAACTAAAATTCCAATGCCAAGAAATGCAGAGTAATACATTTGGGGATTAATAATCGAAAGGAACCGTATATGCTGGGAGGTGAAAGGCTGATATGCACGGATGGGGAGAGGGACCTTGGGGTGATAGTGTCTGAGGATCTAAAGGCAAAAAAACAGTGTGACAAGGTGGTACCTGTTGCCAGAAGGATGCTAGGCTGTATAAAGAGAAAGAAGGCGTTGATGATCCTGTACAGGTTGTTGGTGAGGCCCCACTTGGAGTACTGTGTTCAGTTTTGGAGACCGTATCTTGCAAAGGACATAAGAAGACTTGAAGCAGTTCAGAGGAGTGCAACGAAAATGGTAGGAGGTTTGTGCCAAAAGATTGGAAGCCCTGAATATGTATACCCTAGAGGAAAGGAGGGACAGGGGAGATATGATTCAGATGTTCAAATACTTGAAAGGTATTAACATAGAAACAAAATCTTTTCCAGAGACAGGAAAATGGTAAAACCAAAGGACATGATTTGAAGTCGAGGGGTGGTAGACTCAAGAATAATGTAAGGAAATTCTTCTTTCGTAGAGGGTGGTTGATGCCTGGAATGTGCTCCTGAGGGATGTGGTGGAGAGGAAAACAGTGAGAGAGTTCAAAAAAGCATGGGATGAACACAGAGGATCTCGAATCAGAAAATAATGGTATATATTAAAGAACTAAGGCCAGTACTGGGCAGACTTGTATGGTTTGTGCCGTATAAGGCCGTTTGGTTAAGGATGGGATGGGGAGGGCTTTGACAGCTGGGATGGTTTAGATTGGCTGGAATGAGCTTTGATGAAAAATTCAGTTGATGGAACCTAAACACAGTACCGGGCAGAACTTTGGGTTTTGGCCAAGAAATAGTTAAGAAGGAAAATTTAATTTAAATCAGTAATTTAAAGAGAGGGTAAGGTTGGGCAGACTGGATGGACCATTCAGGTCTTTATCTGCCATCATCTACTACGTTACTAAAGGCCGATCTCATTGTTGAATGTGGAAGTAAAACTGTTAGCAAAAATTTTGGCAAATAGGTTGGCTCGAGTATTCCCACAACTTTTGCATGAAGCGCAATTGGGGTTTGTGCAGGGTAGATCGATAGCGACAAACATACAGAAGCTTTTGTTATTCCTGGAACAGAGATCAAGTAAGAAGCTGAGATCTTTGCTTATAAGTTTCAAAAGCCTGAAAAAGCCTTTAATAAGGTACAGTGAGATTTTATGTTTGCAACACTGGAGAATAATGGTATTGGTGGCCAATTTTTATCTGCTTTACGAGCTTTGTACGCCTCCCCTAGGGCAAAAATTTTGGCTAATGGGCAAGAGTCTGCTCTGTTCCCTTTTGGTCAGGGGACTAGGCAGAGTTGTCCGTTGTCTCCATTATTATTCACGCTCACTCTGGTTCCCTTTATTAGGGATTTTTTGAAATGCCAGCGATTAAGGGCATACAGGTGGGGTTTATCAATTTAAGTTGGTGGCATATGCAGATGACTTATTGGTACATCTTTCTGAAACAGAGACCTCCCTCTCAAATGTTTTGGAAGTGGTGAAGGATCATGCTGGCTTCCCTTAATTTAGATAAATCAGAGGCTTTGCCTTCTTTTGTGGACCTATGGGAGCGTTGGGGACCAGGGTTTCCCTTGAGGTGGGCCCAGGGTTCATTTTGTTACTTGGGTGTGCAGCATGCAATGGATGTGTCATCTTTGTACTGGCTGAATGTTCCTAGGATGGTGGGGGAGACTGATCGGTTGCTGGATAGTTTCAAGTTTTATTTAAAATTTGATGCACACGCTTATCAAATATTTCTAAGCGAATTACAATACTAAAATGGGGGGACAATAATATACACAGGACAAGTTTGAACAGACGTACAATACTTAAGACTGGTACAAGCTAGGGAAAAGGAGAAGAACTACAATGGTTATAGAACAAGAGAACATGTAGGGTTAGGACAATAGGGAGGGGTAAGAGTAGAACTAGAAGTATGGCTTTAAGAAAAGATTATCAGGAATTAAAAGGTAGAAAAATATAAACGATTCAATTATGTCTAGATCCTTAAGCCTAGGTTTCAAAGGCATCCCTATAAAGAAAACTTTTAAGGGAACCTTTGAATCTATCTAGTATTGTTTCCTCTCTCATGTAGACTGGTAGGAAGTTCCAAAGTTGGGGGGGGGGGCTGTAGTTGGAAAATGCTTCCTCTTTCTCTGATGGGTAGGGTGCATCTTACACGGATGATGATTCTGCCAAAATGGTTGCACCTCTTCCTCTTAAGATTGCTCAGGAAGGATGTTAATAAAGTAAATGGAGTTTCGCTTGGTTTTGCTGGGCAAATAGAAAGTCTAAACTTCAATTTTCCTATTTAGTGGGTGGCTGGGATTTGAGGTGTATGGGGATGTCCAAAAGGTATACACTTGTGTTGATGGAAAGGGCTTCTTAGCCCCGGATCATTTTTTCTCATTGTTGCACTTGATAGGGGCCCAGCTTCCTGTCCAATTTAAACAGAGTTTACTGTTACGCAACTCGGTGGAGGCGTGGCGATGGTTGATTAGACACTTAGATGGGGACCCCCATGTAACGGATGAGATACCGCTGAGGGGCCATTACCTCTTCACACCAGGGAATGACAATGTAGTCTTTGGGAACTGGGAAAAGGAGGTATATGATATATGGTAACTGGAGGATGTGATGACAACTGAGGGGACCTTGGTAGATTTTACAGATTTACAACAGTGTGTTGGGAAGCGGTGGGGGAATAGGTATGCCTTCTGTCAGTTTAAACACTATTGGGCCTCTTTAGATCACGGATTGCTGGTACTCACAAAGGAGTCCACCTTCGTGACGTCTTTGAAGTGGACACTGAGGAAGAGATTTCAGTGTCAATGCTTTATAAGAGGTTCATGAGGGAGGAACCCTGTAAGGAGATGGGCTCATATCACAGGAGCTGGGAGTGGGATTTGCATATATCATTGCAGTCTTGGGATACTACAGTTCACATCTCCAGCATCCCTGCCCCGACATGTAGTGCTCAGTTGCAGGAATTTTACTTTCGGGTATTGTACTGAGCGTACTTTTCCCAACAACTATATTATTGTGGAGGGATATCTACGGTAGTAGGTATAAAATGTGGAAGGAAAGAGAGAACTTTGGGATATATGTTTTAGTGGTGGTGTTATATTCTGTTTTAGAGATTCCTCTCTAGGGAACCCTAGAACAACTGGTGTTAGATACGAGTACTTTCTTAAGAGATCAGACTTCACAGGTGACCCTTGAGGGGAGGAATGCTGGCCTAGTGCCTAACCTTCAGTAAGCCTGGTTCTAAGAGAGAGATTGTAGAGTATCTGCATTAAAGTTTCTGGTAGGTCCACCCCTAGCTCATTTCTTTACTTATAGTAACCTGTGAACTACTATCTGCCTCTGGAACAGGGAAATTACTTTGGTAGGATTTTTCTGCCCTTTCTTTTTTGTTTACTTCCAGGTGTAAGTTCTTCTGCACCACAGTATGGAAGGGAAACATCACATCACCAAAGCTGCTGCTCAGGTTACAACTTATGACTCTGTGCAGACAGAAAATGTTACCCAGGCAGATTGTACCCATGTACAAGATGTCTTTAGCTTGAATCCCTCATGAAGGAAGTAAAAGAACTGAGAGAGGAGGTGGCAATATTGAGAAGCATAGGTGAGAATGAGAGGTACACTGATGAAATGGTTCATGAGGCATCAAAGATTTCCAGTAGTGGGGAAGAAGAGGCTGTGCTGAGGGAAGGCAGCTGAACTCAGATTACGGAACACTGCAAGATTAGTACTGTTTCTTCCTCCGCCCTTGAACAGAAGAACCAGTATGCTTGCCTGGAAGTGGAGATGAGAGCATCCCAAAGACAGAACATAAGAACATAAGAAGTTGCCTCCACCGGGTCAGACCAGAGGTCCATCGCGCCCAGCGGTCCGCACCCGTGGCGGCCCATCAGGTCCATGACCTGTCAAGTGGTTCCTGCCTCATCCTAAAAATCCTATCACTACTTCTATCCGTATCCCTCAATCCCCTTATCCTTCAGGAATTTATCCAAACCTTCTTTGAATCCCTGTAGTGTCTTCTGCCCTATCACAACCTCCGGTAGTGCGTTCCATATGTCCACCACTCTCTGGGTGAAGAAGAACTTCCTGGCATTGGTTCTAAACCTGTCCCCCTTTCAGTTTCTCCGAGTGCCCCCTTGTATTTGTTGTTCCCCACAGTCTGAAGAATCTGTCCCTGTCTACCTTATCTATGCCTTTCAGGATCTTGAAAGTTTGTATCATGTCTCCTCTTTTCCAGGGAGAACAGCCCCAGCTATTCTAGCCTGTCGGCATACGAAAGGTTTTCCATACCTCTTATCATTTTCGTCGCTCTTCTCTGGACCCCCTCAAGCATTGCCATGTCCTTCTTGAGGTACGGCGACCAATACTGGACACAGAACTCCAGATGCGGGCGCACCATTGCATGAAACAGTGGCATGATGACTTCCTTTGTCCTGGTCGTGATACCCTTCTTGATGATACCCAGCATTCTGTTTGCTTTCTTTGAGGCTGTCGCGCATTGTGCTGATGCTTTCATTGTTGTATCCACCAGCACACCCAGGTCTCTTTCAAGGGTACTTACCCCTAGCAATGTTCCCCCCATTGTATAGCTGAACATCGGGTTCTTTTTCCCAACATGCATGACCTTGCATTTCTCTATATTAAAACGCATCTGCCACTTTTTGGCTCACTCTTCCATTTCGTTAGGTCCCTTTGCAGGTCTTCACAGTCTTCTGTGGTTCTAACCCTGCTGCAAAGTTTGGTGTCATCTGCAAATTTGATAACCTCACATTTCGTCCCCGTCTCCAGATAGTTTATAAATATATTGAACAGGAGCGGTCCCAACACCGACCCCTGCGGAACTCCGCTCGTGACCCATTGCCAGTCTGAGTATTTGCCCTTCACTCCAACCCTCTGTTTTCTGCCCGCCAACCAGTGTTTAATCCATCGGTATACATCCCCCTCCACCCCGTGGTTCCACAGCTTCTTAAGCAGCTGTTCGTGGGGTACCTTGTCAAAGGCTTTTTGGAAGTCGAGGTAAATGATGTCTATGGGTTCCCCTTTGTCTATCTGGCTGTTTATTCCCTCAAAGAAGTGTAGTAAGTTTGGCTCGCCCTCAGCTGCCCATTTTTTTCTATGTGCTTGCAGATGCTGTCCTTAATCAGTGCTTCCATCATCTTACCCGGAACCGAAGTCAAGCTCACCGGCCTGTAGTTTCCCGGGTCACCTCTCGATCCCTTCTTAAAGATAGGCGTGACATTTGCTATTTTCCAGTCCTCCGGGATCTCCCCAGTTTTTAATGATAGGTTACATATTTGCCGGAGTGTTTCCGCTATTTCCTTTCTCAGTTCTTTTAGTACCCTTGGGTGGATTCCGTCCGGGCCCGGTGATTTGTCGCTTTTCAATCTATCTATCTGTGGGAGGACGTCCTCATGGCTTACCTCTATTTGCTCTAGCTTTTCATCTAGATCCTCACTTATGATCTCCTCGGGTTCTGGTACATTAGATGTGTCCTCGCTCGTGAAGACCGACGAGAAGAACTTGTTTATTCTGTCTGCTACCTCAGGAAAGATCAAAACTTGAAATCCCCCAAATTACTGGATCCATATGGTAGTGGTAATTGGTGATTCCCTTCTGAGGGGTACAGAAGCATCTATCTGTAGACCAGACATGATGTCACGAGAGGTATGCTATCTGCCTGGTGCCAAAATCCAAGATGTTACAGAGAGCTTGCCGAGACTCATAAAACCTGATGACTACTATCCGATGCTGCTAATCCACATTGGCACTAACAATACTGCCAGGTACCCCTGCGAATGTGTCAAAAGAGACTTTGTGGCTCTGGGAGAGAAGGTGAAGCAATCAGGTATGCAGGTGGTATTCTCGTTCATCCTCCCTGTCGAGGATAAAGGCCAGGGCAAAGAAGCTTGCATCCTAGAGATGAATGTGTGGCTATATGGATGGTGTCATCAAGAACATTTTGGCTTCCTGGACCATGGAATGATCTTCCAAGGATTGCAGAGCAGGGATGGTGTGCATCTATCAAAGAAGGGAAGAAGTGTCTTTGCCAGCAGGCTGGCTAATCTACTGAAGAGGGCTATTAACTAGAAGGGATGGAGAAGGGTGATAAAAGCTCCTGGGTGAGTATAAGCCCTCAGGTAAGTAAATTACTGAAACCTCTACACGGATGGGAAAAAGGGGCAATGTCTGGAAAGCAGCGATCACAGAGACATGGTTCACAGAGAACCATGACTGGGATGTACGAGGATGACTGGGATTCACAAAAAATACTCGTATTCAGATACAACAATCTTATACTAATCTCCTTCAAGGTAATCCCCTTGGGCTGCTACACACTTCTAACAGTTCTGCCACTGTTGGAAGTAGTCCTGGAACATCTCTTTTGAGATTGCTTGCAACTGATCCTTCGCATTCTGCATGATGTCTTCTCTTGACTGAAATCTGGTCCCTTTCAGGGGCATTTTCAGCTTGGGGAAAAGCCAAAAGTAACACAGAGCCATGTCGGGAGAGTAGGGAGCCTGAGGAATCACAGGAATTGGCCAGGAAACTTCGTATCAAATGTGAAGAATGGGCCGGTGCCTTATTGTGATGGAGCTGCCAATTGCCTGCTGCCCACAGGTCTGGATGTTTGCGTCTCACAGCATTACAAAAGTGACGCAGAACCTCTTGGTAGTACCCCTTGGTGATGGTTGTGCCTTGTGGTGCGTATTCGTGATGAGCCATGCCACTGGAGTCAAAGAAGACGGTCAGCATGACTGACACTGCTATGGATCTGCCTTTCTTTTTTTTGCCTCGGGGATGTTGAATGCTTCCATTGTGATGACATCAACTTGGTTTCTGGGTCGTACTCATAAACCCAGAACTCATCGCTAGTGATCACTGTGCTGAGGAAGTTGGGATCACTGTTCAGTCTTCAGCATGTCCTGTGCAATCTCCAAACGGAGTTGCTTCTGTTCCATCGTTAGCAGCTTTGGCACAAACTTCGCTGAAATTCTCCCGAAGCCCAAATCCTCATTCAAAATGGAATGAACGGATCCAACGCTGATGCTCGCCTCGTCTGCAAGTTCTCTGATCGTGATTCAACAATCCTAACATCACCAGGGTACTCGCTTGGTCAATGACGATCTCATTTCTGTATATTGAGGGCCTACCAGAATGTGCTTCACTCTCTACTGATGTGCGGCCATCTCTGAAGCGGTTGAACCACTCCTTTATCTGTGTGGTGCCCATTGCTTCGTCCCCGAAGGCCTGTTGAATCTTGCGGATTGTTTCCACTTGGGAATTGCCAAGCTTTACACAAAATTTAATGCAGTAGCGTTGTTCAACTTTTTCTGTCATTTTGTCAAAAACGAAAATCTGACAGCGCTCACTTACACTTCCTCACTCATCGGCGGTCTGCCAGCAACTGACAGCTTCTGTAGGCGGAAAAAAATTCAAGAATGCACATTAGGGTCGCCTACATATGTGCACCAAACCACTCCTTCCTAGCTTTATTTGTTTACGTAACAAAAATTAAGGTCTGATACTTTTTGAACGCCCTCGTAGTTATACCGAGCTATAATCTGTTCAGGAAAGACAGGGTAGGAAGAAAAGGAGGAGGAGTAGCATTATATGTTAAAGATCATATTAAAGCCACACAACTGCAGGATCTGTAGGGCAAGGAATAGGCACTGTGGATCAATTTGGAAAGAGGGAATGGTGAATATATTTATATTGGTGTGATATACAGGCCTCCTTCACAGACACAAGAAGTAGATAGAGATTTAATAGTAGACATTCAGAATATATCTAAAAAAGGGGAAGTCTTGCTAATAGGTGATTTTAACATGCCGGATGTTGATTTGGGTATGCCTATTGCGGGGTCTTCTAGAAATAAGGAGATTCTGAATTCTCTTCAAGAAGAACTGTTCCAGAAGTTGGTAATAGAACCCACATAGGATGGGGTCATATTGGACTTAGTGCTTACAAATGAGGAAAGTATTTCTTATGTTACATTGGGTGATCATCTGACAACCAGTGATCACTGCATGGTAGGGTTTAATATTAAGATGGGTATAGAAAGGGCTCATTCAAAAGCAAAGGTTCTAGACTTTTAAAAAACTAACTTTGATTGGATGGGGGTTCACGCCAAGGAATTATTGTCTGGATGAGAACGTCTGGAAGGAGTGGAAATGCGGTGGGCAAAACTGAAAGGAGTGATTGTAAGGGCAATAAACCTTTTTGTGAGGCAAGTAACTAAAAGTAAGAAGAAAATAAGACCACTTTGGTTCTCAAAAGTAGTAGCTGAGAAGGTAAGGAATAAGAGATTAGCTTTCATAAACCTACAAAAGATCGCAGAAAGAGGAAGACAGGCAAAAATATCTGGAAAAGTTAAGAGAGGCTGGCTGTGTATTCAGGAAAGCAATGATGCAAATGGAAGAAAAAATAGCTGACACGGTAAAACAGGGAGACAAGACATTTTTTAGATATATTAGTGATAGGAAGAAGTGCAAAAGTGGCATTGTGAGACTTAAAGGTGATGGGGAGGAATATGTAGAAACTGATAAAGAAAAGGCCGACTTGCTTAACAAATATTTCTGTTCTGTGTTCATGGCTGAAGAGCTGGGAGTGGGACCGCAGAAGACAAACGTGAATAGGGATGGAGGAATAATAGACCCTGGTCAATTTTCATAGGGTTGTGTTCGTGAGGAGCTAGTTAAAATAAAGGTAATAAAGCATTGGGGCTGGATGGTATACATCTGAGGGTGCTGAAGGAACTTAGGGAAGTTCTGGTAGTTCTGCTGACTGACCTTTTCAACGAGTCTCTAGAATCAGGAGTAGTACCAGAGAAGGGTAGATGTGATCCCTCTATACAAAAGTGGGAGTAAGGAAAAAGTAGGGAATTACAGGCCGGTAAGTCTGACTTTTGTGGTAAGCAAATTAATGGAAACACTTTTAAAACAGAGAATGGTCAAGTTTCTGTAATCCTGTGGATTACAGGACTGGAGACAACATGGGTTCACTAGAGGTAGGTCTTGTCAGACAAATCTGATCAATTTCTTTGACTGGGTGACCAGAGAATTGGATAAAGGATGTATACTAGATGTGGTGTATTTAGATTTTAGCAAAGACTGACAGCGTTCCACACAGACCTCTAATAAATAAATTGAGTGCCCTCGGGCTGGGTCAAGAATTGGTTGAGTGGAAGGCGACAGAGGATAGTGTTCTATGGAGATCGATCTGAGGAAAGGGATGTTACCAGTAGTGTGCCTCAAGGTTCTGTTTTGGGACCTGTTCTTTTTAACATTTTTATAAACAATATTGCTGAAAGGTTGTTGGGTAAAATTTGCCTCTTTGCAGATGATACCAAAATCTGTAATAGAGTAGATAAGCGGGATGGTGTGAATAACATTAAGAAAGACCTGGCAAAACTTGAAGAATGGTCTGAAATTTGGCAACTAAAATTTAATGCTAAGAAATGCAAGATCATGCATTTGGATTGCGAAAACTCGAGGGAATGCGGTTTAGGGGGTGAAGAACTTATGTGCACGACGGAAGAGTGGGACTTATGTGTGATTGTATGTGATGATCTTAAGGTGGGCAAACAGATCGAAAAGGTTACGGCGAAATCTAGAAGGATGCTAAGTTGCATAGGATGGCCAGTAGGAAAAAGGAGGTATTGATGCTCCTGTATAATTGGAGAGATCTCATTTAGAATATTGTGTACAATTCTGGAGGCCGCACCTTCAAAAAGATATAAAAAGAATGAAGTCGGTCCAGAGGAAGGCTACTAAAATGGTATGTGGTCTTCATCATAAGGCGTATGGGGACAGACTTAAAGATCTCAATCTGTATACTTTGGATGAAAGGAGGGAGAGAGGAGATATGATAGAGAAGTTTAAATACCTATATAATATAAATGTGCATGAGTCGAGTCTCTTTCATTTGAAAGGAAACTCTGCAATGAGAGGGTATAGGATGAAGTTAAGAGGTGATAGGCTCCGGAGTAATCTAAGGAAATACTTTTTACAGAAAGGGAGGCAGATGCATGAAACAGTCTCCCAGAAGAGGTGGTGGAGACAGAGACTGTGCCTGAATTCAAAAGGGCCTGGGATAGGTACATGGGATCTCTCTGAGAAAGAGATAATGGTTACTGCGAATGGGCAGACTAGATGGGCCATTCAGCCTTTATCTGGCATCATGTTTCTATGTTTCTATATTCTAGAGAAATATGGTTCTTTGGGTATGGAGGCTAAACTGTTATATCGTAAACTGTGTTTGGTGGCCCGTAAGGGCATATTGAAAAAATTGGACCTCCAGTGCTGCTCCTAGTTTCTGGCATTGTCATGCGGATTTGAACCAATTGGCCTGTTAGGAAGCTAGAGATGCAAGAGGTTCTAGGAAAGGTAAAAGCAGGTTTGGGCTCCGTATATACGAATTTTACACCCACGTGGGTGTAGTCTTCTGTAAAGCTGGATGGTGGGATTGTTTGGTAGGGATGAAGAGCTTTAGGCAGACCTTGGGAAGTGGGGATGGGGGTGCTTAGGGATTTCCATATAGCAGTAATAGGCTACTGATTGAGGGGGGAAGGGGGTTGGGGGGACTGGGGGTGTAAAAACTTTTTGGAAAACTTTTGATGACTGGCTCTATGTTGTCTCTCAATGATCACTACTGCAATTTATTGTGTATTCATTGTATTGTTGTTTTGAAAAGGGTTTTTTTTACTGTCATCAATAAAACTGATTTGAACTAAATAAAAATACCATTTTCTGCCCTTTATCCAACTCCCCTCCAGGCCCAAGGCTTCCAATGCTCTGGCAATTCCTCCTTCTGTTGCTAGTGAAAGTACCAGCTCTCTCTCCCCTGTTCTCTAGGTCTTTGGGCCCCAAATAGAACAAACACAGGAGCCTGGCAATCACAGGCAGCTCTAATTATATGCTTGGATATTCCATCTAGAATGGACTGATTAGGGCTTTTCAGCAGGAATGCTCATACCTTCCTTTGTTCTCCTTCCCCTTTACTTTGGTTTCCTGGCTTTTGCCTCCCATAGAATCCCATTCAACGAATGAATCATCTACTTTCAGGTTCAGATGGGATGAGGAGTTTTCGAAGGAGAAGTTCAAGGCTGTTTGAAAATAAAATAAACCTAATTAACCTTTGTTAAAACAGTTCCACTGGCTTCCAGTAAAATATCAAGTATTATTTAAGATTTTATGCAAAACATATAGGGCACTATGGGAGCAACAACCATCATATTTGAATAGATGGACTGCTTTATATACTTCCACAAGATGGTTGATCTCTTCAGGATTATAGATTGACAACTCGCCATCTCTCGATGACCCACTGTTTTTCCCTCTGTTGCTGTTCTCCCCTTAATCGGTTGTTCTATATATCATAAATGTGAATTTGCATCCTTGTTGCCCATCATTTGCCATGCTATTGAGCTCAGTGCCTAAAACATGCACATAAGAATTTCTACTACAGCTCTTCATCCTTTTAATCTTTTAGGTGAAACTGTAACCTTGTTGCTAAACCTTCTACTGTGTATGTAAACTTGTAACTCATTCTGGGCTCTTCTGGGAGGACAGGCTAGAAATCCGACTAAATAAATAAATAAATAAGAGAGCATAGTTTTGGTTAGCACCAACTCTCTAAAATATCTCAAGAGATCTGAGGCAAAATGATTTATAAAAATCCAAACTTGTTAAAAGGAGATTATGTACTTACCCTGGTAAAATCTTTTCCAGCAGATAGGTGAGGCATTGTAGACCAAGGGTGGGCAAACTTTTTGACTCGTGGGCCACAATGGGTTCTTAAATTTGACAGAGGGGCTGGGTGGGGGGGAACGACCCGGGGAGGTTGGGAGGTGACTGGAAGGTAGGTCGACAGGGGGGTGACCCACGGTGCGTGAGGAGTTGCTATGATACTGTCATTTTTGCGAGCCTTTCCCTCTTGCTCCCCACGCCTCACTATACCTCTATCTCTGTAGTTATAAAATTATTTTAATGTTAAACCTTCCCAAACTTTCACTTATATTCCAATCGTATCTTATTTAAAACACATTGGCATAATTTCCCAACATCAAGCGACTTACTTCATTAATTACTTCATGCAGTTTACAAAACTTCCCTGTCACATATACATAATGCTCACAAGTATCCAATCACTCACTGATATAGACTCCTCACCTCATTTGATTCAGCAGCATGGAAAAAAAAGGGAAAATGTCCATCTCGTCCTCTGACTGGGACACAGATTGGTGGATTTTTTTAGGGTTTGCATTCTGTTACTTTAAAACCGCTCTTTTTCCATCCTCTTCTTGGGGGCCAAGGCTCCCCTCCAAGCAGCACTCGCATCTCTATCCCAAAGGGGCTTGCAAGGGGCACAAGGCCGCAACCTCTTCCCACCTGGATGTAGTTGTTCTCGCAGTAGTCGGCTACCTTCTCTAGGTTCATGAAAATGTCATGCAAGGCCCATTGCCACCTGGGATCTCCTCCTCCAGCAGCATCTTCACATTCTTAAACCGCTACTATGGCGCGAGGGCAAGAGTGCCAAGCGAAGGAAAAGAGGAGGGGGCGGGACCTGGAAAGCGCGCCAGGACATAACATGAATTCATCCTCATCCAATGAGATCCAGAAGGAGCTGAAATGCCTTACTTCCCCCCAATCAGTACTTAAGGGGCGGACCTTTTTCTTACTCTTCCCACCCCAGGGACCATTCTGACCAATCAGCAGTAGAGCCGAGAAGAAAAAAACGGTGCTCCACAGGAAAAGCCCCGCCTAGCCATGTGTCGAATCCACCCCACTGGATGAGCTGTGGAGAAGAGCCAGATGTTTGGCAGGCCATATTAAAAACCTAAATGGGACGGATATGGCGCACGGGCCATAGTTTGCCCATGTTTGTTCAAGACCAGTGTTCTTAAATTTCCTGCCGGTCCACAGGGCCAGTACGTGCATCAGGCCCAAAACAGTGTTCTTCAACCGCTGGTCCACGGTGCAATCGATGCGGCGTTATCTTCGAGCCAGCTCCCTTTCCTAACTGATTCAGTGCAAAGCCACAGGCAGTGGCTCCTACGGGCATCCTGCGCCTGAACTGGAAGCCTTCTCTCTGACATTCCAACTTCAGAGGGAAGGCTTCCGGATGAGGCACGGGACATGCAAGGTGCAATTAGTACTATTATGGGGGCGGGGTCTGGGGTGGACTTTGGGTAGAGATGGACGGGGTCTGGCCCACGACTTAGCCCAGTGTTCTTCAGATGCCGGTCCACAGAATAAATTTTTATTTCTGCCAGTCCATAGGTGTAAAAAGGTTGAAAAACACTGTTCTAGACCATAGGGTTATTTCTCACTACTCACATGGTCTGCAGAAGAAATCCATTACAGGTTGTTCATTCTGCCTCTAGAGTACTTCACGGGCTAGTTTAGCACCCTCTAGCAGTCAGTATCTAAGCATAGAGAGACACACTCAACTGTGTGAAGTAGAGGCACCTGTAACGACAGACCAAACTATTGTTCTGCTCAAACAACTAAACAGTACTGTTAATCTCCAACAGAGGCATCAAAGGAGTTCAGAACTACTCCAACAACAGGTTATACATATGTACAAACTCTTGTTAACCCTAAAGGGTTGACCAGTATCCAAGAAACAGATTGGATAAGCAGAAGACTGAAATCTGAATCTGAAACAGGCACAGCAAGGACAGGGCAGGCGTCTAGAATGTCTCGCCTATCTACTGGAAAAGATCTCTCCAGGGTAAGTACATAATCTCCTTTTTCAGTGCAATAGGTGAGACATTATATCTAGACCATAGGGATGTACAAAAGCAGTCCCCCATGAAAGCTATGGTGGGCATGCTGCACCGGCCCTTAAGACCGAGGACCCAAATGGCAGAGTCCTGTCTGGCAGCAACATCCATTCTGCATAAATTGGCAAACGTGTGAAAAGAAGACCACGTTGCCGCCCTGCAAATCTCCTCAGGAGAAACAGATCTAGCTTCCGTCCATGATGAAGCTACACACCTGTCAGAAAGCACCTTAACATAAATAGGGGATAGTAGCCCATCAAGAATGTAAGTTGAGTAAATGGCTGTATGGATCCATCTAGAGATCGTAGCCTTAGACATGGAAGAACCCTGCAGAATCAAATGAGCCACCACAACACGTGGTCAGAAAGCAAAACTCATGAGAGATTCGCCAATAATTCAGGAGAACCCTGCGCCCGTCCAAGTACTTAAGCAGATGATCCTGAGATTGAAACCCGTCAGCTGAACAACCAGGAAAACACACTTCCGGATGGACATGGAAAGCCGAAACCACCTTCAGCAAAAAGAAAGAAGGAACTGTCCGCTCTCAGGAACTTGGAGTAAAGGGAGTCAACATGCCAATGCCTGCCATCCGGAAACTCTACGGTCTTAAGAGAGCGGCCAGCAAAAAAAGTCTGGAAAGTTAAATCCTGGAGAGAAACATCTCTCAGTGGATCAAAAGGAGGCCTGGCAAACCAGACCGCACTACATTAAGGTCCCAGCCTGGAAATGGATTCATAACAGGCGACTAGACCTAAAGATATTTTTGCAAAACCAAGCAACATCTGGATGCAACTCCAAAGAGAACTGCCAATCCTGGGATCTAGAACCAGAGAGACCAGCCACCGGGATCCGCAGAGACGCCTCCATGAGGCCTGTATCCAGACCTGCTTGGAGAAAGCAAGGACCCGCGACACCCGAGTCGAATAAGGGTTCACCTGTTCTTGGTCACTCCAGCGATCTAAAGGTCTTCCATGCCTTAGTGTAAGCTGACACCACGGACGATTTGGAAGACCTAAGAAGCTTTAGCTATGACAAGCTTCGAATTGCCTTGATGGGTTTTTTTTTGTTAAAGCTGTGCACTCAAGAGCAAAGCTGTAAGGATAAAACTACCCAGATCTTTCATGGAAATCGGGCCTAGTTGAGACGGTCAGGAAAGACACTCAGGTGCAGACTATATGCCACCTACAGCCACATCAGATCTGTGCACCACGGCCTTCAATGCAAATCGGAACCCCTAGAATGATGCAGCCAGGGTGAGTTGCAATCCTCCGAACAGCAACCAAGGTTGAAAAATGGAGAGAAGAACCTCTGGAGGCCCCAGTTGCTCAAGAGCATCAGTTCTCTCACTTCTGAGCCAGATCTGTGACTGAAGAAGCGTGGAACCATCTAATTTGGCACCGCAGACATGAGGTCAAGGTGGGGCTGCTCCCAGCGCCTCATGAGCGCCCAAAATGCCTACTGCACTAGGGCCCACTCACCTGGAACTTTAGACTGATGGCTGAGGAAGTCTGCTGGAATGTTGGCCACCGCGACCACATGCGCCGCTGTCAGCATCAGAAGACTTTCCGCCCAAAGGAAAAGAAATCAAGCCTCCTGAGCCAAGATTAAGTTCTTGGGTCTTCTCTGACGATTAACAGAGACCACTACCATCAATGATAGACCGCTTCTGTGGTAACGGAGCCCAACAGTCCTGAAAAGGATGACAACCGTTGTGAGCCTTTCCCAGCCATGAAGGCTAGCATCCTTGGTTACTACAATCCAGGAGGCAAGGCTTAATGGAACTCTCTGGCAGAGTGATTGAGGATGAAGCCATCAGGTCATACACACTCTAGCCTCCAGAATCCACCACAGACTCAGCTCTAAGACATCTCAGTGGAGTGCCCAGTGAGAGAGGAAAGCATTCTGAAGTGAATGCAAGCATGTGTTCGTCCAGGGAACCACGTCCAGCTTGGTAATCCTGGAACCCATACACTGTAGGACGTCCCAAGCAAGAGGCCTCCACCTTCAATATCTACGAAATCTGTGCCCAGAGCTTCTATTTTCGAGCCTCAAACAGGTAAACATGGCCAGCTACCGTATCAACTATTCTAGCGACTGCGTGGGCATTTTTTTATTTTTAAAGTTGACAATTCAGCCCAGGTATTCCAGTACGTGGAGCACTGTCGCTACTGTAGTGCAACCCTTTTTCCAGGGGCACTCTGAGCTACCAGGCGACCAGATAAGGATGAGCCTGCAACTCCACCCAACTCAGAGGAGCCTCTACTACCACCATCACTGTGGTGAAGGTCCAGGGTGTGGTTGTCAGCCCAAAGGACAGGGCCAAAAGTTGACATAGCTGATCCAGTACATGAAACCACAGAAATTTGCGGTGATCTGGATAAATGGAAATGTGCAAATTTGCCTCTGTAAGATCCAGGGAGGCCAGAAATTCCCCCGGCGCCATTGCTAGAAGGACCCACCACAGGGTCTTCATCCAGAACTGAGGAAGCTTAAGAGCCGGATGGAAGTGCTGCAAAATCAGAATCGGTCTGCAAACTTTTTATCCAGTCTTAGGAACAATAAAATAAACAGAGTATCTGTGTAAACCGAAGGTAAGCCTGGCATCAGCTGTACTGCTTGAATATCCAACAAGCGCTGAACAGCAGCCAGAAGAAAGCTCACTATGTCTGGACTCCTGACAGGAGAAAACACGAACTAGTCTGTGAGAGGCTAGAAAAACCAGCTTGCAGCTCAACTGAATAAATTCCACGACCCATTGAACTTTAATAATGTGCAGCCAGGCAGGCCGAAACTGCAAGGACCGAACCTCCTATCCGCAGAGGGGCCCTCGGCATCCTGGCATCATTGGGTCATACAGGAAGGTGAGGCAGGAAGAGCAGCAGTAGACAAAGCACGCCTGCAGCCTGGAATCCTGAGAAAATCTCTGCGAAGAGGATGAAAAATCTTGCCTGTAGTTAAGAAAATATCATCAGGAACCACTCAAGGGAGGATGCCCAGCACCCTTGTGCCTTGCTCTACTATCCTGCCAGGTCTTCGGGTGAAGATCCATTACCAAATTCAAGAGGTCAACCAGATCCTTGCCATACAACAACTGCCCCTGAAAAGGTAGCCGCGCCAGAGTTGCCTCGGAGGAGAAATAACCAGCCCACTGCCGAACCCAGAGCATTCAGCGGGCCCAAATAGAATCTGCTGACACTCTTTCCAGCACCTTCAAAATGTCATAGAAGCCATCCGCCATGCAGGCCATCCCAGTCCACAAAGCTGAGGAAAAGGTGTTCATTGCTGAGCTAGACAGGTGCATGCCACAAAGGACATGGGCAACGCAGCTCCATGACTGAATAGATGGTTCAAAATTTTCCAGAGAATCACATACACCTGAAAAAATAAAGAAACATACAGAGCAGATCAGAACGACTCCTTCTGGCTCACGTGCGGAAGGAAAAATTGAAGGGGGCAGAAGAGCCCTCTAGTGAAGGAGGAGATGTGAAAAAGCTGGAGTGGATTCCTTCTGCATGGCTCACGAACATGGGGAGAATACCTCACCGTCCAGAATTACACACCTATTGCACTAGAAATCCTTATTGGCAATGACCGTCACTCACAGCTTTATGAAACAAAGCCAGAAGTTTACACTTAACTCTTCACTGAATTGATAACCAGTATAAATCTTTTAATATGTGTGTAAAATAAGTAAATCAAGACACATTTGCTAAAAGACACGCAGCTGCATTTTGTGCTATCTGTATATATTAGTAAGCCCAAATATAGTGAATTACAATAGTTCAGTTATGGAATAATCAAACATTGAACCACAGTTCTGAAATTTGACCATGGAAGTAAATCTTTCATTCTTCTAATCATTCTTAATTTAAAAGATACTTTCTGAACAATATTTTTAAGTTGGAAGGATAAGGATAAAGAAGTGTTAACCCAGACACCAAGATACTTTACACATTATACTATGGGAATTTTCAAACCATCAAATGAAAAGATCTCTGGAACTGGAGAAGAGGAAGTTTTCCCTGATCGAAACAAAATCTGTGATTTAGATACATTCAATTTGAATCTATCTGCTATAATCCAAGCTTTTATAGCTTGATGACAAATGCTAAGAAACTGTAAAGCTCAATCAATAGTTACCTTTAGTCTCCAGCGTCACAGGATCCGAGTAATCCCCAGCCACTGCTTTGTTGCAGGCTCGAGCTCGGAAATTCATGTATTTTGCCTCAAATTTCACGCCTGATCAAGGGTTAGATTGATAATGGAAGATTAGGTTCTTACCTTTGGTAATCTTCTTTCTGTTAGTCCTTGATGGAGTCAATACAATAGGTGTTTTATCTCAACCTGCGAACTGGGTCTTACAGAAAACTGCACACTTTTTCTCTGCTGAGGTTGATGGCTGAGGAACACAGAGCCCTGTACAGTTCAGTCCAAAAAACAAAAAGCACTGGCACAAAGCATACACACAAAGGGTGGCATGGGGAACTTCCCCACCATACAAAAGCGTTCTGTTCTGCTTGGAAATATATAAGAAAACAATTAATAAACAAGCAACATGAAAAACAGGCAAGAACATGAAACCAACCTGCTGCGTGCAGCGAGCACCAACTGAAACAAAGCCAGCGATAAAGATATCTACTCACAGGGCCTGTCTGTTGGTTGGAAGATACATAGGTCTGAAAGGAGAAACATCCAAGGCAAAAAAAGCAGGCAATACAGAGAAACACAGTAGATAGAGGGCGGGTTGTATTGACTCAGTCAGGGACTAACAGAAAGAATATCAAAAGTAAAAACCTAATCTTCCATTCTGTTACATCCCTTCCAGAGTCAATATGATAAGTGATATACCAAAGCAATGGCAACATCTAGGGTAGGACAGAAGAGACTGCCCACAATACCGAGATCCCTAAAACAGCGTCAGACCAAGCTACCATATCCACTCTGTAAAACTGTGTAAATGTATGGAGAGGCGACTAAGTGGCCATTCTACAAATTTCGGCCGGAAGAATTGCTTGAGACCCTGCCCACTAAGCAGCGACACCTCTTGTTGAGTGAGTTTTGAGAGAAAACAGCATCTGCTTGCCACAAGTGATGTAAGTTGACAAAATGGCCATGTGGATCCACTGGGCAAGAAGAGGCCTACCCCTTCTGGACTGAATAGTCAGGACAAACAAATGGCCAGAAAGATGAAAATCATTGGTCCTCTCTAAGTAGTGGAGTAAGACTCTTCGCATGTTCAATTTTCAAAGAATTTAATCCTTCCATTCTGACCCTGTGGAATGAAAAGCAGGCAGACGAACTTCCTGGTTGACGTGAAAATTTGAAACCACCTTCGGAAGAAAGGAGGGGGAACTGTGCAGAGGGAAACCCCCACCTCCATGAACTGGAGAAAGGGCTCTTTGCAAGAGAGCCTGCAACTCCGAAATACACCTTGCTGAAACAATTGCCACAAGGAAAACTGTCTTGGCTGTAAGGTCCAGAAGAAACGCATCCTTGAGCTGCTCAAAACGGGCTTCCACAAGCTCTCTCAGCACAACATTAATATTCCATGAAAGGAAAGGCTGTCATAGGAGTAGCCCCAAGTGACGCACCCCCTAAAAATCTGGTCACATCAGGTTGAGATGTAAAGGAACTGGTATCACTATGTGCTCTAAAACAGGAAAGACCTGCCACCTGTACCTTGAGACAGGCCACCGCAAGACCTTTTCTGGACCAGCCTGAAGGAAAGTAAGGACGATAGGAATAGGAGCATGCAATGGCTCATCTGGTCTCTGGCACACTATTGCTGGAAAGCCTTCCAAGCATTGGCTTAAGCCACCATTGTTTTGGACTTCAAAAGAGTGGCAACAACAACATAAAAGTATCCTCTCTGAATCAAGGCCCTGTGCTCAAGAGCCATGCCATAAGACCAAAGTGCTGGGGATTCTCCATGGGAACCGGCCCCTGAGTGAGCAGGTTGTGATGAAGAGGGAACTTGAGCTTCCTGTCCCGCTGAAAACAGCCCAGATCCCCATACCATGGACAGTGAGGCCAATCTGTAGCCACGAGGATAACAAGGCCTGGATGAGTCGCTATCCTGCAGATGACTCGATGACCTAAAGGAGATCCTGAGTTGGCCATGGCTGAACCAATGCATCTAGCCCTAAGCTTCCTGGTTCTGTTCTTTGACTGAAGAAATGCCTGACTTTCGAGTTCTTGGCTGAAGCCATCAAGTCTGTCCAATGCCACACAATGAGACAAAATGCTCTCTGCAAGAGAAACCACTCTCCTGAGTCCAGGACTTGGCAACCGAGAAAGTCAGCTTGTACATTTTCCACTCCAGCCACGTGTGCTGCCAAGAGAGCCTGAAGATGTAGCTCTGCCTACCGAAACAACATCCGAGCCTCCTGACTCAGGGGAGCACTCCTGGTGCCTGTCGATTCACGTACACCATTGCTGTGGCATTGTTGGAAAACACTCTTACAGCTTTTCCTTCTAGGGTGTTTTGAAGAGCTTGCAATGTCAAGTGTATGGTCTGAAGCTCCAGACGTTTGATCAACCAACCCTTCTGGTTGTGAGTCCACTGGTCCTGTATGGAACAGTCCTTGCAATGAGCACCCCAGCTGGAAAGACTGGCGTCGGTCATGAGAGTAATCCACTCTGTGACCCGAAGAGGCATGTCTCATGCTAGAGATTCTCCCTGAATCCACCAGCGCAGACTGCTGCATGTTGGCTCCATCCAGGGAAGTGGCATCTGAAGAGCATGATATTGAGAATACCACCAAAGTAGGTGGGACTCCTGCAGAGGCTGCATGTGTGCCCTGGCCCAGGGCACAACTTCCAGGGTGGCTGCTATGGACCCAAAGACTTGAGGATAATGCCAAGCACTGGTGTTCAGTAACACTAGGAGATTCATGATCTGTTCCTGGAGCTTCTGTTTGTGCGGCTTGGGAAGAAAAACACATCCATGAACTGGACTCCCAGATGTTCCAGCATCTGAGAAGGCGTAAGCTGACTCTTCTTGAAATTGATAATCCAGCCCAGGCGCTGTAGAACAGAGAAAACTGTCTTCATTGCTTGGTTGCACTCCAGTCTGGACATGGACAGAGCTCTGATCAGCCGGACATCCAGATAGGGATGATCTTGGACCCCATCCTGCGGAGTTGAGCTGCCACCACATCCATCATCTTGATGAAAGTGCAGTGATCCATCACTAGCCCAAAGGGAAGGGCTGCAAACTGGTAATGCTGCTGGAGAACATGAAATCTCAGATACTTCTGGTGCCCTGGGAATATAGGGATATGAAGATAAGCCTCTGTCAAATCCAGAGATGCAAGGAATTTTCCTAGACACATTTCTGTGATGACCAACCGCACCTTCTCCATTTGAAAGTGTAGAATCGGCAGAAAAGCACTGACCAACTCGAGATCTGGTATGGGTCTCCAGTCCTCTGGGCCCTTCTTTGGCACAATGAAATATAAGGAGTATCTGCTGGAGCTTTTAGGAACTAGCTTGACGGCTTGAATGTCCAAGAGACGCTGCAGCATCACTCAGACCTTTAACGCCTTCTCCAGTTTACCTGCAGGAGAATCCAGAAACAACTCTGGGGGAAGATGAAAGAAGTCTATCTTGTGTCCCTGCTGTATATCTAGCACCCACTGGTCTGAAAAGATCAATTCCCATTCCTGGAGGAACTCAGACAACCAGCCTCCAATATGAGGAGGCACGGATAAGGACCTGGCGTCATTGGGATTTCTTGAAGATGGGGCTGGTGTGAGAACCTGAAGCCTGCTGGCATCTGGGGTTTCTGTAGTGTTGGCTGTAGCTCTGAGAATATCTCTGGGTGGACGATGTCAGCCTAGCATTGCTAGCAGCTAACATTTTCAGATGACCTAACCAACATCAGCAAAGGCCTATGGGACATTATATCAATCTGACTCTGGAATGTTGATGCAGATAGACCCTAAGGCCCTGATTCTCCAAAAGTGCGTCCTGATTTTAGGCAACTGTAGACGTCCTACAGCTGTCTAATCAGCCAATCGGGATGCACGTTTTTAAAAAAAAAATGCTCCCCAGGCAGGCCTGAAGGCGCCTCCGGGAGCCTAGGGAGACCCGCAAGATGCCTAAGCTCGCCTACAGGCCTTAGGCGAACTTAGGCGGCCCTACGCGTCTCCCTAGTAGAGGAAGAGACGCTTAAAATGTAGGCCAGCAAAATGCTGGTCTACATTGTAAGTAGACGCGGCCGCTATACTGATCGCGGCAAGGGATCTCCCTGCTGCAATAAAGTATAGCGGCCGCCTGTCCCATCACCGACAGGAGGATGCCTAACTCCTCCTGTCGGAACCCCCTCCCCCCCCAACTCGTAATCGCCGACAGGAGGATGCCCAACTCCTCCTGTCGGAACCCCGGAACCCCCTCCCCCCCAAACTCGTAATCGCCGACAGGAGGATGCCCAACTCCTCCTGTCGGAACCCCGGAACCCCCTCCCCCCCAAACTCGTAATCGCCGACAGGAGGATGCCCAACTCCTCCTGTCGGAACCCCGGAACCCCCTCCCCCCCCAAACTCGTAATCGCCGACAGGAGTTTGCCCAACTCCTCCTGTCGGAACCCCGGAACCCCCTCCCCCCCAAACTCGTAATCGCCGACAGGAGGATGCCCAACTCCTCCTGTCGGAACCCCGGAACCCCCTCCCCCCCAAACTCGTAATCGCCGACAGGAGGATGCCCAACTCCTCCTGCCAGAAAGCCCAACGACCCCCCGCCCCAACTAATCTCCCTCCCCCAACTAACCTTTCAATGTTGGTCAGCTGAACGGGTCTTGCTGCCATCCAGCCGACGGGTCTGCCTCGTGGAAATGAGACGGCACGCTCCTTCCCGGCCCATCCCCCTAAATCTAAGGCCAGGGGAACGGACCCAAATTCTGATGGCGGCACACAGCAGGCTGGCTGCACAGATCCACCCGAAGCTTGCCCTGTGAAGCTGCAGTCTGGCTCCACTGAAACTTCTTCCTTTCCCAGGCAGCGAACCCCTCCAAAAGGGAAGGCACCGAAGCCACCAAGAAAAAAATGAACTTAAGCAAAAAAATAAGAAAAAATAGCAGAACAAATCAGAAGCACTTCTGCACGGTTTGCTTGTAGAAATAAAAATTGTAGGGGACTCTGTGTTCCTCAGCCATGTCAGAGGAGCAGAGGAAAAAAAAGTGTGTGGTTTTCTGCAAGACCTGGTTCGTGGGTTGAGATAAAACACCTAACGTATTGACTCCAGAAGAGACGTAACAGAAAAACCATTAATAATAATAACAGTTTATATACCGCAATACCGTTAAGTGCATCTACTTTTAGAAACTACAAATAAAAATAACTGCATACACTTTTACTATCATCTTTGCTGCAGACTCAATTAATACCGCATATACTTGAATATAAACCGAGATTTCGGGGCCAAAAAAATGGCCCAAAAATAATGGTCTCAGTTTATATTCAGGTCCTCGAGTTTTCACGCTCCCCCAGACCCCACCCGGAACCCGTTGCAGGCCTCCTGTGGGCCTGTTTTAAGCCCTAGTGGTCCAGAGGTGAGCCGGGACAGAAGCGATTCTTCCTGCATCCTGTCCTGGCCAACTGTGAACCACCCCACTTCCCTCCCACCTCCCCGACCCCTCCTCCAACATACTTTTTGAACCCTGGTGGTCTAGCAGTGAAGCAAGGCAGGAGTGATTTTTTTTAGCTCCTGCCCCATGCAGAGTCACGATCAGAAATGGCTGTGCAAGTTCCTGGGGTAGTCTCGTGAGTACGGTCTCATGAGATTGCCCCGGGAACTTAAGCAGTCATTTCTTGATTGCAGCTTTGCACATGGCAGGAGTGAAGAAAAACTACTCCTGCCCAACTTCACTGAGAGACCAACAGGGTTCAAAAGGTATGCTGGAGAGAGAGCCAGGAGGTGGGAGGGAATCGGAGTGGTTAACAGTTGGCTGGGACAGGATACCGGAATGATTGCTCCTATCCCGACTCACCGCTGGACCACCAGGGCTTAAGGAAGGCCCGGGAGAGGCCTGCAATGGGTCCGGGAGGTGGGAAGAAGGTGGGGTGGTTAACAGCTAGCTGAGACAAGACATTGGAAGGATTGCTCCTGTCCTGGCTCACTGCTGGACTACCAGGGCTTAAGGTAGGCTTGAGGGAAGCCTGCAACAAGTCCGGAAGGTGGGAGGGAGGCAGGGTGGTTAATAGTTGGCCGGGACAGTTTGATGGAAGGATTGCTCCTGTCCCAGCTCACTGCTGGACCACCAGGGCTTAAGGGAGGCCTGTAGTGGGCATCAGAGGCTGGGTGCAGAGTTGGGCAGGAAGGGAAGGAGGGACTGAAGGAGGGCTGGGTGCAAGGCAAGGCAATTGAATATAACCCCTCCCTCCAGTTTATATTTCAGTGAACCTTTCTCTCCCTTTTGGGGGGGGGAGGGATAGGTTATCTTGGTTTAATCGGATCTGTTTATATTAAGAGTATATACGGTAGGTTTTAATGCAAACCTCATTAGTATCCACAGTCTTCCATGGACATGAATATCCTTTGTCAATACTTCTAGAAGCATCCTCCTTGCCCAAACACTTGGAAGTGTGCACAGAAAGAGGACATCAAATTGAAGAAATAAATTAATCAAACCCAAACTAATTTCTAGGAGACTATTATAGATATAAAACATTTTTAATCAAGGACCTTTACTTGAAATATAGATCTTTCATTTACATCAAATTTTAGCAAATATGTAACCATGTCCAAAGAAAATGTTCTTAGGGCCCCTTTTACAAAGCCACAGCAGATGTTTCTACTGTGGGCCAGCAAAGTAAATGCTCCGACACTCAAAGGAAATCTATGAGCATCAGAGCATTTACCTGGCCAGCCTAAGGTAGAAACTTCCACTGCAGCTTTGTAAAATCCAGCATATTTTTAAAAAGGTGCAATATCCATGTTCTAAAACTTTTTTAAATATTAAGAAATTTTTCTTTGGACATGATTAAATATTTAATAAAATTTGATGTAAATGAAGGCTCTCCATTTCAAATAAAGATTATTTTTTTACATTTTGTAAAATGTTTACAATAGTTATGGAACTGGTAAAAGTTTTCTACAATAAAGTTTTGGGGCCTGGTATATAGTGAAGGTGCATGCAGATTCTTGTGAGTTTTTTTGTAATCATAGAAATAAATTATAATGCCATGGAAGGCTAATATTTATTCTGGGAGCATGAGAGAAGTATTACTCTCCACTTTGTTACCAAAGCCTGATTGATATTTCTCTATTAAACTGCACATAGTAACATTTACATTAGATAATCCTTACCAGTCAATGTATATTCTGTGCTCTTGATATGATCAATTATCTCCCAGCATCTCTCATCTTTTATCCTTGGAAGTCCATCAAAATTGGTTTTTCTGTACTCCAGCACATAGTGATCAATTTTGTTGTCCTCTTCTGGCATCCTCCATGCTACGGTCACACAGTTGTCTGCCACAAGACAGTCTGCTGGATCAATTTCAGGCGCTTTAGGCACTGCCAGAAAATAAAAGCAAACTAATAAACAGAGACAAGCAACTTCTAACTTGGTATTAGAACCATGCATACACTCCAGAGGTTGCGAGCTTTCTTCCAGTTTTTCAGTCCATATAACCAAAGACACCAGAATTGGGAAGTACTGTTGATTCAACAAAGGCAATTGTCCCACACTGCTCTGACAATATACTTCAACCCTACCCTGGCAAGGACCTCTTATAAAAATATCTTAATAATTTAATCCCTGATCAATCTTTATGTGTACAACCACTGACTATGCTGCTGAGATCTGCCAACTAGGATGGTAAACTGATATGGGAAGCCAGCATCTGGGATGGATTTGGGAAATAGATGGAGACCAACAACTCATTCTACATTAACCACTGACCCTCTCATGCTGTAACACGTCACCTACGTGTTACATAAATTTATAGAATACAGCATTTATGCACAGACGTATACACTGATGCAAGTAAATGGCAGTTGTGCGACCAACTACTACTCCATAATTATGAACTAAAATATCTTAGTGTGCAAAGGCAGATTTCCAGAGGAGATGAGAGTTATGGGCAAGACCAACCTTTGCAAAATAGCATTCACAAGAGCAACAGACCCGGCACGTTAGCACTTAAATGTGGGCACATTGGTGCCGACTTATATTAGTATTCTATAATGCCAATTAACACAAGTACCATTAAAGAAAAGATTCCAAGCATGTTTAAAGTGGGCACTTAATTATGACATCCAGTTAGAAAACTGCACCCTAAGTAGATGCTAACATTTACATGCCAGTTACACACATAAATGTGGAGAATGCTAGCATTTGTGTGTGCACACTATGTACATGCCAGGTATGTGTGTAGGTGGGGGAGAGGCACACACTTACACATGTAACTTAGAATACTATAAGTTACAAGTACACATATTTATGGCTTTATGGCTGGCATAAGGACTCCCAATTACACCTTGCGAAGTTCTCATGTGAATTTGTTTCATGTGACTACACTCTTTTCTGGAGAGTCTAGACTTAAATCTATTTTCATAGTAAACAAGTTAGTCCAAAAATGATTAAGGGAATTTATTATAGTGAGGCTCGAGGAATTTCTTCAAGGCTGGCACAAAACCAAAAGTCTCTTCAAACAACCAAAACTCAATGGAAATATTTCTCTCAAACCAAAACTCACTAGCTCTGTCAGTTCTAATACAGTAAGCCACTTGCAGCACTTTGAAGGGCTCTCATTAGCCTTTCTCTTCAGGACTACCCTACTTTGTAGTCCCTGATCCATTTAAACAAATCTCATTCTCCAGTAGTTTATTATATTGTTCCTCAGAGTCCAATCTGCCAGTCAGTAATACCATCCCATAGGCTCCTCCGGGGAAGTTTCATTTTCCTGGTTAGCAGGAGTCTCCCAATCCATCTCACTTGTGTCAGCTGAGAAGTTTTTTAACCTGCTGCGGAGCTCACTACTAGGGGGGAACTTCAAAATAGAGAATGACACGGTAACAAAATTCATCACCCTTCCTGTCCCTGCACATAACCATGAGAAGCAATCCCATGTCATTCTTTAGTGTCTGTCTCAACCTCAGTCCTTCTACACCAGCATTCTTCAATGCGAGGCTTGAGGGTCAGTGGTTGTAATTCTTCCCTCTCTCCTTAAAGAATGACATGGAGATGGTTTCCCAAGATTATCCACGTCATTTTCTAACTTCAAAACATGGAGCCGGGCTAATTGGACTAGACTGTTGTAAACACCCAAGGAAACTGGACTAGACTCTATTGTAAATTCCCAAGGGAATTGTTTGAGATTTTGCCATTCCATGTTACCTAATCCAGTTCTACTTTCCCTTTCAGTTTGATTAATCTCTATTAGAGCAGGTCAGTCCCTGCAGTCAGGATAGTTAGGCTTTTCAGTCCATTCTCAGATATATGTATGGGAGGGGATCTCTGTTCTCTGCTACTGATAGAAGTTTTTAAAGGCAAAGGAATGGCTTTCTTAAGTTGTCTTGGGATTCCGGTGTCCCCTACAGGGCATGCAGGGAAACCACCTAAAAAAACCCTTTTAAAAGACCCTCCCAAATCTCTTATTCAAGCTGTTAGCTTGCTTTCACATAACCATATGCTCACAGGAAAAACTGAAACATTTTACTCACTGTGCTGATGAGAGAAACTGCATGCAGCTGAATACAGCTTGCAGGGAGATCCTTTGCCTCAGTGAACTGAAAATCTGGATTTCAAGTCTTCTGACTGCCCCACTGGCCTGATCACCATGGCCGGAGACCTCCACCACCCTTGGACACGCCGCACAAACGCCTGGCAAAGGGAAGCAGTCTGGCTCCAATCCTAGTCGCGCCTCCACGGAACCGTTTCAGCCTGCATTACACCCACTAGTGGATGAACCTGGGGTGAGCTAGCTCCCAAGGGAAAGGTCCCGATCTGATGTGCAGGCTGTCCAGGGGGATTACTGCTGAGCAGGGAACCTGCCCAGAAGCAGACATTCTCCAACAGCCTTGCAATTTTCTGCAATCAAGGATGTTCCCGCAGGGAACCTCCACAGCATGAGGACGAAAACCACGAACAAAAAATACTGAAAGATCACAAAATAAAACATGAGCAGAAAAGATGAGCTCCTACAGCCTAGCTTGTAGGAAGAAAAGATTGGTGAGCATGCTCAGAGAGGAGGTATGTAATGGAGAGAGGTAGGGTGGGGGGAAGCTTCTGAATTTTTGAGGCTTCCTACCCACTGGCCCCGGAATAAAGAGAGATTGTACAAGAACAGTACTTTTTTTTTCAGTATTAAGTTTAAACTGAACCTTTAAAGCCCATGTTTTAATTTTATTGATAGAATCTGTCAATGTTTTTGAGAATAAATTTTTATCCAAATCAATTGTTAACAGAAAGATGTCATCTGCATAGGAATAGAGCTATTGATCTGAACCCAACAAAATTATCCAGAAAACTCGTATATATATATTATATAGCAGAGAAGAAACAGGAGACCCCTGCAGTATACCTCATGGGGGTTTCTAAAACCGTAAAGAAAATTCATCCTTGATAACTTGATACTATCTATTCTTTATAAATACCTCAAGCCAGCATGATACAGAACCAGCCATCCTTTCCTGTAATAACCTACACATAAACAATTCATGAGCACTTTACTCCTTCTTCTTAAGATTGCTCACTTCTGATACCAACTCGACCAAGTGTCTCAGTCCTATCCTCCCATCTCGTGTGGAGTCAGTAGTAAGATATCAAAAACTTTTTCTTAAATCAGATAACTGATGTGTCACTAAAAAACTTCACCTCACACATGTCACAACAGCAAACTCTTTACTACTACTACTGATTTCTAAAACCAATACCTAAAACATATATCATATATACTTGAATATAAACAGACCTGAATATAAACTGAGGTAACCTTTTTTCCCCCCCCAAAAAGGAGGAAAAAAGGTTGACTCAAATATAAACCGAGGGGGGGAGGTGTTTAAGAACATAAGAATTGCCACTGCTGGGTCAGACCAGTGATCCATCATGCCCAGCAGTCCGCTCACACGGCTGCCCTCTGGTCAAAGACCAGCCCTACCTGCGTACGTTCTGGTTCAGCAGGAACTTATCTAACTTTGTCTTGAATCCCTGGAGAGTGTTCTCCCCATGACAGCCTCCGGAAGAGAGTTCCAGTTTTCTACCACTCTCTGGGTAAAGAAGAACTTCCTTATATTCGTACGGAATCTATCCCCTTTCAATTTTAGAGAGTGCCCTCTCGTTCTCCCTACCTTGGAGATGATGAACAACCTGTCCTTATTTACTAAGTCTATTCCCTTCAGTACCTTGAATGTTTCGATCATATCCCTACTCAGTCTCCTCTTTTCAAGGGAGAAGAGGCCGAGTTTCTCTAATCTCTCACTGTATGACAACTCCAGCTCCTTAACCATCTTAGTCGCTCTTCTCTGGACCCTTTCGAGTAGTACCGTGTCCTACAGCAGGGTTAAGACCACGGAAGACTGCGAAGATCTCCAAAGGGACCTAACGACACTGGAAGAGTGGGCCAAAAAGTGGCAAATGAGCTTTAACATAGGGAAATGCAAGGTCATGTATGTAGGGAAAAAGAACCCTATGTTCACCTACAAAATGGGGGGATCACTGCTAGGGGTAAGCAACCTTGAAAGAGACCTGGGAGTGATGGTAGACACAACATTGAAGGCATCGGCACAGTGCGCCACAACCTCAAGGAAAGCAAACAAAATGTTGGGTATCATTAAGAAGGGTATCACGACCAGGACGAAGGAAGTAATCCTGCCACTGTATCATGCAATGGTGCGCCCTAATCTGGAGTTCTGTGTCCAGTACTGGTCGCTATACTTCAAGAAGGACATGGCAGTACTTGAGGAAGTCCAGAGAAGAGCAACTAAACTGATAAAGGGTATGGAAAACCTCTCATATACTGACAGACTGAAAAAGCTGGGGCTGTTCTCCGTGGAAAAGCGGAGACTTAGAGGAGACATGATAGAAACCTTCAAGATCCTGAAGGACACAGAAAAGGTAGACATGGACAGATTTTTCAGATTATGGGGAACCACAAGTACAAGGGGGCACTCAGAGAAATTAAAAGGGGACAGGTTTAGAACAAACGCTAGGAAGTTCTTTTTCACCCAGAGGGAGGTGGATACATGGAACGTGCTTCCAGAGGCTATGATAGGCCGGAGCACATTACAGGGCTTCAATGAAGGTTTGGATAGGTTCCTAGAGGATAAAGGGATTGAGGGGTACAGATAGGAGTAGAGGTAGGTTATAGGGATAGTCAGGGACCACTGCTCAGGCAATAGGCCTGATGGGCCGGCGCAGGAGCGGACCGCTGGGCGAGATGGACCTCTGGTCTGCCTCAGCGGAGGCAACTTCTTATGTTCTTCATGTATGGTGACCAGTGCTGGACCGCAGTACTCCAGATGAGGGTGCACCATAGCCCGGTACAGCAGCATGATAACCTTCTCTGATCTGTTCGTGATCCCCTTCTTTAATAGTCAAGTGCAGTGCCTTGCCTTGCCTTGCCCTGCCAGGCTCTGCACCTTGTTCCTCCTCCCTCGTTGCTCTTCATCTAGCCCACTCCCTCCCTCCCTCCCCGTCTCTGCACTTAGCCCCCCTCACTCCCTGCCAGGTTCTGTACCCTGTCTCCCTCCCTCCTGATGCCTTGCAGGCCTCTGCTGGGCCTACCTTGAGACCTGGTGATCCAGCGGTAGCCAGGACAGGAGGGATCCCTCTCATCTTCTATCCATCCAATTCTAATTATTATCATCTCCCTCCTGCCTCTCCCGCATACCTTTAGTATCCCTGGTGACCTTCCTTCACTTCTGCCCATGCAGAGCCACTAGTGGCTCTGTCTGTGCCTTTTAGTACCCCTGATGGTACAGCGGTAAATCACGGCAGGAGTGATCTAAGAACATAAGCAATGCCTCCGCTGGGTCAGACCTGAGGTCCATCGGGCCCAGCAGTCCGCTCACGCGATGACCCAACAATTCCAGGACCTGTGCAGTAATCCTCTATCTATACCCCTCTAACCCCTTTTCCAGCAGGAAATTGTCCAATCCTTTCATGAACCCCAGTACCGTACTCTGCTCTATTACTCCCTCTGGAAGCGCATTCCAGGTGTCCACCACACATTGGGTAAAGAAGAACTTCCTGGCATTCGTTTTGAATCTGTCCCCTTTCAACTTTTCCAAATGCCCTCTTGTTCTTTTATTTTTCGAAAGTTTGAAGAATCTGTCCCTCTCCACTCTCTCTATGCCCTTCATGATCTTCCCAGCAAGAACTCGTGGCAGACAATTAGCTAGCAGCTCTGCACGGCAGGAGCAAAGGAAGGTTGCTACTGCTGCAATTCACTGCTGGACCATCTGGGAAACTAAAGTTATGTGTGGGAGGTGGAAGGAATATGAAAATAATTAGAATTGACTGGGTCAGGAGGGACCCCTCTTGTCCCAGCCACCGCTGGACCATCAGGTCTCATGGCAGGCCAAGCAGAGGCCTGTACAGGAGTGAAGCGGGTCTGCACTGACCCGAATATAAACTAAGACCCCCCCCCCCCATTTTAGGGCCATTTTTTGGGCCCAAAAATCTCAGTTTATATTTGAGTATATACGGTGTATTTTTCTTAGCATAAACATTATCACCTCATAAAATAGAAAAAGGTTTTTCTAAGGCTTTTGGGGTTTTCATTTTCTTTTTTTTTTACCTGGCAAGAACTTCAAAGTCTGAATCATCTGTCTTTCCTGGGAGAAATCCACCATCAAATGGCTCATGTTGTCACTGACTTTGGGTTTCAAAGAGAGGCGAAATGCAGCAGCCATTGTGACCCTACAGCCAAAATTTGAGAGGCACACCATTAAGACATAAGCATCAGGCCTGAGCTACTACTCTTCCCTAATTCATACTCTCTTGAGTAGTGTTCTTCAACCGCCGGTACGCAAAAATTTCCTGCCGGTCCGTAAAAAATAAGTGTCCCCTGCAAGCGCATGTCCATCTTCCTTCCGGCTTGGCTGCTCCTTATCTTCAGCACCAGCTGCATTTGTTTGCCAAGAAAGCGCACAGTGGTTCTTGCACACTGCATGTGGCTGACCCAGAACCAGAACTGGGTCAGCAGCATGCAAGAGCCTCTGAGCGCTGTCCCAGCAAACAAATGCAGCTGGCGCTGAAGGAGCAGTCAAGCCGGAAGGAAGACAGACACGCGCTTGCAGGGGACACTGATTCGGCTTCAGCAGAGGCTGAATGGCCCTGAACAAGTAAGGGAGAAAAGAGTGGGGGAGGAGAGCATTGGGACATGAGAGGGGCACGAATTCGGGACACAGAAGGAAGGGAGAAAGCATGAACTTGGGACACAAAAGAGGGAATAGAAAGGGAGAATTGTTAGGGATGAGTGTGTAAGTGAGAGGGAAAGATGGTGCACATGGAGAAAGAAAGAAAGAAAGAGGAAAATTGTTGGGCATAGAGAGAGGCGTGAGGTAAGAGATACATGGGGAAGAGAAGGATGAGAGGGAGAAATGTTGGATATGGTGGTAGAGAGGGAACAGAGGAACATATTGAAAGGGATGCAAGGGGAGGAATGTTGGACATAGTGATGGAGGGAGAGGTGTGGTATAGTGTTGGAGAGGGGTGATAGGAGAAATGTTGGGTATGGGGCTGGAGGGCAATAGTGAAAAATGCTGCACATGATCCAGGGGATGAGAGAGGGAAAAATGTTGGATATGGCAGTAGAGGGAGTGGGAAAGATGCACCATGGATCTCTCTCTCTCCCCCCCCCCCAGTCCCTGTACACGTGATGGAAATAGGGACCGAGCTGCGGGGATGGGGCGGAGACAGAGTTTTTTTTATTTCAGTCTTAGTAGTTTGCCATTCCATAATATAATTATTTTATTTCCGCCGGTCCATAAGTGTAAAAAGGTTGAAGAACACTGCTCTAGAGAGGTGGCTTACTGAGAATCAACATGAAGGATGTGGGAACTTCATAAAAAAAAGAACTCAACATATATCTTGAAAACCCAGAGGCTTTATGGATCTGCTTCCAAGAACTTCTCAAAGATGAATACACTGCAAGCAGAATCTACAACAGACTCATTGAAACTAAATGCCAATCTGTGCAAATTCTGCACCAAGTTCAGAGGATCAGAAAGAACTACATTACAGCTCCACAGATTTGTTGAGGATCTTGAGGAAATTTTGTTAACAGATTCTTCCCAACAGATCTTGGGGAAATACACAGATTATGTTTAACTGGAACAGGCTAAAATGGGCCAGGTTTAAGTTTGGCTTTGAAGAGTTATACACATCCTTAGTAAATCATCATAAAGTTTAATGACCGAAATGTCAGGATTGATCATTCCAAATTTAAAAAATGCTAAATAAGAGAGATCTATCTCTGGTATATTTTTGTAATTCAGCAGCAAACCCTCCCCATCCTAGCAACAATTGAATTACCTTGATGATATAAATATTTCAAAACAGACTTACTTGAATAAAATTGAAAAAAATTGAATAAATTTGTAGCAGTAGCATAATATTACAGGTTGTACAACATGACAAAGGTGAGCCAGCTCCTGACTCAGGCCACAGTTCTATATGCTGTGGAAATACAGTATTCAACAAATACAGACTCCTCACTCTCTTCTTCATCGTGGCTCAGCCTAGGAGTAGTGAGCTCAGCTAGCAAAGGGAGTGGGGAGGATTGCAGGAAGATTAGTAAAAAATAAAAACAACAGAATCTTTTTATACATTTCAAAATTTACAAATCAAGAGATTCTTGTAGTCTATAGGGAAACAATTAACATAGGAACACAATCAAAAAAGATTTAGTGGAACTAGAAAAGGTTCAAAGAAGAGCGATCAAGATGATAAAGGGGATGAAACTCCTCTCATATGAGGAAAGCCTATGGAAGATTAGGTTTATACCTTCGATAATCTTCTTTCTGTTAGTACCTGTAGGATTCCATACTCTACGTGTTCAATCCCAACCCGCATTCTGGGAGTTAAAGGAAACACTTTTCTAAGCATATGCTCCACCCCTTTAGCCTGAGAGCTAGCAAGTATATTCAGTTAAGTCCCAAAACCAAGTAACATATCTGAACAAATCCATAACAAGGGGGTATGGGGGAAGATCCCCCCCAAAACACAAACAAGTCTTGAACTTGAACAAGTAATAACAAGCACAAAGGCAACTCAGAAAAACATTGAGGAACAATGTAAAATTAAACTGCTGTGTACAACGAGCATCCCGGCCATTTTAGACAATCTGCATCTACTGTTTAGTAGGGGCCTCAATGCCCTGATTATGCAGTTCGATATGAGTTCAGCCTTTGATCTGGTAGACCACGAGAAAATGCCTAGACGCTATCGGTATCAGGGACGAGGTGTTGAACTGGTTTCGTGGCTTCCTTATATCTCGCACCTATCAAGTACGCTTCAATTATGAGCTTTCCGAAACCTGGAGCAATCCATCCGGTGTGCTACAAGGGTCACCACTGTCCCCACTGCTATTTAACGTCTACATGTCCTCACTGGGCATGCAATTAACCCAGCTGGGGATAAAACTATTCAGTTATGCAGATGACTTTACGATTATCATCCCATTTGCTAACTCCATCTTGGAAACGATTCCCAAAGCTTCAGAAGCCATAAACGTAATGGAGCAATGGATGACAGACTTCAAGCTCAAATTTAACTCAGAAAAAATGAAATTCTTCGTTGCCTTACCACACCCAATTAACACCAAAATACCACTAAGTATCAATAATCTTAGTTACCCTATCCAGCTCACTATAAAGATACTAGGTGTAATTCTGGATCAACGCCTAACCATGAAAGACCAGGTGGACTCCTTAATCAAAAAGGGTTTCTTCACTCTCTGGAAGCTCAAATCCATTAGAGCCTACTTCGATACATCGGCTTTCAGAACCCTGGTCCAATCCCTCATACTGTGTCTACTTGACTACTGTAACATCGCCTATTTGGCAATTTCCCAAAAAAATATGCAACGTTTACAAGTAATGCAAAACGCAGCGGTCAGACTGATCTTTGGGCTAAAAAAGTTTGATCACGTGTCACCCTACTACCGGCAGCTGCATTGGCTACCGATGGAGGCACGCGTAAAGTTTAAGTTCGCCTGCTTCTGCTTCAAAGCACTATACGGACTTGCCCCTACATACATAACCGACCTTTTCTCCTTCTCAGCCAACAGACACAAGAGGAGCTCACACTCCAACTTCGTTTCCCCCCCAGTTAGAGGTTGCAAACTGAAAAAACACCACGAACACCTTCTCTCACATCAAGCAGCGCTGTGGGGTAGGGACCTAGAACAATTGCTTTCGCCCACCACGTAAGAGGTTTTCAGGAAACGTACAAAAACACACCTGTTCCTAAAATATCTAGACAACTGACCCTCTTCTCCTTCCCCCTCGATATTGATCACCATATCCTATTAATCTCTCTATCCTCAAAAATGGATTTCCTGTCCCACCAACTCTCTTTCTTCCTCCCCTTTTAAGTTCAATCAATTTGTACCTCGCTTAATCTTTTGTAAACCGCATGGAACTTCACGGTATTGCGGTATATAAACTGTTATTATTATTATTATTATCCCAAGAAAAACTTTCGGTAATGTGCATACTTACAAAAAAAAATCCCCACAGGATCCGGCAACTGGCTGGAAAATCTTCAAACCTGTAAGGAGAATAACTGAGGCAGAAAAGCAGACTATTTGAAACAACGCAGTGTATACAAAGAGGGCGGGTCCTATAGGGATTAACGCTAGGTGACATACCAAAGCAATGGTGGCAGCTAGGGAGGGACAGAAGAGCCTGCCCTCAATACCGAGGTCCCAAAAGCGGCATCAAAACGAGCTACCACATCCACTCTGTAAAACCGGGTAAAAGTATGAAGAGAGGAACAAGTAGCCACTGTGCAAATTTGATCAGGATGAATCACACGAGACTCCACACATGACGCAGCCACACTTCTAGTCAAATGTGCTTTAAGCAAAATCAGCAGCTGCTTGCCGCAGGTGATGTAAGTCGCAGAAATGGCCATTCAAATCCATCGAATGATCGAAGACTTGGATGCTGGCCAACCATGGCGAGGTGCAGTAGTCAGGACAAAAAGGTGATCAGACAGCCTGAAATTGTTAGTCCTCTCCAGACATCCAATTTGCGTAACCTGTGGAATGAAACGCAGGCAACTGAACCTCCTGGTTGACATGGAGGTAAAAGGAAGGTACAGTATGGAGAACGATGCCTGCAACCATAATACAGAGAAAAGGTTTCCTGCATGAAAGAGCCTGAAGCTCCAATATGTGCTGTGCCGAGACAATGGCAATCAGAAAGACTGTCTTGATCGCGAGATCCAGAAGCGAAGTATCCTTCAGTGGTTCAAATGGGGCCTCTCCAAGGCCCTGCAAAATGATGTTAAGATTCCATGAAGAGAAAGGAAGATGCAAGGGAGGGCGCAGAAGGAGCACCCCTCTCATAAATCTAGTAACATCCAGCAAGCAAACTAGCGCCTCTGTGCACTCGAAAACATGAAAGGTCTGCAACCTGAACTTTCAGGGAGGCCACTTCCAGACCTTTGACTAAACCCTCCTGAAGAAAAGCCAGGACCACCGAAATGGGAGCCCTCTCAGACTCCACATGATCCTTAGCACACCATTATTGGAAAGCCTTCTAGGCTTTGGCATAAGAAGCCATAGTAGAGGGTTTCTTTGAAAGCAATAGAGTCGAGATAACTACATCTGAATAACCAATCTTCATCAAGGCTGAGCACTCAAAATCCATGCCGTAAGACCAAAGCGTTATGGGTTCTCCATGGGCACCAGCCCGTGACTGAGAAAATAGTGATGAAGAGGAAGCTAAAGCTTCTCGTCCTGCTGAAGATGAATGAGATCCGCATACCAAGGGCGATGAGGCCAATCCAGAGCTACTAGAATCACCAGGCTGCGATGTGCCGCTATCCAGCGGATGAGCCAACTGGCCAGAGGCCATGGAGGGAACACATACAGAAGCTCGTGAACCAGCCAGGGCTGAACCAAGGCATCCAGTCCTAGGCTTCTACACTGCATTCATCGACTGAAAATGCGCCTGGCCTTCGAGTTCTCTGCTGAAGCTATCAAGTCCATCTGGGGCTGACCCCAGCATTGCACAATCAGACAGAATGCCTTCTGCAAGAGGGACCATTCTCCCAGGTCCAGGATCTGTCGGCTGAGAAAGTCTGTCTGAACATTGTCAACTCCAGCCACATGAGCCGCTGAGAGAGACAGACGATGAACTGAAGCTGAGGACACAGAAGATAGCATTCTCAGAGATTCTGCCAGTACCGAGGGCAGACGTGAAGAGGCAGACCGAGCTACAAGCAATAAACGCTTGGTTGAGGAGATGGTGCGAAGAAGAAGGATTCCTTTTTGTAAGAAACTGGACAACTTTTTGGGGGAAGAACAAGCTCTTCAGGAGGGACGGACTACACCTGAGCAAGGCAGGAACGAGACTGCTAGCAAACAACGTCAAGAGAGGAATTGAGCAGGCTTTAAACTGAGAAGAAGGGGAAAGCCGATAGTCGACCTGACGTCGAAGGTTCGGACAAGAGTATCCAAAGAAGATACTGAGCGGGAAAAATGCTGGGAACAGGCAAGAGACGAACAACAGAAGCTGTTGACCAACAAAAACGGCAAACAGATAAAATTAGAGGAACAGGAGAGATCAGGAAATCAGGTTGCAGATGAAAAAGATACACCAAAAAATGAGGAAGAAAGGAACAGAATAGATACACCAAAAAATGAGGAAGAAAGGAACAGAAATGAGGGACTGGCAGCCCAACTAGGGGATGGTAAGAGGAGCAAAACACATGTAAAACCAGCAGAGAAAAGAAAAGACCAGGACTTAAATTGCTTGTACGCTAATGCAAGGAGCCTAAAAACCAAAATGGGAGAATTAGAAGCCATAGCCAAAAAAGAAAACCTAGACATCATTGGAATCACGGAAACATGGTGGAATGAGGATAACCAATGGGACGTAGTGCTGTCAGGGTACAAACTCTATAGAAGAGACAGGACCCACAAGAAGGGTGGAGGAATAGCACTATACATAAAAGACTCCATTCCCTCGTCCGGGGTGGATATAGAACCAAAGGCGGAAGGACTGGAGTCATTATGGGTAAAATTACCAGGAAAAAGTGGCCTTGACATAAGATTGGGTCTATACTATCGTCCACCTGGACAAACGGAAGCAAACGACAAAGATCTGGCAGCAGAATTGAGGCGGGAAGGCAACAACAGGAATGTGACAGTAATGGGAGATTTTAACTACCCCGGAATAAACTGGAATATTGGAAACTCAAACTGTGCGAGGGAAACAGAATTCTTAGAGGCTGTGAGGGACTGCTTTATGGATCAGCTTGTCAAGGAACCAACAAGAGGATATGCCACTCTTGACCTAATCCTCAACGGAATAGGGGGACCTGCAAAAGAAGTGGAAGTAGTAGGACCACTAGGAAACAGCGATCACAACATGATCCAGTACAAATTAGGAGTAAGTACAGCAAAAGGGAAGAGAACCACAGTGACAACGTTCAACTTCAAGAAAGGGAACTATGATGCTATGAGAGCAATGGTAAAAAAAAAACTTAGAAACAGCTCAAGGAAAACAGAAACTGTAGAGCAAGCCTGGTCTCTATTCAAGGGCACAGTGCAAGAAGCACAACATATGTACATCCCCAGATTTAGAAAAGGGTGCAAAAAAAACCGAACAAAAGACCCTGCATGGATAAACAATGAGGTGAAGAAAGCGATAGGAGACAAGAAAAAATCATTCCGGAAATGGAAAAAGGACCAAACTGGGGAAAACTGGAATAAACACAGGAAACGCCAAAGAGAATGTCATCAAGTGGTTAGGAGAGCGAAAAGAGAATACGAAGAGAGACTGGCCAGGGAGGCAAAAAACTTCAAATCATTCTTCAGATATGTTAAGGGGAAGAAACCAGCGAGGGAGGAAGTAGGACCGTTGGATGATGGAGACAAAAAGGGAGTGATAAAGGAGCAAAAAGAGGTAGCCGACAGGTTAAACAAATTCTTCTCATCAGTCTTCACAAGCGAGGACACATCCAGTGTACCGGAACCTGACGTGATCTTCCATGGTGACCAAGAAGAAAAACTGTCAGCAATAGAGGTGAGCCATGAGGAGGTCCTCCAATAGATAGATAGATTGAAAAGCGACAAATCCCCAGGCCCGGACGGAATCCACCCTAGGGTACTAAAAGAATTAAGAAATGAGATAGCGGGAATACTCCAACGAGTTTGCAACCTATCCTTGAAAACTGGAGAGATTCCGGAGGACTGGAAGATAGCAAATGTTACACCTATCTTTAAAAAGGGGTCAAGAGGAGACCCGGGAAACTATAGGCCGGTAAGTTTGACATCGGTTCCGGGCAAGATGGTGGAAGCACTGATAAAGGACAGCATCTGTGAGCACATCGAAAAAAATGGGCTGATGAAAGCGAGCCAACATGGCTTCTGCAAGGGAAGATCGTGCCAAACAAACTTACTGCACTTCTTTGAGGGGGTAAACAGCCAGTTGGACAAAGGGGAACCTGTAGACATCATTTACCTTGACTTCCAAAAGGCCTTTGACAAGGTACCCCATGAGCGGCTACTTAGGAAGCTGTGGAACCACGGGGTGGAAGGGGACGTACACAGATGGATCAAACACTGGTTGGCAGGCAGGAGACAGAGGGTTGGAGTGAAGGGTCACTACTCGGGCTGGAGGAAAGTCACGAGCGGAGTTCCGCAGGGGTCTGTACTTGGACCGCTGCTGTTCAATATATTTATAAATGACCTGGAAACGGGGACGAATTGTGAAGTTATAAAATTTGCGGACGACACTAAACTCTGTAGAAGGGTTAGAACTACGGAAGAGTGTGAGGACCTACAAAGGGACCTAAACAAACTGGAGGAGTGGGCGAATAAATGGCAGATGAAATTCAATGTAGGGAAATGCAAAGTCATGCATATAGGGAGAAAAAACCCGATATTCAGCTACCAAATGGGGGGATTAGTATTAGAGGAAAGTAACCTTGAAAGAGATTTGGGTGTACTGGTGGATACAACAATGAAGTCAACGGCGCAATGCGCAGCAGCCGCGAAGAAGGCAAACAGAATGTTGGGTATTATTAAAAATGGTATTACGACCAGAACAAAAGAAGTCATCCTGCCGTTGTATCGGGCAATGGTGCGCCCGCACCTGGAGTACTGTGTTCAGTATTGGTCACCGTACCTTAAGAAGGATATGGCAATACTTGAGAGGGTCCAGAGGAGAGCGACACAAATGATTAAGGGCATGGAAAACCTTTCATACACTGAAAGATTGGAGAGGCTGGAGCTCTTCTCCCTGGAAAAGCGGAGACTCAGAGGAGACATGATAGAAACCTACAAGATCATGAAGGGCATAGAGAAAGTAGAGAGAGATAGATTCTTCAAATTTTCAAAACATAAAAGAACAAGAGGGCATTCAGAAAAATTGGAAGGGGATAGATTCAAAACAAATGCTAGGAAGTTTTTCTTTACTCAGCGGGTGGTGGATACCTGGAATGCGCTTCCAGAGGACGTAATAGGGCAGAGTACGGTACTGGGGTTTAAGAAAGGATTGGACAATTTCCTGTTGGAAAAGGGGATAGAGGGGTATAGATAGAGGATTACTGCACAGGTCCTGGACCTGTTGGGCCGCCGCGTGAGCGGACTGCTGGGCACGATGGACCTCGGGTCTGACCCGGCAGAGGCATTGCTTATGTTCTTATGTTCCACCCAGCGAAACAGTATGTGAGCCTCCTGGCCCAAGAGAGTGCTTCTTGTGCCCCCTTGATGATTTACGTACGCCACCGCAGTGGCATTGTCAGAGAAGACCTACACCGCTTTTCTTTCCAGAAGGGGCTGGAGAGCAAGTAATGCTAGCTAAATTGCCTGAGCTCTAGTCGATTGATCGACCAACGTTTCTGACGGGGAGTATACTGTTCCTGAATGTAAAGGTCCCTGCAGTGAGCACCCCAACCTGCATCTGTCATAAGAGTCATCCATTCTGAGATCTGAAGAAGCTTGCCCTGTCGGAGTGCCTCTCCCTGAAGCCAACAGCTCAAGCTGCTGTGAGCTGGCTCCTTCCACGGAAGTGGTATCTGAAGGGGATGATGCTGCGGAGATCACCGAGAAAGAAGGGACTCCTTTAATGGCCACATGTGAGCTTGGACCCAGGGGACCGCCTCTAAGGAGGCTGGCATGGATCCCAGAACCTGAAGATAAAGCCAGGCCTTTGGAGATGGACAGTCCAGAAGAGCTCTGATCTGCTGTTGAAATTTCTGTCTGCATGCCTTAGAAACACACAACCCTGTTTGGTGTCGAAGAGAAGACCCAGATAATCCAGGGACTGGGAAGGCGTCAAGTTGCTCTTCTTGACATTGACAATCCACCCCAATGCCTGCAACAGACACCACCACACTTTTGCACTCTGGACGACGCGGAACTCAGATCAATCAATCGTCCAAGTAAGGATAGACCTGGATCCCCTGCTGGTGAAGAGAGGCCACCACAACTACCATCACCTTGGTGAAAGTGTGAGTGCCATCGTGAGGCCAATGGGCAGTGAAAAATTGGAAATGCTGTTGCAGAACATGGAAATGCAGAAATCTGTGATGCTCCGTGTAGATTGGAATATGGAGGTAAGCTTCCGTGAGATCCAAGGCGCTAGAAACTCTCCTGGAATGATAGTCACTATGACTGTGTGTACTGTCTCCATGCAGAACTGAGGAATCCACAAGAAGCGGTTGACCAACTTTAGATCCAGAATGGGCCTCCAGTCTTCTGAGCCTTTCTTTGGCATGATGAAGTTTAAAGAGTATCTGCCTAAGCCCGATTCATGTTCTAGAATGGGTTCTATCGCTCTGATGTCTAAGAAATGTTGCACAGTAGCGTGGACTCAGGACTCCTTTTCCGGCTGACCTGCCGGAGAGTCCAGAAACAGATCTGGAGGCAGACAAAAGAAGTCTATTTTGCGCCCCTCCTGAATGATGTCCAGTACCACTGATCCCATGACACACGAGTCCACTCCTGATAAAATTGAGAAAGGAGATCTCTAATATAAGGAAGCTCTGTTTGACTCCTGGCGTCATTGGGGTTTCTTAGGAGCAGCCGCTACTCGGGAACCAGAGGCCTGAGGCTGTCTGGAATTGAAACTGCTGTAATGAAAGAGGAATATCCTGTGAAGCCCTGTCAAAAACTGTGGGAGGAACAAAAATTACTATGATCCCCTCCCGCTGACTGATGAGACCTGTTCACAGGGAGAAACATAGGGTGGCCATGAGATCATCCAGACCTTTACCAAAAAGAAGCTGGCCCTTAAAAGGAAGTCTGCTCAAGGTAGCCTTCAAGGCAGTGTCCCCTGTCCAATGACGGATCCAAAGAGTCCAGCACACAAACACTACATAAGCAGAGACATAAGAACTTGAATGAGATCATAAAGGGCATGTACTACATAATCTACACCATTCATTACTAGCGGAGGATAGTTAGGTACGTCCACAGAGGACGCATCGTGCAATCTGGAATGACAGGCTCACGCCGTGATGGAAGCAGCTGCTTTTATACCCAAAGACGCCACTTCAAAAAGTTTTTTCAACAGAATATCCATCCAATGATCCTGAATATCCTTAAGCATCACTCCCCCATCACTAGGGAGAGCTGTGCGCCTGACAACCTTTGCTATGGCAGAATTCACTTTAGGCTGTTCAAAAACTTGCTGAAAATTAGGTGCCAGGGGATAAAGTTTAGACATAGCTTTAGACCTGAAAGAGCTCTCTGTAAAGTCCCAATGTTCTGTAACCAGCCTACAAAGCTGTGGAGGGAATGGAAAAAAGGAAGACAGCATATTAGAACGGTCCATGACCGAAGCCTGAGAAGTGGAAGGTGGAGAATCCAATTTGAGCTCTTTCAGAACATCAGCAATGAGAAGATGGACATAACCATGCTTAAAAAGTCTGTGTACAGAGGGATCATCACCTAAATCTGGACTCTCAGGGCCGCCGAGCTAACTAGTGCCGGCAAGGGTATCAGCCAGATCTAAAATAGAAGCAGTGCCAGGAGACAGCAGAGGTATAATATCTGATGGCAACTAGCACATTCGAGGTCTGCCACTGCAGGACAAGAAGGTTCCCAAACAGGAAGCTCTGCCACCTGAGAAAGTCCCGATGCTTGGCTTCGTCAAACAAGTGGGGTCCACAGAAAACACTTTTCAGAGAAGCTGAATAAATTCCAATGGACTCCCCGCAACCATAGCAGAGGTCTGTTGAGGCACATGGCCCCACCAAAAGAGTCCCTAGATTCGGAACACAAGTGTTTTGCGCCAGACTCCAGAAGGACAGCTGGGTGATATTTTTCCCCCAAATCACGGACCCAGGTCAGTTCCCCAGCCCTAGAGTATACAGAGGAGATGAATTATGAAGCTCCTGCCCCTCCCCCTTCATGCTATGGCACGTGGTACATGGCTGCTGATCGGGCGCAATCGATACACACATCCAGCAGATTAGGGGCTGGGGAGTCCATCCCAAAATCTCTTGGAAAAGAGATCCTTAGACAAATCGAGGGGTATTGAGGCAGAAATAAAAAACTTTGAAGAAAAGATAAGATAAAAATCCAAGAAGGCCACCGGCAAGGAACTTGTGCCAAAAATGGCAAAAATAAAACAAACCCGAAAATAAAAAATAGTACCCTTCTTCCATAACTCTTTTTGTAATCCGCTTTGAATTGAAAGGTAATGGCGGAATAGAAATCTGTAATGTAATGTAATGTAATTTGGGGTCTGGGGAGGTGGGGGACCAGAACCCTACCCTCAGAAACTGTGAAAAATGTTTTTTTAAATGTTCAGCAAGCCACCCTCGAAGTTCCCGTAGGAAATAATGGAGGGTTACTCACAGTTCTGCAGTGCTATACCTGTCAGTAGTTTTAAAAGCAGCTAAGTGGAGGAAAAGGATTTTCTGCCTCAAACTTCTCCAGATGATCAGAGTTGAAGATCTTCAGAATGCCAGTCGGTCGGATACCGATTACCTCCACCCCTACAGATCCTCACCATGCGGTCAGGGGCAGGAAAGGAAGCAAGCACATTGAAACCCAGATGGATTTCACTCCAGGCGCATACAGCCTGCACTTAAAACCCATGACAAGGTCATCGGGAAAGCAAACTTCGAGGGGAAGGGGCCCCGAACTTGGTAAGGGTAGCATACAGCAGGCTGGCTTCACAGATCTACCAGAGTTTCTCTGTGAAACAGCAGTCCAGCACAGCGAGACTGCATCCTTTCCTTCAATAGAGGGACTGCTTGGAAGCGGTCTCAAGGCACTGAAACCACCAAGAAAGTGAACTTTATGCAAACTTTAAGCAAAAAAACCAAGAAAAGATGCAGAGCAACTGCAAAAAACTTCTGCACAGATTGCTTGCAGAAATTTTAACTAGATATGTTTGCTAGCTCTCAGGCTAAGGGAGTGGAGCATGTGCTCAGAAAAGTGCTGGATTTCTGCAACTCCCGGATTACGGATTAGCATATGGAATCTGGAAGGGATGTAACAGAAAAGAGATTAGGGCTTTTCAGCTTGGAAAAGAGAGGGCTGAGGGGAGATATAATTAAAGTCTACAAAATTCTGAGTGGTGTAGAACAGGTACAAGTGGATCAATTTTATACTCCATCAAAAATTACAAAGTCTAGGGCAGGGGTGTCCAACCTTTTGGCTTCCCTTGGGCCGCATTGGCTGAAAAAAGTGTTTCTGGGGCCGCACAAACAAGCAAATGCTGCAGCAAGACAGAGGAGGGAGCCGGCAAGACGGTAAACACCCGGGGGCAGCAGAGGAAAACATTGCATCACCCTTGACCGGGGCCGCACAAAATACTTCATGGGGCCGCATGGGGCCCTCGGACCACAGGTTGGACACCACTACACTAGGGGATATTCAAAGTTACAGGGAGATACTTTTAAAACCAATAGTAGGAAATCTTTTTTTCACACAGAAAATATTTAAGCTCTGGAATGCTTTGCCAGAGGATGTGGTAAGAGCGGTTAACGTAGCTGGTTTTAAAAAAAGGTTTGGACTAGAGAATGACACGGTGGCTGTTACCTGCGGGTAGCCGTGGGTAACCCGCCGAAATGGGGGGGGGAAGTGCTCACTGTGGGTACGGGGACAAGGCCATCCACCGCCGTGTGGAGTGGTGAATGGCCTTGTCCCCGCAGTTAAGGGAGGGAACATGCGCAGTCACTGATCACACGCAGCCCCCTCCCTCCTTCCCATCTACCTGAATCTATCGATCTATCTCCCTCCCTCCTTTACCTTCACGGCACGTTTTAAATTTGAGTAACTTGTTGAAAGCTGCCAGAGCCTACGTGCAGTCACGTGCATCTGTGGGCAGAAGCTTCTTCTCTGACGCAACCGGAAGGGATGCCGAAGGGCGCTGAGGTGGCAAGAGGGAAAGGTGGTGGTGGAAAGGAAAGGAACAGACGCTGAAGGGAAATGGGGAAGACAGAGACGTCAAACCAATTGGGGGGGAGGGGTGAAGGGAGAGGCACAGTAACAGCAACTGGAAGACGCAGAGAGAAGACAGACAGTGGATGGAAGGAATTGAATGAGAAGATGAGGAAAGCAGAAACCAGACAACAAAGGTAGAAAATTGGTTTTGTTTTGTTTTTTCGCTTTAGGATAAAGTAGTGTATTAGTTGTGTTGATACAAATTTATAAACAAAGCCCTGCCAGCTGAACATCTGTTTCTCTAGTTTAGCAGCCAGAATTTTGAATTATAAGGAAGGAATAAGCTAAATATTGCAGTACTGAAGCTTGCATGGATGCTGCAGGGATAGTAGTCGCAGGGACGGGGCAGGGACAGTGGTTGCGGGGGCGGGGACAGTGATAGTGGGGACAGGGCGGTGACAGGGACGGTGGTCGCGGGGTTGAGGACAAATTTTTTCCCTGTGTCATTCTCTAGTTTGGACAAGTTCCTGGAGAAGTCTATAGTCTACTATTGAGACAGACATAGAGAAAGCCACTGCTTTCCCTCGATTGGTAGCATGGAATGTTGCTACTATTTGGGTTTTTGCCAGGTACTTTTGACCTGGATTGGCCGTGAAGACAGGATACTGGGCTAGATAGACCATTGGTCTGTCCCAGTAAGGCTATTCTTAAGTTCTAAAAGAAAGTAAAGGCTCTTGTCACTGGGGCAGGTTATCTGGGGTAGGTTAAAGATAAAAAAATAAAAATTGGGGAGGAGGGTGGGAGGAGTGGCCTAGTGAATAGAGCTGCTGTCTCTGCACCCTGAAGTTGTGAGTTCGATCTCAGCCTGGTCCCTATGACTCGTGGCAAGTCACTTAACCTTTCATTGCCCCAAGTACCACAGCTGGATTGTAAGCCTGCTGGGACAGATAAGTGGAGGAGTGTGTGGCACAGTGGTTGGATCTACAGCCTCAGCACCCTGGGGTTGTGGGTTCAAACCCTGCGCTGCTCCTTGTGACCCTGGGCAAGTCACTTAATCCTCCGTAGCTCCAGGTACGTTAGATAGATTGTGAGTCCACCGGGACAGAGAGGGAAGATGCTTGAGTACCTGATTGTAAAAACCGCTTAGATAACCTTGATAGGCGGTATATAAAATCCTAATAAAAAAAAAAAAAAATAAGAAAAATACCTAGAGAGTATCTGATTACTCTTAAATGTATTGTAAACCACTTTGGGTAAATCTCTTCATGAAAAGGTGGATAATAAATCCAATTAAATAAAACTCCCAACATTATCTATTAAGAAGTCAGGAGAAAGGAATGGATTAAGGCAGCCCCAGTTCCTGTTCTTTCTGGGATAAGGTGAGAGGTATATTATTACTGGTGGATACAGTCTTTAAAGGTTGAAAATTTAAACTAAAATTTAAAGCAAGTGGACTTCACCAGAATTGATCAAGCCGCTTCCCTGAACTGTTTGCTGTGCCAGTAAATGGAGTAAGGTATCCTGTATCTTAATGCAGTGGCTATGCACTGTTTTTCAAGGCTTCCTAGATATACAATTGTTTAAAAAATGGCTCTAGCTCTGGTGTTTGATCACATATTAATACCAGCCATTTATTAATTACTATGACAGGGTGACGCCCTGTCAGACTGGGAAGCAGGGGCCATAATGGTATCAGGAGTGAGATCATGTGACCAGCATGCCTGAAGGCAGGACCCAGATCCAGTGGATTTCTCAATCCAGTTGTTGGGAGGAGCAGGTGCCCTAAGTCATCAGTGAGAAAGATTGACAGAGTTCAGGATGAGCCAGACCAGCACACAGCGAGATAAGGACAAGAGCCAGTGGACCAGAAGGGCAGTAGCATAGTTGTGGATGACGTGAGAAAAGGTGCAGACTCACCTGGGCAGGGTGGGGAGCAAGCAGTGGTGGATTTAGTCCTGGAACTGGGGCTTCTGGATTGCCAAAGGATTGCGATGGGTTTCTTGTTCATTTTGGTCCACAAGCCAGCAGAGGAAGGATTGGTGTGAGGTGAGTCAGAGAGTTCAGGTAGTAAAGTAACCCAGTCAGTCCACCTAGCAAAGTGTGAAGCAGTCATACAGGTTGCTGAAGATATTTATAAAAGGCTCGCTATAACCTAGTGTCTGGTAAGAGTAGCTGAGAGTGGGAATAGAAGGGAAGTGTGGAGCTAGGAAGAAAGGCAGTCTGTATTCAGATCTCTTTCTTGTTTTTTGTAGCTCCAATTTGTCTCCAGGGGTCTCTGACGGACTACTGCTCTGGATTGTGGAAGACAGAGGAAGGTGGTGAAAGTGAGGTGCCTGGAGCCAAGATGGACTCAGCCTAGAGGAGTGCCTGTAGAAACAGACAATGGGGACCAGGAAGAATGTGGTACCTTTGGACTTTTTGGAAACTCTGGGTTGGGGGAGGGCCATGGTGAGTGCACAAAGCAAGTAGGCTCAAGAAATGGGAAGCAGGGAACCAAAGCCAGGGACCATAAGGGAGGTCAAAATATTGAACTGAAAGCAAGAAAAGCTGGTAGTAACTCCTGATGGCTAGGGGAGCGTGTTGAAGTAGAGAAGCCATAGCCACAAAAGGATGAATGGTGTTCAAGGCTCCCCAGGGTAGAAGTTAGTCCAGTCATGGGAGACTGATGGGGTGGTGAGGAAACCCTAGAGTACTTGTATTCAACCCAATCCCTCAGGGACCATCTGGCCAGTCAGGTTTTCAAAGTCTCTGTCATCCATATTCATTGTGGATATCCTGAAAACCCAACTGGCCAGGTGGTCCCTGAGAACTGGGTTGAATACCACTGCCCTAGAGCAAAGCCCAGGAGGGCTGAGGTGCTTGAGACTGTCCAGGGAGGATGATGCTCATGGAGGGGGTGATGGGTGTGAGGAGACCCCAAATTTAAGCCCAGAAGGGCAGGAGTCTCGGTCACAGGGTCCTCTAGGTTGGGTCGGTTTGCAGGCCAAGGGGAGTGAGTTAATGATGAAAGCCCATCCTAAACAGAAAGGCCATAAGGCAAAGAACCCAAGGGAAAACCTGAAACTGGGTAAAGGAAGGAAGAATCTTAGGGCCTATATCTGAGGGTGAGGAGGGGGACCTTAGCAAGAGAGCACTGGAATGGACTGATCCAGGATGTGAAACTGCAGAAGGAGCCAGGTTCCAAAGAGCTCCAGGAAAGGCCGTCGAAAAGGGTTTAGGGGAGAACCTAGTACAGAGGTTTCCAGTAGCATCCAAGAGAATAAGGATACAGACTCCATAAGGCTAGGGCTGAGGAAAAGTATAGCCCAGATAGATGCCGAGCTGAGGGGAATCTCCTAAGCAGCAACAGCGTTTGAGGAAGGTTTTTAGAAAGGAATAAAGGTTGGACCCAGGCTATATTAGTAGCCACTGAGCAACTGAACAGATCAAGAAAGATTCATGTTTAATGAGGTCAGCCCTATGAGAGATCCTTAAAAGGGAGGCAGCCACAGGAAGGAACTAGAAGGAGGAAAGGGCACAGCTAGTAAATTATTTAGAAGCGGAATGAATGAAGGCTTCTAAACAGAGTGAGGTAAGTGAGAATTTCCTTGAAGAAGTGCAGGCTAGGTGGAAAGTGGAACAAACCATGAGGGCAAAGAGGGAAGACTGAATTGGCCTAGGTAAAATGGATCATAAAGGACCTGGAGGGGCGCTATTTGGCCCAAGTGGAGCAAAAGAAAGTCCTTAAAAAGGTTTAACAGCAGAGGTCAGTCAGTTAAAAGAGATGGTTGAAGAGCTCTGAGAGAAATACAAAGGTCAGCGTGAGGAACTGTTAAAAGAGATAATGCATAGCAAGCAAAGAAAACAGGAATTAGCCCAAGTGACAGAAGTCTGAGACCCACGTAAAAGAGTTGCAGCAGGGACATGCCCAGGTAGAGGCTGAACTGTCCAGGGAGCTTTAGCAGTCCCATGTTGAAGTGGAGACCTTGAGAAAGAGAAGCCATCTCTCTGAGCTTATTCATGAAGATCAAGTTGGGTTTGTTCGGGGGCGTCAATCTGTCTGTAATGTTCGTAAGGTTATCTTTGCACTTGCCCATTGTCATTTATATCAGATTCCAGCTTTGTTTGTTAGTCTTGACGCTTCTAAGGCGTTTGATAATGTATATTGGTCCTTCTTGTTTCGTACTCTTGAATATATTGGGTTAGAAGGGTTTTATCTTGATGCTATTCGTTCTCTTTATTCTAATCCACTGGCTTCGCTTCTTGTCAATGGGACTCGTACGGATTCTTTTCCTATTCTTCGTGGCACCAGGCAGGGTTGCCCTCTCTCCCTTTTACTGTTTCTTCTTTTTTTAGAACCTTTGCTGTGTACTCTTCATGGTTTTGCAAATGTACGGGGTCTTAATATTGATGGAATTGAGTTGAAAACGTTGGCATTTGCGGATGATATGTTTTTGGTTCTTACTAGGCCTTACCGATAGCATTAGATCTTATTTCCAAATTTGGTTTTTATTCTGGTCTGTCTCTTAATTTGGATAAGTCTTTGGTCATGCCAATTCCCTCTGAGTTGCGTTCCAAGTGGAGGGGTGAATTTCCTCTTCGTTGGGCGGACTCTACCTTGAAATACTTGGGGGTTTTTATTCCACAGGATTTATCTCATTTGTATCGCTTGAATGTGGAACCGCTGTTTCAGGCTCTTCAGAACAAATTACATCTTTGGGGAAGTCTTCCCTTTTCTCTTTTAGGTCGGGTACATCTTTACAACATGCTTATTGTTCCCTGTTGGTTATATATTTTTCAGGTCCTTCCTCTTTATTTGTCTTTTAGGGATGAGAGAAGACTGATATGTTTGGTTCTGAGGTTTCTTTGGTCCGGGAAGCGTCCTCGTTTACCTTATACGAGGGCCGCAACTCCGTGTTCACGGGGTGGATTAGGTTTATTGAATCTTCGTTATTTGACTGTGGGTTGTGGCATGCGACATATTAATGATTTTTTTAGGGGTACTTCACTAACACTGCTTTAGAACTTTTTTGTTTACGCTCTACTCACTTTAGTGCTTATTTTCATTCTCTTCCTTCTCTGGTGCCTGAGTCTCTCATTATGAAAGTGCTTCACCGTCCCTTGCGGAAGGTTTGGCACTGGGTCTGTAAATTTCATTCTATTTCTGCTTCTGTGACTCCCTTTTTGCCTATTCGTTTTAATAGCTCCTTCTTGCCGGGGATAGATGGTCCGAGTTTTGCTCGGTGGGAGACAAGGGGGATTCAATATATTTTTCAGTTGGTTGATGATGATGGGAAAATTAAATCTTTTGCACAGTTGCAAGAGGAGTTTGGTTTTTCCTTCATTGATTATTTTGCTTATATGCAAATTCATCACTATGTTTTTTCTTTGCCCTCTAGTTATTTGACTGCCTCTTGTCAAGAACTGCTTTCCACAGCTTTTACTATTGGTTCTCAACTTCCAGTTCCCCTTAAATTTCATCATCGCCATTTTAGAGATGAGTCCCCCTTGTTTGACCATTCCCATTTACGGGAAGCCTGGGTTCGTGATCTTGCTGTAAATTTGCCGGAAGATGTACTTTCACAGGCTGTTCGTCGATTGTCAGCCTTTCGGAAATATACTACTTTTTGGGAACAACAATATAAGTTGGTTTTCCGATTGTATATTTCTCCGAAGAGGGCATATCTATCTCACTTTTGTGAAAATGCAGCCTGTTTGAGATGCCAGGCTTCTGAAGCGAGTTTGGGACACATGTGTTGGACTTGCCCTGTTATTCAAGTTTTTTGGAATGCTGTTTTTGTCTTTGTGGAGCGCATTTTGAAAATATCCTTTCGTTGTTCTCCTTTGCTATTATTTGGGATTGTTCCTCATTTTTTTCCTCGACTGAGGGGTGCTACTGTTTTTCTGAAATGGACTGTCGTGGTGGCCCTGAAATGTATTTTGATTCATTGGCTTGAAGAAACAGCTCCTGATCATTCTTTTTGGAGATGTCGGATGATTACCCTTTTGATGTGGGAAAGGAGGGATGTGTTGGATTTTTCTACTCTTCCAGGCCGGATTTTTCAACAGACTTGGGAACCTTTCTGGACAACAATGACTCCATTGGCCCGAAGCCACTTGCTAAATTGTTGAATTCCTTTATTTTGTTTTCCTTTATTTTATGTAGTTACCTGGTTGAACTTTTCTGGGTTGAAATGTATTTGGAAGGAGGACCCTGGGAGGGAGGGGGGTTATTTATTTATTTTGGGGAGTGGGTTGTATTGGGTTATTCATAGGTATAGATTTTGTTATTTAAAATACTGAGCTTGTTTGTTTTGCTTGTTACTTACTATTGTTGAGCTCAATAAATATATTTGAATATAAACAAGCTTTGGAAAGTAGATGCAGTGACCTGACCAATAGGGTTGAGAAACTTTGGAAAAGTAGGGAGCAGACTAGAACTCAGACTAGAACTCAGATTATCCACTCAGAGGAACCCAGCCAGGCACTAGCGAGCAGGAACAGGAACTCTAGTTAGTGGTGGAAGAGGGGGCCTTCAATGACTTGGAATTAATACAGGTATAAGAATGACTTGGAATTAATACAAGTATAGGAGCTCACGAATTGGGATGTAGTCCAGTGGGTGACCACCCTAGCATAAACCAGGAAAGGGCATGTCAAGCAACTTCACAGGGTGAGTGATGAAGGTGCCTAGACTAGGTGGGGAGTAGAGGCCAAGGTGATCGCACTGGAGGAAATAGTAAAAGTGTTAAAGGAGGTTAGGCAATCCCTTGAATACAAATGTCAGGAATTAATTTGTAAGGTAGAGGAGCTGTCCCGTGAGAATGTTAGGAGAAAAAGAGAGACCTTCAACAAGCCCAGGTTAGTTTCCTTAACTTTCAGAATAAACTCAAATGGAGGAGCCTAAAGAGGCAGGCTTGGGGAAAGAAAGGGATTGGTTGTTAATCAAGCCAAGTCTCAGGCCCTGGAAGTCGCTCAGCTAAGCGAGGAGCTGTAGGTAATCAAAATCCTGTTGCAGGAAAGGATAGTTCTAACTACAATAGCAAATATCCATGATTATTAATGTAAGTTTCAGATGATGAATTATTAGCCACCACTTTGGAGGTGCAGTTTGAGAAATAGGATCAAAACCAATTGAGTACTTGATCTTTGAAACCTACCGAGGATAATCTGTTTAGTAAAAGTTGATGGTCGATAGTATCGAATGCAGCTGATAAGTCGAGTGATACAAGTATGATGGATTGATATGATCAAAAAAGTATAAAATAGTAGTTGTTAGTCCAAGTAAAAAATGTTCAGTTGAATTAAGTTTGTGAAAACTGGATTGATTGGGGTGGAGTGTTTTTGTTTTTTCGATAAACTCAGATATTTGATTGAAAAACACCCTTTCAGTCACATTTGACAAAAATGGGATATTTGCTATAGGCCTGTAGTTAGAACAGATGGGCCTGACTTTGAATCCTTGATGATAGGGTAAATAATTGAGTGCTTCCAAGCACTAGGAATGGTAATAGTTGCTAAACTGTTCAAGATAAATTTGTGTATGAACGGGCCAAAAAAAGGAAAAGAAACATTTTAAAATAAACGGCGGAATGACCTCGTTTTGTGATCCTTTTGTGTTAAATGTTTGAAGCAAGCGCTGTGTCATTGACTGTAGGAAGGGAAAATTCTGAGCATTTGGAGAATAATGGATTGTGGTCATCTACTATTTCTACTGGTTCAGTAACAGTTTTGGTCTTGATCTGGTTCCTAATGCTGATTATTTTTTCCTGAAAAAAGTCCGCAAATTCTTGGGCAGTAGGGGAATTAGTGGGAATATTTGGGTTTTTTAATGTGAATGAAGTTAGGGATTTGAGAATGGAATAGAGGGCTGAAGTGTTTTTGGCTTTTGCGATGCTGTTATAGGGGTCCTGCAAGGTAGCGGTTTAAAACCGCCTGCCGCGCTAGTACCTAACGCCTCCATCGACGAGGCGTTAGGATTTTAGGCTGCCGTGGGGGTTAGCTTGTGATGAAATGTCCGACGCGCTAACCCCCGTAGTGTGCCTTGATAGTAAGCTTTTATATTTAGAAAGATTGACTGTGGTTTTGTTTTGATGCCATTGTCGCTCTAATGATCTAAGCTGTTTTTTTGAGAAGAGCCAACTCGGGTAAACCAAGGATTGTTAATTTTTTTTAGAAGTAATGATAAGGCAGGTGGTTGGGGCTATTTTATCAAGAAGGTAGCAACACACTTCTTCCTATTTTTCCATTAGGTCGTTAAGGGGGGAATCTGTATTTTCTTCCATCCTGAACTGAAAAGCTGCAGAGACTGATGAAGTGTTGAATTTGCTAAAATTTCTAATGGCTATTCTTATGTAAACCTCACTCACTTTCCCCTTCCCCAGTATAGATCAACACTCACCACCCTGCTCCATTTTTTAAATAAATATTGTTTTACGGTATTTTTTGTAATTTCTCTTAGCTAAGCTGGTCTAGATATGTATTGATTAGTATTTTGTGCAAGTCCCTTTGTAACCTGCCTAGAACCATTTGAAAGTGTGAGCTAAATTATTTCTTTTTTTTAATGAATAAATAAATCTTATTTACTGCAGAGATAACAGCTCTTTTCTTTACTCTGATTATTTGTGTTTGAGAAGTCTAGTACTTGGTAATTAAACCTTCCACAAGGCAATTTAAAAATCAGTCTTAGTCATAAACTTAAAACAAATGCTCCTAAATCAAGTCAAATGATAAAACTAGAGCCTGGTTTCATTATCATTTAGAGGATGACTTGCTGAACTTTGTGATAGTAAGGGAGCACACCAGTAGAAACAGGAAATTGATAAAAATAAATTTGTAAAATTAGCACCATCAAAACTTACACTTTAAACAAAGGATATTATTCTGGCTTAATGGTCATGGATTGTAAAATAATTAGAGGGATTACTCCCTCAATGCCACTTGAGGCAGGACGTACAACACTGTACATATTGGGAGTGATTTTATTTCAAAGTGCTATGCACACACAAATAGCATGCAAATCATATGCATGCTATTTGTATGGATTAACCCTGTAAAAGAGAGGAGGAACTGTGCCTGGTACCTGCTCTGAAGAGCAGGTACCAGGCACAGCTCCTCTGTAGCCACCGTTCTCCCCCTCTGCCCAACTGACAGCGGTTCCAGAGCTGATCAGATGAGAGCTAGCAGAGGGGAGGCTGCCAGCTTAGCTGATTTGGGACTTCCCCTGCCAGTTCCAGAGCCCCAGCTGATCAGGGTGCAGGCTACTGGCTAGCCACGATCAGCTGATCGGGGCTTCCCTGCTGGCTCCAGAGCTGTAATCAGCTGATTGGAGCAAGCAGGCTCATTGTGGCTCTGGAACCGGCAGGGGAAGCCCCGAATCAGCTAAGCCAGCAGCCGCCACTCTCCTCTATGCTGGCTCTCAGCTGATCACAGAGCCAGAGCTGCCATCAGCTGGGCAGAAGAGGAGAATGGTGGCTGCAAAGAGGAGGAGGAGCTATGCCAAGCAACTGCTCTTCTGAGCAGGCACCATTCCTCCCCTCTTTTACAGGGTTACTCTGCACAAATAGCAAGCATATGATTTGCATGCTATTTGTGTGTATATAACCCTGTAAAAGAAAATTGCTCCCAACACGGTATTTTTTACTGTGTTGTTAGTGTTGTGCATCCTGCCCCAAGTGGCAGAGGGGGAGAACAGCAGGTGAAGACTTTTTTTTGTTTTGTTTTGGGGAGGGCGCAGCTGTTGTGTGAGTGTTACGCACTCACATAACACATGCACAACAGCTACTGGCAGTTCTAGAGCTGCTGGAAAGTTTCAATTGTAAAAGGTGTGGTGGGGGGAGGAGTTCTCTTTAATGCATCACAAGGAGAGTATTCTAATGAGCTCCTTGTAATGCATTTGAATAGGGTTCTCGGTGGCTGCTATAAGGATTGGTAGCAGCCAAGGAGTACCCTTTTGTGTATCAGGAGGATAGCTTTCGTGCCAGTAAGACTGCTTTAACGAGTCTAACTGGCACGGATAGCTTTTGAGCTTCAGTCTCACCTCATAATGTTGCATAACAACCTAAATCAAGGATTGATAGCTCTGGTTCTTGAGGGCTGTGAAAAGACATTGCTTTCAGATATCCACAATATTCATCAGTTACACTGGGATAAACTTGAACAAAACTTGCATATTGTAATTATCCTAAAAAACCAGAGGTGTTTATGCTCCTGAGAGGAAAAAAAGCTCTGTGGGGAGGAGGGGGGAGTCAAACAGCTATGCCCCACGCCCTACTGGACAATGCACAAAAGCTGAGAGAGTGTAAGGCATAGGACTGTCTTGGACAGAAATGAAATTTAAAACAACCAAAAAGCAGTTAAGAAAGAAAACAAAACACATTTGTAATAATAGGAGGAGGAAAAGTTTTTTGGTACTGTACCTATCTTTGATCTGTCTGGCAGCCTTGGTGCAAGTCAGGGAGAAGAAAGAAGGCAGAGTTAGTGCTTTCATGCAAGTCTCCGAGGCAGTAATCTCATGCAGAGAGAAGTTAGAATGTACTGCACATTCCCAGATGCACACACCACTCCCCGACTCTTCACTACACACACTGCAATGCAAGCCAGTCAATTTTATGGAGATGCTCATCACCCCAAGCTGGAGTTAGTGATTAGAAATGCAGCAATTCCCTGTATTCTGGATCAATGATAAATATTTCATTTGTCATTACTTCAAAACAAATACTGTTATCATAAATACAAAAATCAAAAGCCACACAAAACTGATTCCGGAGCATCTTCCACTTTCTCTTTCAAATGTTGAATTACTTTGTTTGTCATTAACTTTCTCTCCGAGTTGCCACACAAATTAGAGTCCTCTATAAGGATGCCAATAAATCTGCACCACTGGTAAAGCTGGAGGCCAACCAGAAAACTTTGCGATAGAGGCCCAGACCCTATCTCAAACACACTTGCTTCTAGCCCCTTCATGGCTGGCTTAACCTATGGACCAGGTGAGACTCTAACCCAAGCATGTCAAACTCAAAGGCTGACATGGGCCAAATAAACTAGGTTTAAGTTTATGTGGGCCGCAAAAAAGCAAAAATGTAATTTTTCACAGAAATTTAACTTTATTTTGAAAAGTACTGTATAAAAAAAAGAACAAGAGCAACAATAAAGTTAATGTTTTCTTTCTGACATTTGGCATCTCTTCTCTGCTACTATTTTTCCTATTTTGGGGAAAATCTTGTCGGTAATTCTGGATCCAATAGGAGACTTATTTCCTTTCATAAGTGTAAATAACAGTTTGCACCGATAAGTATTTCCAAACATGGAAATAATTTCATATGCAAATTTTTGCCAGATATGTGTAAAATTCAAGCAAGCTAACATCACTGTATTTTGTCTTCAAATCTGAATCAAACTGGATCTCAATTACTTCCATTTGCATATGATTATGTACTGATTCTATATTTATTAAGAAAACTTGTCTTCCAAAGATTTAATATCTGCAAATCTTGTTTCATACTCAGTTCTAAGGTTTAAAATTTTTTTCTGCATATTTTTGGTACGATGTAATTTCTCCTAAACTTGATTTGTCTATGCTACATATCGGAAAGTGCGTTAAATCTTCATTTTTCAACTGCTTTTCCCAAAGAACTAGCTTACACTGGAATGCTTTAACTTGATCACATATGTTCGGAATGATCTGATCTTTTCCTTGCAGTTTTAAATTTAAATCATTTAAGTGTTATATCAACCATGAAGGATAAATCTTGTAACCATACTGGATCAGAAAAGAGCCTTGTGTCTTGATTTTTAGTTATTAAAAACTGACATATTTCTTCTTTCAAGTCCCAGAATTGTTTAAGGACCTTGGAGCAGGATCGCCAAAGTACCTCGGTAAAGTAGGACAAACTGGAATATTCGCTTTCTAATTCACATAAGAAAGCAGAAAATTGTCACCGATTTAAGTCTCAAGATTTTATGAAATTGATCAACACATTTTCCATGTTTATTACCTTTGTGCATAATACTTCTTGATGTATAATGCAATGTGTATGATGAATCTTGGATCCGTCACAAGTTTCACTTTATTTATTTTTGCAGTAATGCTACAAAACCGTTGGTTTTTCCGGCCTTTGAAGGAGCTTCTGTAGCTACAGAAGTTAGTTCTGACAGAGGTAAACTGTATTTTTGCAGAAGTTCATAAACACAATTAAATATATCTTGTAATGCCACGCATCAGTACTAGTTCCAATAATTCCTCAAAAATGTTGAAATTCGTGTTGCAAGCATTAAGAAACACAGCTTCCCCTGACCACTTTGTCTTTGATTTGCCAGAGGCTTTTGGCCATTTACCTAGGGGGCATCGAGCTTTGTGTAGGAAGATGTGTTTACTGGCCAGGAAATGTATTCTTCAGTGCTGGATGGTTCTGGACCCTCCGGCATATTGGTATTGGCGGAACCAATTGCATCAGTTGGTCATTTGGGAAGCGCGAGATGCCGGAGGGTCTAGGAAATGAAAGATGTTGTTTTTGAATATATGGGAGCCTTATCTGCAAGTCTTACATCCTAAGGGTCGCAGTGCGGTTTTAAGATGGGTGTCCTAATTTGTTAGTTAGTTGGGTTTGGAGAGTGTCATGGGGGGGAGGAAAGGGGGGGTTTGAGGAGGGGAAATGGGGTGTATTGAAGGTTCTGGCAATTAGTCAAAGATAGGATAAGTGGTTCAGGTGGGGAGAAGGGGTGGTGTGACATTTTTGGGGTTCATAAGAGTACAGGGCTTTGGAGTACCTTTTCACCCTCATTAATCTCGCTTGCCCTATGTAGAGAAGGAAGGGAAGGGAGTTTGGTTGATGTTACTTTTTTATTGTATATGCTTGTTCTATTATTGTATATGATGCATTATTATTTGTACTGTGCACCTTTGGGGTGTGCTAGTGTTGTATTTGCTGTGTTTGTATCAATAAAAATTGTTTGAACTTAAGAAACACAGCTAAGCCCCCAATATCCGTACTCTTTTCACAGGCAATAGAAAAAGCTTTGAAACTAGGGGTTCCTTTTACAAAGCCGCGCTAGGGCCTTAACGCGCAGAATAGCGAGTACTAAATTGCCATGCGCGCTAGCCGCTACCGCCTCCTTTTGAGCAGGCAGTAGATTTTCAGCTAGTGCGCTAATCCAGTGCATGCGCTAAAACGTTTAGTGCACCTTCGTAAAAAGAGTCCTAGATGATTTTGCTTTGATTTTATCACTTAAATTGGTGGCCAAATCAGTAATTCTTTCTGCAATTGCATTTCATGACAAAGAGATTGTTTGAAAAATCTTCACATTTCCAGGACAAACAATTTCTGCAGCTTTAATTAGACATTCCTTGATGAAATCACCTTCGATAAAAGGTTTTGAGTGTTTAGCTATCAACTCCGACAAGGCGTAGCTTGCATGCACCACTGCTCCACTTTCTTGTGATACTTTAGTAAACATGAACTGTTGGTTTTTTCAGTCCCAACTTGAGCTCTTTCAACTTTTCTTGTCTTATTAATCCTTTGTAATTGTCATATTTTGATTTATGCTGTTCATAGTGCTGTTTATTATTATATAACTTTGACACACTAATAGCATTATTACATATGAAGTAAATTATTTTATCTTTTACTTCACAGCAAAAATACTCCAATTCCCATTTTTCTTGGAAATTTTGATGTTCATCAGCAATTTTCCATTTAGTTTTACTACCACTTGGTTTCTGTAAAGACATACTGAATACAAAGAGCTGAAATAAACGAGTAATCGTTAACACAAAAAAATAAAACATTTCAATAAAAATCAATATATTTTCTTAAATATTAACTTAACAGACACAGAATAATTGCACAAATTAATAAATGTAACTTAAATAAACCTATATTTCCTGTTAGGTGCACAAAACAAGTCAATACAAAACTAATGGTGTGGTAGCTATTTTTATCGTCTGATTCACTGCTAGTATTTGTGGAAGGAAATGGTGGGCTATGACTAAGGAAACAGGATTTGTAGAAGCTGTGAGGGACTGCTTCATGGAGCAACTAGTCAAGGAACCAACACGAGAGAGTGCTACTCTTGACCTCATCTTAAACGGATTAGGGGGGCCTGCAAGAGGGGTAGAAGTGGGAGGACCACTAGGCAACAGTGACCACAACGTGATCCGATTCACATTAGAAAGGGGGACACCCACAGTAAAGAGGACCGCAACAACTGCGCTCAACTTCAGGAAAGGGAACTATGTTGCTATGAGGGAAATGGTGGGGAGGAAGCTCAAAAACGTCCTTAAGATGGAGACTGTAGGAAGCGCCTGGACCCTATTCAGGGACACCCTGCAGGAAGCACAAAGAATGTACATCCCAAGTTTCAGGAAAGGTGGAAAGAACAAGCGGTCAAAGGACCCGGTTTGGATCTCAACAGAAGTAAAGAGGGCAATAAACGACAAGAAAGTGTCCTTCCGGAGATGGAAAAAGGACCCAACGGAGGAAAATCACCAGGAGCACAGGAAATGCCAAAAGGAATGCCACCGAGAGGTTAGAAAAGCAAAAGGGAAATATGAAGAGGGGCTGGCCAGGGAGGCGAAAAACTTCAAGGCATTCTTCAGTTACGTAAAGGGGAAGCGACCAGCGAGAGAGGAGGTGGGGCCGTTGGACGATGGGGATAGGAAGGGAGTGATCAAGGAGGATAAAGAGGTAGCTGAGAGGTTGAACACGTTCTTCTCGTCGGTTTTCACGAGAGAAGACACATCTAATATACCAGACTCAGAGGAGCTCATGAGTGGGGAACAGGCTGAAAAATTAGAACACATAGAGGTAAGTAAGGAGGATGTCCTCAAGCAGATAGACAGGTTAAAATGCGGCAAATCGCCGGGCCCGGATGGGATCCACCCAAGGGTTCTGAAAGAACTAAGACAAGAAATAGCGGGCACAATCCAGCATGTTTGCAACCTATCCTTGAAAACTGGAGAGGTACCAGAGGACTGGAAATTGGCGAATGTCACACCTATCTTCAAGAAGGGATCGAGGGGTGACCCCGGAAACTACAGGCCGGTGAGCCTGACTTCAATTATAGGGAAGATGGTGGAAGCTATGATCAAGGATGGTATTTGCGAGCATATCGAGAGATATGGCCTACTGAGAACAAGCCAGCATGGATTCTGTAAGGGAAGGTCATGCTTAACGAACCTTCTGCACTTCTTTGAGGGAATAAGCAGTCGGGTGGACAATGGGGAACCTATAGACATCATTTACCTTGATTTTCAAAAGGCTTTCGACAAGGTGCCACATGAAAGGCTGCTCAGGAAACTGTGGAACCACGGGGTGGGAGGGGATGTGCACAGATGGATCGAGCACTGGTTGTCGGGTAGACTGCAGAGGGTCGGAGTAAAGGGACAATACTCTGACTGGCGGGGAGTCACGAGCGGTGTGCCACAGGGATCGGTGCTGGGGCCGTTACTCTTCAACATATTTATCAATGACCTGGAAAAAGAGGCAAAGTGCGAGGTTATAAAATTTGCAGACGATACCAAACTGTGCGGCAGAGTTAGGTCTAGGGAGGAGTGTGAGGACCTGCAAAGGGACCTGGACAAGCTGGAAGACTGGGCAAACAAATGGCAAATGCGCTTTAACGTGGAAAAATGCAAGGTCATGCATATAGGTAAAAAGAACCCGCTGTTCAAATACAAATTGGGGGGGGCATTATTGGGAGACAGCAGTCTTGAGAGAGACTTGGGTGTGCTGGTAGATGCATCACTGAAGCCATCTGCACAGTGCGCAGCAGCCTCGAAAAAAGCCAACAGAATGCTGGGCATCATAAAGAGGGGCATAACAACCAGGACGCGGGAAGTCATCATGCCATTGTATAGAGCTATGGTGCGTCCACATCTGGAATACTGCGTTCAATATTGGTCGCCGTACCTCAAGAAGGACATGGCGGTGCTTGAGAGAGTCCAAAGGAGAGCAACGAAACTGGTAAGAGGGCTGGAACACTGCCCATATGCCGAGAGGTTGGATAGGCTGGGGCTCTTCTCTCTGGAAAAAAGGAGGCTCAGGGGAGATATGATAGAGACCTTCAAGATCATGAGGGGCATAGAGAGGGTGGATAGGGACAGATTCTTCAGGCTGAAGGGGTCAACAGGCACGAGGGGGCATTCGGAGAAACTGAAGGGAGATAGGTTCAGAACAAATGCAAGGAAGTTTTTCTTCACCCAAAGGGTCGTGGACACTTGGAATGCGCTACCGGAGGAAGTGATCAGGCAGAGTACGGTACAGGGATTCAAACAAGGATTGGACGGATTCCTGAGGGATAGGGGGATCGTGGGATACTGAGAGAGGTGCTGGGATGTAACACAGGTATAGAAAGCAAACCAAGTAATAAGTATAGAAATCCGACCAGGTCGTGCATGTGCAAGACCGGAGGGTTAGGACTTCGATGGGAAGATAAAACTCAATGGGAAACCAAGGTGGCAAGGGGGCCCCTTCTGGTGTCTCAGACAGGCCGTGACCTGTTCGGGCCGCCGCGGGAGCGGACTGCTGGGCAGGATGGACCTGAGGTCTGACCCAGCGGAGGCACTGCTTATGTTCTTATGTTCTTATGACTAGAGGCGCAAATTTCTTTTGGGTACCAAAGGCATCAGCATCGTAGTACTTAATAAGAATAAGCAACTGGTTATACTCGTACATTGTATTGTTTTCAACTGGCTTAGGTAGGCGACTGCTTGGCACCGATGGATTGCAGGAGCCATTTCACGACTCTAGTTATGACTTATTGGATTACATTGGCTGGGCCGCAAAGATGTTTGTTGTGGGCTGCATGCAGCCCATGGGCCATGAGTTTGGCATGCTTGCTCTAACCCAAGGTGCTAAATGCCTAGGGCTATGACAGCACCAGCCTATAAGTTAAGTTATGAGATGGCTTGAACACTCTCCAACTCCTCCCTCCTTCGATACTGCTGCCCAGTCCCGACAGGATGTAGCTTCATAGGCCACTGCTTGAAGGAGGGCCAGCATTGGAGGAGAGAGGTCCTTCCTTGCTGCTTGATACCGACATGGCGTTCTCTCCTTGTGGCAGCTGGCCTATAAAGCTGCATCCTGTCAGGACTGGCCAGTAGCATCAGAAGAGGGATGGGGCACCAAAACAGAAGTAGGTCTGGAGCACCATAACCTTTGGAGCCAGCCCTGTTGTCCTTTATCTCCTACCTCCTCTTCAGCTTCCCTAGGTCCAATTACTATGATCTACAAATGTGATCTAATGAATCTTATTTACAGTTATACCCAGTCTCAGTGGCTATAACGAGTCTCAGTCATAACTTGTTACTATTATGCACTATGATGCTCAATTTTTAACTCAGGCACACAGGTGCACTTCCAATGTCCCACCCAAAAACATAAACCACAACGGCTAAAGCAATGTCACTACAATCTATATACAAAACACTTTTTTCTCTCATATTATTTGCAAAATTTACTCTTGAAGACATTTCTTTTAACATTTAGAGGCCTCAATTTTCAGGTTATTAACAACTGATCTATAAGATATGAGGCCCTAAAGGGTTCATAGCTCCCCTGCTATTGCCTTGAAGCCCCAGATCAGCTACATCTGGAAGAGTGCACAAAAAACATGCCACATACAACAGGACCAGCCTGGGTTATCCTGTGTGCACATTAAAATTATTAACTGACATTATGGCCAATACGGAATCAATCAAGTCCAGTGTCAGTGAGTTGTTCTGCAAATCTACTACTAATGCAACATTCCTAAAAGATTTCCTATGACAATTAAGCCCCTTCACTTTCCAGCTTGAGAACTATCCTTTTCATAACTGTTGCCATTAACCTGTTTTTGATCAAAGCTGATGAGTAGTTGAACCTATTGCTCTGCAGGCCAATTTGGCATAAAAATTAATCATCTGTTTTGAAGAAGGCCCTCTGCAGGTACAGAAACCAAATATGCCGGAAAGCTCAAATCTAGTTTTAGTGTGGCTTTTTTCTAACATTGTTATTAAAAAACAAACAAAAAATCTCACTCATTGTTTGTGCAGCTGTTGAAATTGGGATGTCTGGATATGAATACTGGTAAATTATGTTTATGAGAAATGATTTCAACTGGACTTTCATCCTGCAATTAAGCAAATGCTCCTTATTGCCCCTTCTATTGCCTTTTACCAGTTTAAAAACAATTCTTAATAGTGCATCCAGGAAAAGGGGGTAATTGGGTACCTGTTTTAAGCATATTTTATAAAGAAATGTAGGTGGGTGCCTACTTTTCTTTATATAATACTAATGTAAGTGGCAGAGAACATGCTTATATTTTAATCGCTTATACCAACCTTGTTTGGGTAAAATGCCCACACCCAGTGTCATCAAACTTTCATATTCCATAAGAGGCCATTTATGTGCATTCTTGTTGATTAATATTAGGTAGCTCCTTATAGAATTACTCCCTAAACATATTTGGTCAGAGAAAACATTACAAAAAGGGAAAAAAATTGGATTACCCTAATACCACAAATTTATCTTTGTTTACATCAGCAGCAAATGAAATACCACATAGGAGAAATTACACCTTACCTGCTAATTTTCTTTCCTCAAGTCCCTACAGTTTACCTTCCCCTATCAGCAGACTGAGAACTACTAACTCAATGATATCATTTAGTCAGTATTTTATTAACACAGCCATGAGAATCACTCCTCTTCATAGAAATGACAGAAGCCATTAACATTTTAGAAAAGAAGAAAAAAAACCCCCCCAACTAAAAACGCTCCTAACTCTTCTCTTCCTGCCTTGGTTACTTATTCTCTCCTGTAAAGTATATGGGTGGGCTTGAAGGACTACAGGAAATAAAATAGCAGGTAATGTCCAATTTCTTTGCATGTGAAGTATCAAAACAGTATCTAATTAGGGCAGGAAAATGCAGAGTCTGCAGACAGTAGGCTAGCTCCAAACTCTACATCTTGTCATGTCTGCATGTCCAGTCTGTAGTGCTTCGTGAATGAATGTAATAACAATCAAACAGCTGCTCTGCAAATTTCTTGCAGCAGAATCAGTCTATGTTTTCCCTCTGATATAGCTGGGGCTCTTGTAGAATTGTCTACAAGGCTATTGCCACCGGTCTACCCCAAAAATACACTAACACTATAGGCCCCTTAATTCAATGAACCATGTCACTTTTCTTGTCTTCTCTTTCTTCTGCCGATTATAACAAACATATGATCTGAGCACTGGAACTCTTCAATGTTGAAAAGACATCCAGCGACTTAAGCCATTTTGAGCCATAGGGAGTGAAATAGACTTGTTAACATGAAACAGCAACACTACCTTCAGCAAGGATAAGGGAAGTGCCCCAAATGCCACCTTTTCCAGACACATTACTAGAAAGTGTTTTCAACATGAAAGCATCATGCCACACAGGCAGCAAAACTAGACCACCAACTCTCCAATCTACTAATTGTGACCCCAGACTACAAAAGTTTCAGAAAAGAAATAAAAACCCTGCTATTCAAGAAATCCATGAAGACTAACTAACACCTTATGAAACATTTCAATCCTCTAAAGCAGTGGTTCCCAAACCTGTCCTGGGGGACCCCCAGCCAGTCAGGTTTTCAAGATATCCCTAATGAATATGCATGAGAGAGATTTACATATAATGGAAGTGACAGGTATGCAAATCTCTCTCATGCATATTGGCCAAAACCCAAGGTGTAGAAATATTCCATGCTACCAATACAGGGCAAGCAGTGGCTTTCCCCATGTCTTTCTCAATAACAGACTATGGACTTTTCCTCCAGGAACTTGTCCAAACCTTTCTTAAAACCAGTTACACTATCCGCTCTTATCACATCCTCTGGCAACGCATTCCAGAGCTTAACTATTCTGAGTGAAAAAAAATTTCCTTCTATTGGTTTTAAAAGTATTTCCGTGTAACTTCATCGAGTGTCCCCTAGTATTTGTAATTTTTGACAGAGCGAAAAATCGATCCACTTGTACCCGTTCTACTCCACTCAAGATTTTGTAGACTTCACTCATATCTCCCCTCAGTCGTCTCTTTTCCAAGCTGAACAGCCCTAACCATTTTAGTCTTTCCTCATACGAGAGGAGTTCCATCCCCTTTACCATCTTTACAAATGCGCAATTCAGAGACATTTCTGAATACATTGAAACAAGTGATATCTTTACAATATGCTTGAAAGCAGGGGTTAACTGGGAGAGGGCAAAATTTGGAGTAAATGGAAACTGGATTGTATAAAAAATCATGTCAATAATAAAACTTATGAGTATGCTGTGATAAAGCTTGGGATTTGCTTATGAGATCAATTGATAACATCCTGCTAGCTGTCAAGCTAAATTCAATCAAGTCTGTGCAGGAAATTCAAGATTACATAGAGAAATACACAAAAATTGCAGACAGCTGGAGAACTAAAGATTATTCATTTGAATTCACTGGATGTGTAAATAGCGATCTTAGCGTGAAGTATTCAATGCAATGTGGCAATCTGTACTTTCAACTGTGAGCATGTGAAAATCAAATACTTTTGTTTGCAAACGTTGATATGGTACATTACATTTAGAAAAGCTAGCAATCTTACATATGCAACTATGTTTGCTGGAATTAATTTATTAGCTTGTAACCATTGGGGTGGTCCACAATACTGTGGTAAAAATTCAACCTTATCAGATCATGCCTCTACAAGTCTGAATATGTTCTACGTAGATGAGATATAGTTAAAATTTGAAGTAGTTTAGGAGAAATTTAGAAGACTCATGGCCCTACAATATCCTCAATAATGCGGCTGGCTATTCACAAGAATGTGGTTAGAAACTATTACTTAGTATTGGTTGGATCCTAAATAACTAATTTTTGAAGCTGTTGTTATTGACAACAGTTTTATTGTTATTTGAATAATAATAATTTAGTACTAGTACTAATACAAAGCAGAAAGTTAGATTAGTGATAAATAGGCAGCTGAAAACCGAGTTGATGTCACATTTTAGGATTAAAACAAAGCAGCAAAAATGTCAAAGACAAGAAGCAGTGCTGAAATATGGTTGCTAGGGAAGGGCACTGTTCAGTTTACATCTTCCAGCCAATGGGGATGTTATTTGATTGAAGATGTACTTACAGTCTGACAAAAAGGCTGCTTTGAAAGAAGCAGCTCATCCAGCCATGTTCAAGGTTTTGAAAAATTGGCAGCATGCAAGAATACCACATCAATGAATACTCAGGGATTCACATATTAATGAAGCGACTAAAATGGTTAAGGAGCTGGAGGAGTTGCCGTACAGTGAGAGATTAAGAGAAACTGGGCCTCTTTTCCCTTGAAAATAGGAGACAGAGGGAACATAATCAAAACATTCAAGATAATGAAGGGAATAGACTTAGTAGATAAAGACAGGTTGTTCACTCTCTCCAAGATGAAGAGAAAGAGAGGGCACTCTCTAAAGTTAAAATGTGATAGATTCCATACAAACGTAAGGAAGTTCTTCTAGAGAGTGGTAAAAAACTGGAACACTCTTCCAGAGGCTGTTATAGGGGAAAATACCCTTCAAGGGATTCAAGACAAAGCTAGACAAGTTCCTGCTGAACCAGAACATACACAGATAAGGCTAGTCTCAGTTAAGGCACTGGTCTTTGACCTAAGGGCAGCCGCGGGAGTGGACTGCTGGGCACGATGGACCACTGGTCTGACCCAGCAGCAGCAATTCTTATGTTCTTATATGACAAGCTAAAAAAGAACTGGCACAGATGCAATGTACGTGATCTGGTGAATTAAGAAGCCTTCAAAGAATGCCTCATTCATCTTTTTGATGTTGCTACCAGTGATGCTTTAGTCACAATGAAAATCAAAGACAGACAATTTCTAATCATGCAGAGGCAAGATGTTTCGTCATGCAGCATGGCCGGCATTGACACTCTACTTGCAAAGGAGGATAGAAAGAGCGCACAAGAAAGATTTAGTAAGTTTGCAGTCAAAGCAGAGGCAGAAAATGGCATTGCCAGTAGTTCTACACAGCCAACTGCTACTTTTTTCCCAAAAATATTACTGAAATTGACTCTGAAAATTTTTCAAATTCAGATGTTGATTTTGAAGTCAGCAGAATCCCTTGTTCCAGTTCTCAGTCAAAATAGCCGAAAGGTGAACATCCTTGCACATCCTGAAGTTGCCGGAGCATTTATGCTAATTTGCCAGACAGGGGGGTGCCACATTTATCATTGGTGCTGTTGTCAAAGCACTTGGTCATGATGTAAATGAAACGATGTTTACGGTGCAATAACTGTGAAGAGGCACCAACTCTGAAGGATGAATTCCTTGATGAAACAGAAACTTCATTACTGCTGCATTGGGATAAAGAACTCCTCCTGGACATTACTGAAATTAAAGACATGATCGACAGAATAGCAGTCCTTGTCCCTGGCAAGAGAGAAGAGAGGTTAACGAGTTCTAAAAATTGGCCGTGGAACTGGCAAACAACAAACTGAAGCCTAGCTCACAGTACTGGATGGGTGGAGTCTTCGGAGACATGTCTGGGAGCTGATATTTGATACCACTGCAAGTAATACAGGCCTGAAGAACAGTGCATTCACCTTCAATGAATCATCAGTAGGCCAAGAGTTACCATGGCTCACCTGTTGGCATTATATGATGGAACTGGTGTTTGGACGCATCTTCATCCAACTGTTTGGAGTTTGTAGAGTACCAGATGTTGGAGTGTTCAAAAGATTTCAGCAAAATTGGCCATACATAGACCAAGATTCACATGATGTTGCTGCGGACAATACATTTTATGTGGACACATTGGTCCTTTGAAGAGAAATCGCAACTTTCTGCAGAGCAGCCTTGAATGTATCACAAGGAGCTTCTTGAGTTCTGTTTAATTTTTCTTGGCAGATGCAGATAAAGCGAAGCCATCATTTCAAGCACCCATGGCCTTCCACCATGCACAGTGGATGGTGAAGGCCATCTACATTATTAAGATATTTCTGATCCAGCATCAATTCTATCTTACTGCCAAAGAAAAGCAGGGCATCAAAGAACTGATACTCTTTATTAGCCTCATCTACATCTACTACTAGCATGAAGCAACTCTTCCTGTAAAAGCACCACTCAACGACTTGCTTTTGCTTTCAGAACTCCAGAAAAATCAGAAAAGGGCTGTTGCCAAGGCTGGGTCAACAATATTCACCAGACAACTGTGGTACTTATCAGAAATTTTGGCTGGTCTAGCCTTTTTTGATGACAGACTAAGCAATGAAATAAAGTCCATGATGGTGGCAAACCTCTGGCTTCCACAATCCACAAGTTTGGTGAAACGTTTTGACTGCCCTCACGAGTCACTCGGTCCCATCGCCCTGGCATCATGTATAACAAAGAAAACTTATGTCTTCTTTGGTGTTCTTGACACAAATTAACAAGAAAAGGCTCAATGATTTCTGGTTATAGATTCTGCATACTGGAGAGATGATCCAAACTACACTTCTCCCTCCATATTCACTGTGATAGGGGATTAACAGAACCCCAAATACAGAAAAACCACGAATAACTTTTTCATATGTTATTCGCTGTTTTCTATTAAAAACCATCGTGAATATGGTGAAACCACGAATAACATGGTGGGAGACCTGGCCTGTTCCTGAAGGAGAGGCAAAACACGGTGAAGAAAGTGCTGGGAATCAGTGATTTTCTCTGTAAACACTTGGAATCAGCGATTTTTCTATGCAAGCTGATGTAATTTGGGGGGGAGGAGCCAGCAAGCTAAAAACCGTGAATAATAATAGTAGTCACTGACTGCTAAAAGAGCAATTGCTTTAATGCAGCAGTATAATTCAAGTCTCACAAAGAATGAGGAGCAGAAGCAGCTCCTCCTTTGCCTTCTTGCTCAGCACAGAAAAACATATCCAACTTTCTCCAAAGCTACACTGATGAATACTGAATGAATGTAGGACTATATTCAGCGTTTACAGATAACATTTTGTATTTACTATGGAATAATGACATAGGTTACCAGTCATCACTGTACGTTAAAAAATACATAATAAATCATTAGACCAGCAAGCATATTTTCAGCTGTAAGTAACACAGTATGTATTTTAACTTCATTCCATGCGCATTTACTCACAATGCAGGTTTAGATGGAAAATTAATATAAATTCTACAATTGCATTTTATGTATTAAATTAAAAATCATTGAGTAGCCTCCAAATGTTTCCAAACAGGCACAATTAATACTTTGCTTAAACAACTAAAATCTAAAACTTAATAGTCGAGCACTTGCTCATTAGTAAACCTTAAATATTTTATTATTTTAACTTTTATTGCTACATTATCTTTATATTATAATAAATTCATCCAATATATTCATCATGTATGGCTATGGCACCAACTCAAATTTAATTTGGGAAAGCCATACAGCACTATGAAACAGGATATAAGAAAGATATGTACAGCTTTCAGCTTCTATCCTCTACAGTGGTATAGAAGAATAAGAGATGGCCTCATGGTTTCCTGCTGCTTTCTGAGAGATGATTACATTCACAATCATACACTAAAGCTGTAAATATTGGAATTACATTGGTCAACTGTTCAAAAATAAATTTTCAGAAGAAATTAAAAAAAAAAAAAAAAAAGAAACTCTACATGTGTTGTCTAATGCTACCAATGATGCCAAGAAGTCCTGGCCCTGTCAAGTGATTCATGGGTCAAAAGAACTCACTGCATTGTCATCTACCCGATTAATATATTTATGTTAAATAACAAGCTCCCAGGTCTGATCACAGAACCAGATCTATAATTTAAGGCTATTCAAGTAAAATATATTACCTCAGATATATTGAGCATTCCCTGTTTAAGCAAAGTATTCATTTATATATTTATTTTAGTAAATTTTCCTCCTGAAGAAGCCATCACGGCGAAACTCAGGACTGAGTTGGGGAGTTGAGAAAACCCAATATTTTGCATATCTGCACTTTTTGCACAATTTGGACACTTTTATTCACCAATTCTCATTGGAACAGCAAGCCTGCAGAGCCACAAGAGTTGACCATTCAAGATAAATAAGATAAGTGCAATAATTTATTTAATAGTGCATAAGAGACAGTATTAGCACCTGTTGGATGGTCTTGCACTATAAGATCAGTTATAAAGTTCAATAAGGGACCCAAAAGTGCGATGATGGTCCCTAAATGATCTCATTGTGGCTCGCATGCAAGAGATAAGACACTGAGCACTTTTTATATGTTTAAACATTTATTCACTTATACATAATTTGAGGATATATAAGTAAATTAAATTCATAATATTGTAAGCATGAACTGAAGAAGCTGGTAATCAATTTGAATTAATGATTTTGATATGACATCGGATAATGCATCGCTAATGTTTGGAAGACATAATGGTGTGACAGCAATCCATTCATCATCTGACAGACCACCACTGTGTTGCACTCCATTAGGATTTAGGCATTGATGATGCTTGGAATCAAATTGCATTTATGGGAGGATACAGAATTGCTTATACACAGCATTTATACTTTTTTTTTCGCAAATCTAATGTGAGAAAGGAGAAATTATGTCTTACCAAATAATTTTCTTTTCTTTAGTCGGCAACATTGTTCTGCATAATGGGTGGAGGTATATAACATTGAATTCTGCAAGTGACATTACCAGAATAAGCAGAGGTGCTTCCTGGAACAATCCAGTATGCATACAGTAAGACGTAATTTCTCCTTCTCTCGCACCATTCACAAATGGGATGTACCAAAAGTAGTCTACTGGACAGGGGAAGATAAGCCCCCCTCCCCCAAATGACATCTTGGCCAAAGTCCAAACAGACTCTAGTCAACATGTCTAACTTGTACTGCTTAGGAAAGGAATGAAGTGATAACCAGAATTGCTAACCTGCAAATGTCTTCAAGAGACACTGCTTGAGCTTTTGTCAAGGCGGCAGCCTGAGCCCAAATAGAGTGGGCTATCAGGCCTTGAGGCATTGGACAATTCTTGCCAATATAGGTGGATTCAATAGCTGCCTTGATCCACCTCACAATGGAGATTAAGAGGTTGCCTGGCCCTTCCAAGGGCCATAGAAAGCATAACGAGGTGGACAGAAACAAAATTTGTCTCCTTCAGGTACTCAACAGCATCCTCTGGACATCTAGCTCATGGAGCTTCCGGCAAAAAGGAGGACAAACAGACCTCTTGATTAACATGGAATGAAGACATCACTTTTGGCATAAAGGAGGGGAGCATACACAGGGACCCCGAGTCCTTCATGAATGATAAATACAAGTCTAGGCAACACACAACCAGCAGCTCAGAGCTTCTACAAGAAGAGGTAACAGCTATCAGAAACACTTCCCTAAGGTCCTTGGTGGACATCGAGTACAGGTGCTCCAATGAAGCCTCAGACAGCACCCAGAGCACCAAATTGAGGACACATAAAGGGAAGAAAGAGTGTAGCCCATAGTGCAAATAAGCTACCCCTACACAAAACCAGAGAGATATTTTTTACTTTCCCAAGACTGAGAACAGTGCATTCCCAAGAGAACTGGCTAGAGCCACCACCTGGACTCTCAGGGAGCTCAGAGCCAGTCCTAGCTACAGAAACCACAAAATATTGGAAATCTGAGCTCTTCAGGGAGTCAGAGCCACTCCCCACACCAGGATTCAAGAATTCACCAGATTCTGACATAATCTAGGGAAATAGAGGCCTTCTTGGAGTAGAGCAGTGTAAATACTGCCATTGGTAAGAAGCCACGCATTTAATCCTCTGAACAAGGTCAGATGGCTATTTAGGCATTTTGCTCTAAGTACTTTGGTCAAGAACTATGATGACATATTGGTAGAATATTGCATCAGGTTGATGGTGATCCAGTATCAATACTGCCTGGACAAATTACACAAAAGCAGAATATTACCTAACATTGGTTATCCTTAATGATATTTTATGGGTCCTAGTAGAATTCTGCAAAACTCCTCAAAAGAAGTTCCTTGATAACTGTAAAAGCATTTCAATTTGCAAAAATCAAAAATGTGGAAGTTAAGGTCTCAGTATCTTGGAGAAAAGACTCATTTCATTGAAGCTCTTCAAGAATTACTGTCATCTTTCAGTGCTTGTTAACACAGCTTTCATTCTTCAGTTTATTAAGCAGACATGTGGTCATATCTATACAAGATTTCCAGACTATGAATTGCATGAATGGTATGTATTTTAGAAAGATTGTTTGTTACTCCATACAATATGGATAGAAAACAAACAGCAAAGGCAAGGATGGCGTGCAATGAGTAGAAGTTTATACTTGAAAAAAGACTCATCATGATTTCTGTTTAGGCCCAAACTGCCAGCCTCAGCAGTCCAAAATCTAAAACATATGAAAATAGGGTAGGGTTAAATGGCCATTTTTTTCCATTGGAGAAGGGTAAATAGTGGAGTACTGCAGGGCAGGAAAAGTGCCATTTAACATATCGCGACCTTAGAATTACATGGTTCTAACTGTACCGAAAGTCATTCTCAGGAATTTGAAGTGGAGGTTTGTGGGGCAATTTAGTATTCAATGACATGTGTGGATTTATTTATTAATTTAACACCAGAACAGAGTTTCTCCAAATTCTACATGATAATATAAAGATAATGTCAGAGAGAACCTGGAAGTCATCGGCGTTAAAAATACTGAAATTTATCACTTAGAACCCTGCAATTCTAAGATCGCGATATTTATAAATGATCTGGAAATTGGAATGATGAGTGAGGTGGTTACATTTGCAGATGACACTAAAATGTTCAAAGTTATTAAAAAATGCATGCAGACTGTGAAAAATGGCAGAAAAATCTTAGGAAAATGGAAGACTCAGAGTCCAAATGGCAGATGAAATTTAATGTGGAAAAATGCAAAGTGATGCACATTGGTAATAACCACCCAAATCATAGATACTGGACGCTAAGGTCTACCTTGAGGGTCAGTGCCCAAGAAAAAGATCTGGGTGTCATTGTAGACAATACGCTGAAACCTTCTGCCCAATGTGTGGTGGCAGCCCAAAAAATCAACAAGATGCTAGGAATTATTAGAAAAGGAATGGTAAATAAGACTAAGAATGTTATAATACCTCTATATCGCTCCATGGTGACTTCACCTTGAGTACTACATTAAATTCTGGTCACCACATCTCAAAAAGGTACAGTGGAATTAGAAAAGGTTCAAAGAAGAGCGACTAAGTTGATAACGGGGATGGAACTCCTCTCATATTAAGAAAGACTAAGAAGTAAAGGCTCGTCAGATTAAGAGAGGAGATAGCTGAGGAGAAATATGATTAAAGTCTATAAAATCCTGAGTGGTATAGAACGGGTACAAGTGAAGCAACTTTTTACTCTATCAAAAATTACAAAGATTAGGGGATGCTCAATGAAGTTACAGGGTAATATTTTAAAACCAATAAAAGAAAATATTTTTTTCACTCTGAGAATAGTAAGTTCTGGAATGCATTTTCAAAGTATAGGGTAAGAGCAGTTACCATAGCTAATTTTAAAAAAGGCTTGGACAAGTTCCTGGAGGAAAAGTTCATAGTCTGCTATCGAGACAGACGTGGAGGAAGCCACTGTTTGCCCTGGGATCGGTAGCATGGAATATTGCTACTATTGGGGTTTTTGCCAGGTACCTGTGACCTGGATTGGCCACTGTCGAAACAGGATGCTAGGCTAAATGGACCATTGGTCTGACCCAGTATGGCTGTTTTTACATTCTTATGTAAATACACATAAAATATATTATAGAAAATCCATCTACATAAAATCAAATAAAGAGACAATACATTAGAATGACACCTAACAAAAGGGCAAGTAAATATAAAATGAATTAAAATATAAACAGAACAGTATACCTCAATGTATTGAAAACCAAAACTAGATATTGAAAAAAGTAGTGATGCACATGTCAACAAACCTGTAAAAGTCCAGAGACAATAGAACAAAAACAAAAGGATTCCCAATGTAGTTTATGATTACAATTACATAAATGATGGAAATAAACAGTTAAAACAAAACAAAACAAAATGATGTCTGTCAATATAAAATGAACTTATCAGTGTTAAAAAGCCCCAGCACTACAGAAATAGACGAATGTGTAGAAAACAGGTAGTTATGACATTACCAACTGGTACCAACACCACAGTATAAAATGAAAGCTAAAAAATGCTGTCTTATTCATAATTAACTACAATCCGGAGATTGGTGAGTGAAGAACCGAAAGTTATTACTGTTAGTACAACAGAAAAGGAGAGAAAGTTTGAGAAATATACTCATGTAACTATTTTCCAAGAAAGCTATATTAAAAATGAGAGAAAGCTGCATGTCACTAAACGTGACATCAACCATACACAGGATAAGAACTCATATAAATACTATGTAACACAATTTTTGTTGTAGTAAGTGTAATTTCCTAATTGCTTATGCCTAAAAGGTATAGAAAATGTCTGTTATTTCCCAAAAACTTTGCTTTTGTGACCAGGATAATTAAATTTTGCAATATAACTATTTAAAATGTTAAAATGCTGAATTTTTAATCTTTTCATTCTTATAAAATCATAAAAAGCAACATATGAATCACAATATATATGCATTTATATTTAAGTTATACAAAGATGACCACAGAAGATTAAGATGCGAGCAGTTTTTTTGAGATTTCTGATTATATTGATTTCACAAATCAGCCCCCAGATGTAGTCTTCTATCATGTTCTCATTATATTGTCCTTGGTAGCACCATTCAAAGTTCAGTATTATCCTGGTGGAAGCACTCACTTTGTTCCTCTGAGTATGCTCCCATGTTCTCCTTGAATGTATCAAGATGAGCATCAAGGGCATGGACTTTGAGACACATCCTACAGCCCATTTTACTGTAATTCTTTACCAGATTCTCAACCAACTCCACGTAGTTTTCAGCCTTGTGACTGCTCAGGAAGCCCAGAACCACGGAGACAAAGCTGTTCCAAGCTGCTTTCTCCTTCCTAGTTAGCTTTTTGGGGAAATTCCTTGCACTCCAGGATCTTTTTTATTTGTGGTCTGACGAAGACACTAGCTTTGACCTTTGCATCAGACAGATTAGGGAAGATGTCTTGAAGGCTGCCGACTCTTTATCTAGAGCACTGACAAATTGTTTCATTAGACCCAATTTGATGTGCAGAGATGGCATCCGCACCTTCTGGGAGTCCACAGTGGTTCCTATTTGATGTTGTTTCTCCCCATAAAGAGCTCAGTCCACTGTGGCCAGTCCTGCCTTTGGTAGTGTGCCTTTGTGTCCCTGCTGTCCCAAAGACAGAAATAGCAGGGAAACATGGTAAAACCACCTTGGAAACCCATTAGGAATGCCACCATTTTGAAGTTTCTGATGATCTCTCAGCTGTACTCATCATACTTCAAGGTGTCTAATAGGGTCCTGATGCTGTTGTAATCCTTTTTGAGATGCACTGGGTGAGCCAGTGGAAGAGAAGGGTATTTGTTCCTGTTATGGAGCAACAAGACTTTGATGCTCCTGGATGAGCTTTAACGAAGAAACAGCACTCTTTCAGGTTACAGGCGATTCCAATTGCCTGAAACAGACTGGTCATATTGTGGCAGAAGGAGAGATCATCTTGATGGGTGAAGAAGGTGGAAAAAGCTTGGCAACGCTTCCTTTGATTTTACTTGCACACTTTTATCCAACAAGTTCCACTACTTGAGCCTTGACATCAAAAGCTCGATGCTGGACTTGGAACTCACTCTCTGACTTGCTGCTCTCTTCTGAAGACAGCTGCTCTCTCTCTGGGGCAGTGGGTATGGGAAGCTCAGAGCATGAAGGAATGTCCGGATATGTGATTGCAGATGCATGCTTGCCAGTTCGATGTTTGGAAGGGACCACCATGCAGAAGTAGCAGTTGCTTGAGTGGTAAATGGGTTCCCACCAAATTCTTAGCTCTTTTCCCCTCTGTACCATCCTGTAGAATAAAATGAAATTTTGGTAATGAAAACAATACATTTATTTCACCTATGACTAAAGTGTAAGATATTCTTGCAACATATTCATATATATTTTCAAACAACATTGAAAATTTTAAAATTAAAATATTTTAAAAAATTAAACATTCCAAGAAATTTTATAGCAGAAAATTCCACCATCCAAGTGAGAAAAAATTGTCTTACCTTCGAGAGTTTTTTTGGCAGTGCTCGTATGTGAAGTGCGGTGACCAAGGTTTGTCTTGATCCCCAATAGGCATGCTCAAATATGCCTTGTAGGCATCACATATCTTAGCAGATGCTTCTATGGAGAACTTTTTCCCTCTTGTCTTGATATATTGGCCGCATATATAGCAAAATGCATCTGCTAGATGTTAGAAGTTTCTGGTTGCCATCTAAAACAATGCAAATATGTTACCACATAGGCAGCTGGAACTGATCTGAGCTGGTGGGCTTATGATATCTATAGTTATACTGTACTACTATTTATATTGACGGAAAGTTCTAGAAAGCTTTTGAGAAGTTATTCTAAGAGGCCCTATTATTAAGGCATATGGACAAAATTAGCACAGCAGATTCCTACTGCTGTCAAAAAAGATAAATTTCAAAATATTAATGTCCTAGATACAAAAGCAAAGTTTGAAGGGAACGATAGTCATTTTCTATACTTTTGTGGCATAGGCAATTAAGAAAGAACATTTATTACCCAGGAACAAAAAAAATAATAATAAATTTTGTTACATGGTGTTTTTAATACATTGAAGTATGCTATTATTCTGTGTATATTTTAATTCATTTTGTATTTACGAGTATTTGCCCTTTTGTTAGGTGTTATTCTGATGCATTGTCTCTTTATTTGATTTTATGCAGATGGATTTTCTGTAATATGAAGGTAAATCAAGGCAAAATACATTTAACGGCTTTAATAGAACTAACTGTGAGCAACTGAAAATGTCACTTTTCCACATAGTCTCCATGCAAGATGAAGCATTTGTTGTATTGTTCAACTAGCTTTTGCATTCCTGCAGAGAAGTTTTTGGCTGCTCCCAAAGCCAGGTGAGCACCGCTTCTTTACTTCATCATGCTTTGTTTTTTGCTCTTCGGGTTGCAGTGATTCACCCGTCTTGTCACCGGTGACAATTCTCTTCAGAATACTCAGATCTTCATGCTGTCTCAGAAACTGGGTCATAACCTCAACACACTGTTGCTTGTGCACATCAGTAAGCTGTTTGGGAATTCTTTGTGCGCAGACTTTCTTGTATCCCAAGTCATCATGCATTATGGCAAATGCTGATATCCCAATTTGCAGCCATTGAAGACACCATTATCTGTCGGTCTTCTCTAATCAAGGCATCTGCCCTGTCAATGTGCTCTTGTGTGTGTGATGTTGATGGGCAATCAGAACGACCTTTGTCAGTTATATCTGTTCTACCTGCTTTAAACTTTTTTTACCCACTCAAACCTTTCATTGATTCAAGGTGCTACTTGTTATGTCCATATGAGTCAATATCAGACATTTAATTTCCACAGGTTTCACTCTCTCTGCTCAAAAAAAGCACACTACTGCACGTTGTTCTTTGATGGTGCAATCTTGCAATGGAGTGCCCATGTTTCTGACCTCGTGGCTGCCACATGACTAAAGGATGAGCACTGCTCTGTGTATGGATGAACTATCCAACATGCAATGTATGAGTACATTTCAAAAGCTCTGTTCCATTTATCTTGCAATTTAACAATTGCCTTTAATTTCTGATTCACCCTTGTATATTTATGTTTTATGTGTTTTGTTTGGACTCCTGAGGCAGGCTATTGGACCTAAACACGAATCGTGTCAGGTCTTTTTTCAAGAATAAACTTCTGTTTATTGCATGCCATCCTCTAATTCTGCAGTTTGTTTTCTTCTTTTGGATTTTCCCATGGAGAAGTAGTTTTTACCTTTGGGAATCAATAGCTTACCAGACTGGCTAGCCAATAATGCACTTTCTTTATCAAGATGAAACCTGTTCCAGAAAGGACCTTTCTGTCCAATATTCAAAACACAGCAGGAAAGGCTCCTGCCCATTTAAATTGCTGGTGACTGCTTAAGTTTTCAAGGGTGACAATGCAGGGGGAACTGAAAAAAAAATCTCAATAAACCTAGAAGATGTACTGAGCTAAATCGACAAATTAAGGAGTGATAAATGTTATACACCCCAGTGTGTATACAATCACCTGGACTGGATAGTATACACACTCAAACGTACAATTGCTGATCTGTTGTTAGTGATCTGTTGGCACAGTGATAACAATGTTCACCAATAGAATTTTATGTTAACACCCCCTGAAGCCCCATCCCCTGTAATGCTGATTTTTTAAAAAAGGATTTCTGGAATGATCCAGGAAATTACAGACTAGTAACCATGGAAACTATCAAAATAGTGGAAACTATCATGAATGATCTACGGAACACACATACAAATATGGTTTAATGGGACAGAAACAAAATGGGATCAGCCAAGGGAAGCCGTGCCTCACCAATTTGCTTTATTTCTTTGAAGGTGTGAATAAATATGTGAATAAAGGTGAGCTGGTTAATGTAGTATATCTAAATTTTCAGAAAGATTTTAACAAAGTTCTTCATGAGACACTCCTGAGAACAATTTTTAAAAAGTCATGGGATAAAAGGCAATGTTCTGTTGTGGATTAGGAACTGGTTATTGCACAGGTAGGGTTAAATGGCCATTTTTTTTTCAATAAAGGAGGGTAAATAGAGGAGTGCTGCAGAGTTCTGTACCGGAAATTGGAATGGCAAATGAGGTGATTAAATTTGCAGATCACACAAAACTAATCAAAGTTGTCAAAACACATATGGACTGTGAAAATTTGCAGGAAGACCTTAGAAAATTAGAAGACTGAGCATCGAAATGGCAGATGAAATTTAATGTGGACAAATGCAAAGTGAAGCACTTTGGAAAAAATAATCCAAATCAAAGTTCCCTGATGCACTCAAGAAAAAGATCTAGGTGTCATTGTAGTCACTACACTGAAATCTTCCACCCAGTGGCAGCCAAAAAAACAAATAGGCAACTAGGAAAGAGATGATAAAACCAAGATTATTATAACATCTCTGTAATGTTCCATGATGAGACCTCAGCTTGAGTATTGTGCTCAGTTCTGGTAGCTGCATCTCAAAATAGATATAACAGAATTAGAAAAGGTTCAAAGAAGAGCAACCAAAATGATTAAGGGAATGGAACTCCTCTTGTATGAAGAAAATGTAAAGAGGTTAGGGCTATTCAACTCAGAAAAGAGAGAGAGCTGAGGGGTGATATGATTAAGGTCTACAAAATCCTGAGTGGTACAGAATGGGTAAAGGTGAATTGATTTTTCACTCTTTCAAAACATATAAAAACCAGGGGACACTCAACAAATAATTAAGTTCTGGAACTTGTTGCCAGAGGATGTGATAACAGCAGTTAGCGTAGATGGGTTTTAAAAATAGTTTGGACAAGTTCTTGTCTGCAATTGAGTCAGAGAAGGGGGAAGCTACTGCTTGCCCTGGATTGGTAGCATAGAATGTTGCTACTATTTGGGTTTCTGCCACGTACTCTTGGCCTGGATTGACAGTTGTTGAAAACTAGATGGACCATTGATCTCACCCAGTAGCACTGATTGATTGACCATTGATCATACCCAGTAGTATGTTCAGTAGCACTATCGAGTTACCTGAAACTGAGTATCACCAAGGCTGCCCCTGCATTGTCAAGTTAGTACCTGGGTGGTCTGTGGGCAGAGCCTGTGAGAAGCTGGGACTTAACCAGTTATCAGCAATATTCAGACCACTAACTAGTTAAATGAGCAGCTAAAGTTAGAACACTAAAAATGTAGTATTTGGTGAGGATGCCACTAGAGGACTTGGCAGCCATTTTGTTACAGCAACCACAGTGGACAATAGTCAGTGGGCATCACTCCTACCCTTTAGACCCCATCGTACCCTAGGTGTCTATGATGTGGGATTAGGAGGGGGGGCAGGGCAGATAGCAGGGGGTTTGGCTAGCCTTTGCATCCCTTATGCTGGTCCCAGTTGATTTTCAGCCAGGGCCTGCATAAGTGTCTTATGAGGGTCTCAGCTGAATATCGTCGAGGACTTACCTAAGATCTAGCAGCCAACACAACTTTAACTAGCCTGGACATGGCCTGGCACTGAGTATCTGGAGCTAATTCTGCTCTCAGCAGCCTTCTCTCAGCTTCTACAGTTTATTCAAACCAAGTCCCTGGGTGGAAAATTATTACATAAGACAGAAGATTTTTTATATCCTCTGCAAAAGATTTCAGTACCAGTATATCATATCAAGACATCCCAGCTCATGCAAATCTTTTGTGACAAATAAGACCGCTCAGAGTGCAAAAAAAAAAAAAAAGAAAGAAAGAGGGAAAGGAGTACAGGAATGTCTCCAATTCGCTGTCTTCATTTCAAGTTACATTTCTACCTTTGAAAATTCCTCAGGCTCCTTAATGTCCAAAGACCGGGAGGCAAAATCCAGCAGCTCCTCAGAACTTTCCAAAGCATTTGTGCACTGGGCCAGTTGATTCTAGGATTGAAAGGACAGGAGTTATTATAAGGATCCAATGTACCTGTAGTAAACCCCATAAAATAAAGTGTTGCTTTATACTTGTAACAGATGTTTTCCTCAGATAGCAAAATTAATCAGGCCCACAATTGGATAACAACAAACAAAGAAATTGACCTCTTGAATCCAAAGAGGAATGAGAGTCCAAAACAAAAGAAACAGTGGAATCCGATGTCACTGGTGCAGGCTTTATTAAAACTGAGGGTAATCCACAATCTTAAGATGAAGAAGACCCAACACAGTCTGTGTTTCAACCTGAAAGGTCTTCGCGTCGGTTGAGTGTGCTTCCTTGAACGAGTGGTTTGTGAAGTTCACAAACCATTCGTTCAAGGAAGCACACTCAACCGACATTGGACGTTCAATAATTTATCTACCTCAGTAGGACAAAAAAGAGTTTTCAAAAAGTTTTTGTTTTATTTTTCAATACAGTCCCCCTGATAGCTCCATACACTTCATCCACTTTTCCTGCAATAACTTTTAACTCCTTTGAAAAGAATCATTATGGTTGACCTTCAGACCAGGACATCACAGCTTCCTTGATGTCTTCATCACTTGAAAACCACTGTCCACGGAGAGATTTCTTCAAAACTCGGAACAGGAAATAATCCGAAGGAGCCAGGTCAGGACTATAGGATGGATGGTTCAGCTGCTGAAACCCACATTCTTTAGATGGCAACCTGTGATTGTCATGACACGTGAACCGGTGCATTGTCGTTAAGAAGCAGCACCGTTTGCTGTGAGTTTTCCTCATCTTTTCTCCTTGATTGAATCCTGCAAAGTGGTGTAACTTTTCCCCGGTTATGGTTGTCTTGTATAGAAAACTCCAGATTCAAAAGTCCTTCAACATCCCAGAAGACAATTGCCATGACCTTGCCAGCATGTTTTTCCGTTTTGAACTTTTTTGGTGTGGGGGAATAACGTGTGCTTCTACTGCATTGACTTCATTTTGAACTCATGATCTCAGTGATAAACCCAAGTCTCATCTTCTGTCACCAAATGATGTAAAAAAATTCACTTGATCTTCACAGAGCATCTCCAAGTTCTCCTGACAGCACAGGAGCCTGGTGGCCTTCTGTCATGGCATCAGTATCCTTGAAATCCATCTTGCACTAACCTTAGACATGCCCAACTTTTATGAATTATTTTCCAAACTGTACCTGCGGAGACGCCCATTTCTTCAGTTATTTGGGAAACCTTAATTCGTCTGTCTGAGAAAATTAAATCCTTGACTTTCTTGCACATTTCTGTGGAAGTTGCAGGCTGTCCAGTGTGAGGGTCATCTTCAGTGGGCTCTCTACCCCACTTAAATTGCTTGCACCAAAATTTTACTTTGTAGGATGATGGGGCAGACTTACCATAAACTGCAGTCATGCGTTCATAAATCTCCTTTGGCTTTTTCCCTTCTTTTGTTAGAAATTTTATCACAGAATGGTGCTCCAAATCTAGCAGTTTCTTACTTGATTTGCATGAGACTCTCCTGATATCCTGTCTCTTGGAATGTTAGACTCGCACTGAGCCGAAACTGTGCATGAGTAACCTTGAGACATGTCACAACAATCACAGAGTTGTTTCAACAAGCTTGCTACTTTCTTTCATACTCAGGTAGATGAATTATTGAACACCCGTCATATGTTTTGGTCAGGGAAAAGAGAGAGAGAGACACAGACAGAGAGAGACACAGACAGAGAGACAGAGATGCCAGACCTCGGAATGGAAGGGAAGGAGGGGAGAGAGATGCCAGACTTCAGGGAGAAGAGCAGAGGTGAGAGATGTTAGACCTTGGGGAGGGAAGGAGAGAGAGATGCCAGACCATAGGAGAGGAGAGAGATTCCAGGCTATGGGAAGGAAAGGAGAAAGATGCAAGAATATATGAGGGGGAAAGGGGACGACAGAGTTTCCTGACCATGGGAGAGGAATGAGATGGTAGAAAGGGATGGAGGGGAAGGGGAGACAGAGGGAGGAGATGGTGCACAGCAAGGGGTGTGGCAAGGAAGAGATAAGAAGAAATGCTTCTTATGGATAGATGGGAATAGGTGAGAAGAAAGAGGAAAAAATAAGCCCTAGTCATAGGCAGCCGCGCTTCCCCTGCCCCACCCCCGCTGACCCTCCATCCTTCCCTCCCAACTGATCCCCGCCAACTGCGACCATAAATACCTTGCTGTAGAGGAGCGTCGGGCCATCAGCACTCACAGGCTGCTTCACGGCCTTCTCACTGGGGCCTTCTGTGTACTGATGATGCTCCTCTACAGCAAGGTATTTATGGTCGCAGTTGGCGGGGATCGGTTGGGAGGGAAGGATAGAGGGTCATTGGCAGTTCGGCTGTGCAGCGGGTGCTCAAGGGTTCTGCTGCTTAGGGACGGGAGGGAGAGAAGGATGGAAGCTTGGCAAAGGGTTCTGCTGCACAGAGGGATGGTTGGGAGGGAAGGATGGAAGCTGGGCAAAGAGTTCTGCTGCATGAGACATGGGAGGGAAGGATGGAAGCTGGGCAAGGGTTCTGCTGCACAGGGGGATGGGAGGGATGGAGGGACTGAAAGATGCTGCAGAGGGAAGGCACAAGGGGATGGGTGAGAGGGGAAGAAAGATGTTTCACATGTGGGGGAAAGCAAAGAGGAAGAATTGGGGTGAAGGAGAGGAAGGGAGAGATGATCATGTATATGAAAAAAATAAGCCCTACCCGAAAATAAGACCTAGTACCATTTTTGGGCCCCAAATGAATAAGCCACTGTCTTATTTTCAGGGAAACATGGTATTATGGGGGGTGGGGTCTGGGGCGGAGATTGAGCGGGGTCTGGCCCACGACAACCTGTGTTTTATATTTCAGCTTCTTAATGTGATTGAGTTTGACACCCCTGTTCTAGGCATTGGTGCACCCACTCAGTGAAATCCAACAAGAAACTAGAAGAGGAGCAAAGCTTACACTTTAGATCTGGATTTTAAATCTGTACACTTGCTTTTCCAAACCCAAGTTCAAAGTGAGTTACCCCCAGAGACCCAAATATAGAAAAAAACGTAAAAAATTTTTTTCGAACGTTCACATGTTGTTATAGGAGGCTTGTGATCCCTAAATCAGTGTTTTTTTTTTTTTATTTTGACATTTTAGTAACTTTTGGGGAGGATGTTGTAAAATTGCAACGCTGGGCCTGTAAGGTAGCAGAATTTCAATAGTGTCACTCTCTCTCTGAACACATGTAAGGAATAATTAAAAGTTTATTTGTACTTTACAGCTTATAAAGACCCACCTAAGTTTATGTATATACACAACAACAATAGTATAATAAAGAAAAAAGTAATTTTTATTATCAATTTAATACAAAAAATGAGTATCATATAAAAACGCAAATTTTTCCCTGTGAAGCGCCCATTGACTTCTATCAGCGGTAATCAAGAAATTTCGTGTTTTTGCACAAAAAATTTCATGTTAGCGCAAATACGGGTAAAAACGGCCACGCTATGAAATAGCACTTGTGCTATCTTCATAGCACGGTTTTGTGAATCGAGCCCTATATGTGCATGTTTTATTTGTTCATTTATTCAGTTATGGTAGTTCCAAAAACAGTTATTTTGCTCTGAAAAGCACAGGCGAACATTGCACTTCCTGCAAAGTGTGTTGGTATAGCCTTTTGCACAGTGTCGGCACCGTCCTCTATCGGCTTTGATGGGAAAATGTCCAATCATGTCCTTGCAAACTTCCTTTGGAGGGTGTGCATTTGACTTTTTGGCTGTCATGGCAGCTGAAGAACCTCCATCATCTGTAAACTGCCTCTTTTGGGAAGTCAAGGTGCCCCCTCTTGATGAAACTGGGCTTGCAGATGGTCGCCCTCGCTTTGACACTGACCCAGCCGTTCTGATCAGGATAAGAGAAGATGCCAACTGGGCCTGAAACATTCTCCTGTTTAGCATCTGTTTCTTTGGGATATCCAAAGCTTTGCAGTCCCTTTTGTACAGGAGCCAAGCATTGATCACAGCTAGGTTAATGGTGTGCCAGAAGATGTAAAGGTACCAGCGGTAGGACTTCAGTGGAAACTTGTATTTTGCTGCAAATGAGTCTAACAAATCCACTCCGCCCATGAATTTGTTATAGGCAGCCACGATATAAGGCCTCTCAACTTCAACAAATCTTTTGGCAGTTTTGTCCCAGCGTTGAATCTTCTCCACTGGTTGTGGGCCAGCAAAGGAAGACACAAGTGTAACCTGTCTGTTGTCAAACCATTTCACAGCACAAATGTTGTGATTTGACTCCACTCTGACATCAAAGCTTCCTCTTCCCTTTTTCTTCAAGCTTTTCTCATCCTCAAGATTACAGTTTGGAAGGCGCACTTGTCTGGCTGTTCCTGTGTAATGAATTCCACAATCCAGCAGCCTAACTATCAATGGGATGCTGGTGAAAAAGTTGTCTGCATAGATCTTGTAGTTGTGACTATGTGGAAGTGTGGAAGCAAGTTTCATCACAACATCCCCTGATAGTCCAAGTTCAGATCTTGCCCGTATTCCATTCACACTGCCTTGGTACACATCAAAATCACAAAGTATACCAGAGATTCCAGTCCTTGCCCACAGCTTGAACCCCCATGGGTTTGGCTTGCCACGCATGTACTGTTTGATGCTGCTGAATTTCCCCCTGAAAGGGATCATCATTTCATCAACAGAGTTATGTTCTTCAGGGACCACTTTTAGGCATTTCTCTCTGAAAGCATCAAGCCATGGTCTGAGTTTCCAGAGTTTGTCACTTTTTTGTTCCATCTCAGACACGGTTAGATTGTTCACAAAATGTAATGATGTCAACAGAGACTGGAATCTGTTTCGTGACATTACATCAGCGACAGGACTGTATCTTGTGTCTGCTTCCCAGTACATACGGACTCCAGGCATTTGGACAAGACCCATCTTCAGATACATGCCAATCATCTGCTCTATTTCCTTTGTGTTTGTGTTTATAGATGATCCTTTCTTCTGAAAACTGTACTGATTTGTGTTATCTGCCAGAGCGTTGATCATATCTTCTGTCACAAACTTCTGAAAGTACTCCAGTGGTGTGCAGAGGGAATGGACATCATTACTCCAAAGCAGGCAACAGGGTTGTATGACTTCATGGCCAGATAAACAGACCTATTTACACATTCAACCATCCAATGGTGTTGCAGAACTGAACAATAGGTTCTATTAGTAATGTACATGAAGTTTTAAAAAGAAAAAAAATGGGGGAGGGTTTATTTTGTAGCCTTAAATGTGATGTTGTAATATTACAACACTGGGTCTCAGGGGAGTGCAGACAAAACCTTGCTATCACTTTGACCCACTGTTGTAAAATTACAACATAGAAATAACCAGCTCTAAATCTCTTAAAATCAGTATATTCAATGATGTCATAAAATCTGCATGATCTACACATATTAATGATCACATAAAAAAATATTTCAAGCTTTTTACTTACTTTAGTCCTGATGTATCCCGTCCAAAACAACAAGATGATATACTCCAAAGCAGGCAACAGGGTTGTATGACTTCATGGCCAGATAAACAGACCTATTTACACATTCAACCATCCAATGGTGTTGCAGAACTGAACAATAGGTTCTATTAGTAATGTACATGAAGTTTTAAAAAGAAAAAAAATGGGGGAGGGTTTATTTTGTAGCCTTAAATGTGATGTTGTAATATTACAACACTGGGTCTCTGGGGGTTAAAGGTATGGTTTAGTTATTTTCCTGCCCTTGAAGTTTTGTTCCTGGGGTAGTAATGAGGTAAATCGCTTGTCAGTAGGAGAAGAAGTATTTAAAGCACTGGATTTGAGGTTCTCAGTCCACTACTCTAACCACTAGACAATTATTCCTCTTCATATCATGATGAGATTTTGATTAGAAAAATAGTGTATAACAAAACTCATCAAGTGTTTTCGTGCACTCAAAATTCTCCAGCAATGGCTGCATCTCCTCCAGTCCAGCTGAAGAGTGCATCACTGCATTTTAGTCCCCAACAAACCCCAACAAATCACCTGCAACTCCTGAAACTTCTGAGCCTGTTCCTGCTTGATGGTGTTGGTCATGCTCTCTTTCATCTCATCCAGAACAGAATACAGACCATCAAATTCCTCATCCAGGTCCGTAATGACTTTTGAAGAGTTGGCCTGGGAAACAGAGCCACTGATTTACCATCATATTCACATTGCTATCACATTCTTCTCAAGTAAACTGAACGACAGGAGTGCCTAAATTTGTCCCTTGATTCCCATACCCAGACAGATTTTTCAGGATTTTCATAATGAATATGCATGAACTTTATTTGTATTCTGTGCATATTGATGGTGAAGATCCTGAAAATCCCACTGGACTGTGGCCCTTGAGAACCGAGTTTTTATATTGCTGCAATATGAACATATTCCCATTTCTGACATGGAGAGAAATACACCAATGTACATAAATATGGTAGGTCCACAGGCTACTGAACAAGGAATAACCCTGGCGTATGTAGGGAGCATACACTATTGCATTATACATCCAAATTCAGTTCTGAAAGGTTGACTCTCAAGGAAGCTGCACTTCCTTAAAAAGTGCTGACTCAGAAAAGGAGTGGCTCATCTACATAATAATCAATTTATGTTAGAGTGGGTTAGAGGTTGGAGGAGTTTAATAGTTCCCCTCGTTGAAGGTAAACTTTTTATTAAAGTTTATGGAGTCACTTGAAATTCCCAGCTCTTATCAGTAACTTACCTCAGGGCATGTGGTTTTGGCAGGTGACACCTATTAAGTTAAAAAACAATGTGCCAAGGTATAAAGCAGAAGCAAACTCATCAAAACACTGGCAGATACTACTACTTATCGTTTCTATAGCATTACCAGGCTTATGCAATGCAGAACACCAAAACATGGCAGAGATGCTCCCTGCTCAAATGAGCTTACAATCTAGTTGAGCCAGACAAACTGGGAAAAAAAAGGTACATCTATATACTGTACAGTGGTCAAGTGGGGGAATTACAGAGGAAATGATAAGACAGATATGGGTGCTTAGCAGTTGGATTGGAATTTGGAATTGAAAGCAGCTTCAAAGAAGTGGGATTTGAGTCTGGATTTGAATACTACCAGGGATGGAGCTTGATGTACCAAGTCAGTTAGTTTGTTCTAGGCATCCGGTGCCACAAAGTAGAAGGGTCAGACTGAAAGATTAGATTTTTACTAGAGAATGACAAGGGGAAAAAAATCTGTCCCCATTACTGCCCAGTCCCCGGCCCACCGTCCCCTTCACCGCCATTCCCTTCACCATCTCTTCACCGCCATCCCCTTCACCGCCCCATCACCGTCACTGCCATCCCATTCACCGTCCCATCCCCGCAGCATCCATACAAGCCTCAGTACTGCAATATTTAGCGTAATCCTTCCTTATAAATCAAAGTTCTGGCTGCTGAACTAGAGAAAGAGATGTTCAGCTGGCAGAGCTTTGTTTATAAATTTTTATCAACACAACTAATATACTACTTTATCCTAAAGAGAAAAGCAAACAACTTACCCACCACAACCACATCCGCCAGTACAACCAACTTCCAAATTCCCAACAGAAGAATACTCACATCAAGAAACCCGAACCACCACACCAGCACTCAACACCCCATTACTGTTACCTGGAGAAGAAGATCAACACTTCCGAAAACAAAATCTCATCCAACTCCCACAACACTCATATACCCGGAAACAACTTACATTCCCCAGACCGACACGACCTCCCTTACATGTGCCTATGTTAACATCAGAGCTCTAGGACCCAAAACAGAAAACATAAAAAATTGGATAAAAACAGAAAAACTTGACTGCCTATTCCTCACTGAAACCTGGTTAACCTCAGACACAGACCCTAGAATAAAAGAAGTATGCCCGCCAGGATACAAAATAACAGTAACCTGCAGAGAGAAAAAAAGAGGAGGAGGACTAGCAATAATAATCAAGAACTCCCTAACTCTAAACATACTTGAAAAAACATCCACTCCGCAAATGGATTTCCTAGCGTGTCAACTCACAAACCCAACACTAAAAAACTCTCTAAACTGCTTGCTCTGCTACATAACACCAGGAAACTGGACCACAGTGAGACCTGAATTTGAAAACTTCATCTACCAAAACTCACTAACAGCTGAATATAACCTCATCCTAGGAGACCTAAACCTACACCTAGAAGACACAACCTCCACACCAGCAAATAACTGTCTATCCTTCCTCAATGCCTTATCCTTCCAGATCCTAAACCCACAAACCACCCATGAAAAAGGTCATCAACTGGACATTGCTGCATTCATGTCTCACCAACCATCCAATCCAGCAATCCAAACTCCTAACGGAACATGGTCCCCATCCCTATGGTCAGACCACTACATTTATAACTTCAACATCAATTGGACCAAGACCAAACACACACCTCAATCAAAAAAAACCACATATACCTCACGCAAACATATCGACCCAACCATTTTCTGGTCAAATGTAGACGAAACTATCCAAGACTGCAACCCAAAAAACTTCATCTCCCACTGGAAAAATGTATCCACCAACATCCTTGATGATCTGGCACCCCTACAAACCAAAACCAGAACCAGCAGGAAATCAGACCAATGGTTTGATAATGAATTACTCCAACTCAAAAGACAGTGTAGAAGATTAGAAAGAAAATGGAGAAAAAAGAACCAAGATCAAACAAAAACCGACTGGAAAAAAATCAACAAACAATACAAAAATCTACTAAAAGATAAGAGGAAAAGCTACTATACTAATCTCATAGGCACGGAAACCCAAGATTCCAAAAAAATATTCCAAATCCTGAAAGAATTAACAGACACCAAACCATACACTACCACCACGAACACCCCTCCACCATCACCCACCCTCTTAGCAGAACACTACAAGAACAAAATTACCAACACCAGAGCCACACTCATCCTTAACCCATCCCATCAAAATCCAATCACAATCCACCCTACAGGAAAAGAGGCAACCGCAGCAGACAGAATTTGGACTCAATTCCCTAACATACAATGGTCAGAATTCAACAAATTCTACAAAAAATACAGCCATGCCTCCTGTGACCTCAACCATTGCCCCTCATATCTCCTTACCACCTCTAGTGTAAAATTCCGCACCATAACTCTACAATGGATCCAATTCACGCTCACAGAAGGCACATTCCCTGCTGACCTCAGCGAAATTGTCATCACCCCAATCCAAAAAGACCCAAAAGCACCACAAAACCTCCCATCTAACTTTAGACCTATAGCCTCAATTCCGCTATATGTCAAAATTATAGAAGGCCTAGTAGCCAAACTCCTCACCAATTACATAGAGGACCACAACCTACTCCACCCCATGCAATCAGGCTTCAGAACAAACTTCAGTACAGAGACACTACTAGGCTCCCTTATGGATACCGTCAGACAACAACTTAGTACAGGGAAAAAAATGCTACTCATACAACTGGACCTAACGGCGGCATTCGACTTAGTAGACCACAACATCCTTCTACAGATCTTAGATGCAATAGGCATCTCAGATAAAGTATACTCCTGGTTTGAAGGATTCCTAAAACTCAGAACCTACAGTGTAAAATCAAACAAAGAAAAGTCAGAATCCTGGTCAAACCCCTGCGGCGTACCACAAGGATCTCCACTATCCCCTACCCTCTTCAATCTCTACACTGCCTCTCTAGGAACGCATCTGGATAATCTAGGCATAACCACCTATAGTTATGCGGATGACATCACCATCCTCATCCCATACGATCATTCTAAACCTACCATGACAGACAAACTTCACCAAACACTTGAAACAGTCACAACCTGGATGAAAAATCACAAACTTAAACTCAACCAAGACAAAACCAAATTCATCCTCCTAGAAAATGACAAGATCCAAACCACAACCAACCTAGATATAAACGCAATCAAATATCCCATCCAAACCACCATAAAACTACTAGGCATGACCATAGACAGATGCTGCACTATGCAACCGCAAATAAATAAAACAATTCAAAAATCATTCGCAGTCATGAGAAATCTGAGACAAGTCCGAAAATTCTTTGAAAGAACACAATTCCAACTTATAGTACAATCCCTAATACTAGGTATATTGGACTACTGTAACATACTCTTCCTTCCATGCCCTGCAACTACGATAAGACAACTCCAAACAATCCAAAATACAGCTTTGAGACTCATCTACTCATTGAAAAAACATGACCACATCACTGAAGCCTTCATCAACTCACACTGGCTCCCAATCCAAGAAAGAATCCAATTCAAATTCTACTGCATATTATTTAAAACCCTACACGGAGACAGCCCATCATACCTGAACAATCGCCTCATCCAAGCACCCACTACCAGACACAGAAAAACGCACTCCCCATTCATACCCCCCCCAATCAAGGAAGTAAAAAGAACAAAACTACACGACGGCCTCCTAGCCACTCAAGCCGCAAGGCTGGACAACCAGATCTCCAACCTTCTGATGACCACCCCAGACTATAGGACGTTCAGAAAAGAAATAAAAACCACACTTTTCAAGAAATTCCTGAAGCAGCAATAACAACACGACCTCTTAGTAACTTTAAAACTGACATTTGATCTACCCATTACTGCACTAATAATAACAAAAGAATCTCCAATATGACCACCTATTAACTCTCTTACAAACCACCCCACCCTCAACAACCCGCTAAATGTTCTTAAGATCTACAACTTACCTCTCTAGCTAATCATTGTAACTCTGTTTTTTAAATTAACCTTTTGTAATCCGCCTTGAACCGCAAGGTAATGGCGGAATAGAAATCCCTAATGTAATGTAATGTAATGTAAATAGAATAGAATAGAATTTTTTTTTCTACCTTTGTTGTCTGGTTTCTGCTTTCCTCATCTTCTCATTCAATTCCTTCCATCCACTGTGTGTCTTCTCTCCGCATCTTCCATTTGCTCTGTTACTGTGCCTCTCCCTTCACCACTCCCCCCAATTGGTCTGGCACCCATCTTCTTCCCTCCGCTCCCCCATAGTCTGGCATCTGTCTTCTTCCCTTCCAGCGTCTTCTCCCTACTCTGTCTTCCACATTTCCCTTCAGCATCTGTTCCTCTCCACCCTCCTTCAACGTCTGTTCCTTTCTACCACCCTCCAGCTCCCCTCACGCGGACTATCTATCTCCCTCCCTCCCTTCCGCTTCGTGGTGCGTTACAATGTAATTTGTGCAAGCCGCTGGAGCCTGCGAGCTCGGTCCCTGTACCATCCCCACAAACCATCTTGCTTCTGTGTTCCTATTTTTCCCATTTCTAATATCTCCCTTATGTATCTGGCATCCCCCCCCCCGTGTCCATATACCATCCCCATGGCATGTATGTCCCTTTTAGGTCTCTGTCCCTATGCAACCATGCACATAATTTCCCCTCTGTTTCTGTTACCTTCCTGTGTCCAGATTTCCCCTCTCTTCCTCTTCCACACCAATGTGTCTCTTCTCTTCAAACCCATCTAGCTTCTTTCCCCTCCCCCCATGCTTCCAGCATCTGGCTCACCTGCTTGCCCTCCCCTTTCTTTCCTGCTGTGGGTGTTTTTCTGTCCCTCTTCAACCCCTTGGCCCAGAATCTCTTTCCCTTTCACTCCCTCCTTCCTAGTGTGAGCCGGGAACACAGCAGCCCCCTTCCGCCCAATCGCAGCATTCCGCCAACTCCCTCCCTCCATCTCACCTTAGATGCCGAGTTTGCCGATTTTCTTTTTTGCCCAGCCACACGCTTTCAAAAAGCTGCGCACACGTGACTGCTCCAGTTGTTCAATCTTCTCCTCTGATGCAACCGGAAACAGGAAGTTGCAGGAGAAGATTGAACAACTGATTGCCTCACTGCGGAGACAAGACCATTCACCGCTCCATGGGATGGTGAATGACCTTGTCCCCATCCCTGCAGCGACCACTATTTTTTCTCTCCCCGTTTCGGCGGGTTACCTGCGGCTAGCCGCGGGTAATAACCACCATGTCATTCTCTAATTTTTACCTTCGATAATCTTCTTTCTGTTAGTCCCTGGAGCATTCCATATGCTAGGTGTTCAATCCCAACCCGCAGTCTGGGAGTTGCAGAAATCCACAAATTTTCTGAGCACATGCTCCATCCCCTTAGCCTGAGAGCTAGTAAACATATTCAGTTAAGTCCCAAAGCCCAGCAACATACCTTAACAAATTCATGACAAGGGGGTACGGGGAGAATCCCCATCAACATAAGTAATTCATGAACTGGTTTGCTCTGCAAAATATTAACAAGTGATATACAGGCACAAAAGCTACTCAGAAAAACATTGAGGAATAATGTAGAACTAACCTGCTATGTGCAACGAGCACCCCAAGAAAGGCCTTCGGTAATGTGCATACTCACAGAAACTCCCCACAGGATCTGGTCACTGGCTAGAAAATCTTCAAGCCTGTAAGGAGAATCACTGAGGCTGAAAGGAGCAGGCTACTCCAAACAACTAAGTCGTATGGAATCCTCCAGTGACTAACAGAAAGAAGATTATCGAAGGTATAAACCTAATCTTCCATTCTGTTACGTCCCTTCCAGATTCCTTACGCTAGGTGACATACCAAAGTCATGGTAGTTAGGGAGGGACAGAAGAGCATGCCCTCAACACCAAGGTCCTGAAAAATGGCATAAGAACGTGTCGCCACATTCATTTGGTAAAACCTGGTAAAAGTATGAAGAGAGGACCAAGTAGCCACCCTGCAAATTTCATCAGAATAAATTGTGCAAGATTCCGCCAGCGACGCAGCCACACTTCTTGTCAAGAGTACTTTAAGTGAAATTGGCCCATTACATTGCTGCTTGCCACATGCCATTACATCGCTGCTTACCGCGGGTGATATAATTTGCGGAAATGGCCATTCAAATCCATCGAGCGATCAAGGACTTGGACGCCGGCATACCACAGCGAGATGCAGCAGTTAGAACAAAAAGGTGATCAGACAGCCGGAATTCATTAGTCCTCTCCAAATAATGGAGCAAGACCCTCCAGACATTCAATTTGCATAAAGCACAGTTACTTACCGTAACAGGTGTTATCCAGGGACAGCAGGCATATATTCTCACATGTGGGTGACGTCATCTACGGAGCCCCGGCGCGGACAGCTTTTCAAGCAAACTTGATTGAAGTTTCAAGTTTGCACACTGCACCACGCATGTGCATGCCTTCTCGCCCACTAGAGGGCGCATCCCACCTCGTGGTCCTCAGTTCCATAACTAGCAAGGAAGCCATCCCCGGGGAGGCGGGCGGGTTGTGAGAATATATGCCTGCTGTCCCTGGATAACACCTGTTACGGTAAGTAACTGTGCTTTATCCCAGGACAAGCAGGCATGATATTCTCACATGTGGGTGACCTCCAAGCTAACCAAAAAAGGGCAGGTGGGAGGATGGCAATTTAGGAAAACAGATTTTGCAAAACTGACTGGCCAAACCGGCCGTCACTCCTGGATAAAGTGTCCAGGCAGTAATGAGAGGTGAATGTATGAACCGAAGACCAAGTGGCAGCCTTACATATGTCCTCCATCGGAGTGGATCGGAGGAAAGCTATCAAAGCTGCCATCGCTCGGACCTTGTGCCCCGTGACTCGACCCGGGGGAGGAAGGCCAGCCTGAGCGTAGCAAAAGGAAATGCAAGCGGCCAACCAGTTAGACAGAGTGCGCTTGGAAACTGGATGCCCTAATCGATTGGGATCGAAGGACAAAAACAATTGAGGAACCTTCCGATGAGACCTGGTGCGTTGAAGATAATATGCCAACGCCCTCTTACAGTCAAGCGTGTGAAGCGCCGTCTCGCCAGGATGGGAGTGGGGCTTCGGGAAGAACACAGGAAGGACAATGGACTGATTGAGGTGGAAGTCAGAAACAACTTTAGGTAAAAACTTAGGATGGGTGCGGAGAACCACCTTGTCGTGATGAAAGACCGTGAAAGGAGGGTCCGCAACCAAGGCTTGCAACTCCCCAATCCGCCTGGCGGAGGTGAGGGCAATTAGAAACACCGCCTTCCAAGTCAGAAATTTCAAGAGGGACTTGTTGAGTGGCTCAAACGGGGGTTTCATCAGTTGAGCCAGAACCACATTCAAATTCCACACGACAGACGGAGGCTTAAGAGGGGGACAAACCCTGAGTAACCCTTTCATGAAGCGTGTCACCAAGGGATGGAGTGACAGAGGGCGTCCCTCCAGAGGTTGGTGGAAAGCAGAAATCGCACTGAGATGAACCCGCACCGAAGTGGTTTTCAAGCCGGAGCGCGACAAATGAAACAAATATTCTAAAACCGAGGATACCGGAACTGATACCGGATCCAGGTGAAAAGACGAGCACCAGGTGGAAAACCTGGTCCATTTCTGCGCATAGCAAAGCCTCGTCGAGATCTTGCGGGAGGCTTCCAACACCTCCTTCACCGATTGAGACAGGTCCGGAGGAGTCAGGGAACAAGAAACCAGGCTGTCAGGTGCAATGACTGCAGATTGGGATGTAACATGGATCCTTGACTCTGAGACAGCAGAGAAGGAGAGACAGGCAGGGGGAGAGGCTCCCTGGCACTGAGCTGGAGCAGCAGGGAGAACCAGTGCTGACGCGGCCACCGAGGTGCTATGAGAATCATCGTGGCCGTGGACGATTTTAGGTGTACCAACGTTCGCATGATCAGAGGGAACGGAGGGAATGCATACAGGAACCTCCCTTCCCAGTCGAGTAGGAAGGCATCCGCTTCCAGACGGTCCTGCGAGTACATCCGAGAACAATATAATGGTAGTTTGTGTGTCTCCGGAGAGGCAAACAGATCCACCTGTGGCGTTCCCCAGCGAGCGAAAACCTCGCGTAGAACTGCTGAGTGTAGAGTCCACTCGTGCGGTTGCAGAAGTCGACTCAGTTTGTCCGCCAGGCAATTCCGTTCTCCTTGGATGTAGACCGCCCGGAGGAAGATGTTCCGGGAGGCCGCCCACTCCCAGAGGCGAAGAGCTTCGGAGCAGAGGGGCCATGACCCCGTTCCTCCCTGCTTGTTCACATAATACATTGCCACCTGATTGTCCGTGCGGACGAGGACCACCTGGTCCTGCAATATGTGAACGAAGGCTCGAAGTGCTAGGAAGATGGCTCGCAGCTCTAGCACGTTGATATGACACTGACGGTCTTCTGCCGACCACAGGCCCTGCGTGCGAAGACCGTCGAGATGGGCTCCCCACGCGTACTCCGAGGAGTCCGTGGTCAGGACCTTGTGAAAAGGCGGAGTGCGAAACAATAGCCCCATGGACAGATTTGAAGAGTCTGTCCACCAACGCAGCGATTTCCGCAAGGGCGGAGTTACCGAAATGAGGCGAGACACCGGGTCGCACTCCTGACGCCACTGGGACGCGAGGGTCCACTGAGGGATCCTCAGATGTAGCCTCGCAAACGGCGTGACATGTACCGTCGAGGCCATATGGCCCAGCAGCATCATCATGCGCTTGGCCGACACCCTCGATAGTTGGGAGACCTGGCGGCTCATCCGTACCAAGGTTTCCAACCGCTGGGTCGGCAGGTAGGAGCGTAGGCGCACCGTGTCCAGCACCGCACCTATGAATTGAAGAGACTGCGACGGCCTCAACTGAGACTTTGGAAAGTTTATCTCGAACCCGAGAGTTTGCAGGAAGGCAATAGACTGTCGGGTCGCTGAGATAACCCCCTCCCTGGTCGGGGCTTTGATGAGCCAATCGTCCAGGTAAGGGAGCACATGGAGTCCACGTGACCTGAGGGCTGCTGCAACCACCACCATGCACTTCGTGAATACTCGTGGGGACGCGGCCAGGCCGAAGGGCAGTACCCTGTACTGGAGGTGGAGGTCCCCCACCTGGAATCGTAAGAATCTTCGACAGGCGGGGTGCACCGGAACATGGGTGTATGCTTCCTTCAGGTCGAGGGAGCACATCCAGTCCCCTTCCCCCAAGAGGGGGTACAAAGCCGGGAGAGATAGCATTCGAAACTTCTCCCGGGCCAGGAATTTGTTGAGCTTCCTGAGGTCCAGTATGGGGCGCAGGTCCCCGGTCTTTTTTGGGACCAAAAAGTAGCGGGAGTAAAACCCCGTACCCCACTGGTCCTTGGGGACCGGCTCGACCGCCCGAAGTTTCAAGAGGGCTTTGGCTTCGGTTATAAGGGTCGGTAGCTGCGAACGGTTGCAGGGGACTAAACTTGGTGGACTGTCCGGCGGCGAGGACACAAAGTTGAGCGAGTAGCCCTCGGAGACGATCCGGAGCACCCAAGCGTCTGAGGTAATCCCGGTCCATGCCTCCCGGAAGGACCGAAGACGGCCCCCGATAGGAAGGGGTTCCTGTGAAAGTGCGGAGGGGAACCCGCCCCGTCCGCTCAGCCCGTCAAAAGGAAGGTGCGGGCTTAGAAGGGCCCTGCGCCTGGGCTTGGGTTTGTCCCCCTCTGCCTCGCTGAGACGGACGTCTCGGAGGCGGTCTCGAGAAAGCCGGGGTCGATTTCTGAGGGTATCGGCGCGGCGGAGGCCGAAAGGGTTTCTGCGGCGGGGGTCTAGGTTTGGGGCGGACCAGGGATGCTAGAGAGCGCTCCTGTTCCGACAGGCGTTTGGTCGCCGCATCCAATGACTCGTCGAATAACTCGGACCCCACACAAGGCAAGTCTGCCAGGCGTTCCTGCAGGTTTGGGTCCATGTCGAGGGTGCGAAGCCAGGCCAAGCGGCGCATGGCCACCGCGAGGGCCGACACCCTCGAAACCAGCTCAAAGGCGTCGTACACTGCGTGGAATAGGTACAACCGCAATTGAGACAGGTTGGACATAAATTTATCGAATCCTGCTCTTTGGGAGTCCGGTAACGAGTTTCGATATTGAGGAAGGTCCTTCACCATACCCCGCAAATAGGAGGAAAAGGTGAAGGCGTAATTTAGAACCCTGGTGGCCATCAGGGAATTTGAATAGAGGCGACGGCCAAACTTGTCCAGGGTCCGCCCCTCCCTGCCTGGTGGAACCGCCGCAGCAACCCGTGAGGGTTGTGATTTTTTTAAGAGCAGACTCCACCAGAAGAGACTGGTGTGAGAGCTGCGCCTTATCGAACCCTTTAGGGGGAATCGTCCTATACTTTGATTCCATTTTTGAAGGCACAGACGTGACTGTAAGAGGGTTTGACAAGTTCTGCAGCCAGGTTTGCAGAAGGACACTGTTGAGAGGGAGTCTAGGCACCTCCCTAGGAAGATTGGGGAGGTCCTGTTCCTCCAAAAATTCTTTGGAATACCGAGAGCCTACCATCAGGTCAATCCCCAGGGCTTGGGCCATGTCCTGAACGAAGGATGAAAATGAGGACGGCCTAGCCTGGGGAGACGGGGTTCTCGACCGCCCCACCGAGGAGAGGGGGGAGGCCTCATGGGAATAATGAGGATCCCTAACCGATCCCGAATCCCAGGATCCCCTCTCGAGGGCCCTCGAGGGGGAAGGGGAAGTTATCCTCCTCGCAGAACCCTTGGGTGAGGACCCCGGGGTTCGTGGGACACTCTCCCGTTTCCTCGGCGAGGCGGCCCGGGAAGACTTCCCATGGGGTGAGCGGAGGAGCCTCGGGTTGTCGAGGCGCAACTCCGACACCTGCAGCGCCTCGCCCCCGAACGACGAGGAACGGTCGCGCCGAGGCGAGCCTCGGGGCCGCTTAGACTTCCTCGATCGACGCCCCGTCCGAGGTCGCGTCGAGGGCGAGGCGTGTCTGGAAGACCCGGAGGAAGAGGAGGAAAGACGGCGCACTCTGCGCAACTTTTCTTTGGGCCTTACACTCCGCTCAGGGGGTTCCCCCGAGGTCGAGGTCCGGGGCGGGGCCGAGACCGAGGTGAACGGGGCCCCAGTACCCGAGACCGAGGTCGCCGAGGCCGGGGCTCCCGAGGGAGCCGAGGCCGGGGCCTCCGAGACCGAAGGCGCCCAGGCCGAGGTCGAGGCCGCCGGAACCGCAGCACGCTGCAACACTTCCAGGGCTCCCGACAGCTCCGATGAGATCAGAGCTCGGAGGAGATCCTGGAAGGCCGGAATCCCCACGAAGGTGGGGAGTTCCGAGTCCGGGGCACACTCCCTGGAGGGCGACCTCGGTCTCGAGTATTCCCTCGGGGTGTGCGGAGTCGAGGTCCGATGCGGGGCCGGGGTCGACCCACCCGCCTTGGCCTGACTCGAGGATGGCTTCTTTGCTGAAGGGGATGGAACAGAGGACTTACCCGAAGCTTGCTTCACTGACGACGCCTTCGAGGAGGAGGGCCGAGGCGAGGCCAAGGCCCCCGAGGCCGAGGTCAAGGCCGGGGCCGAAGCCGAGGCCGACGTCGAGGCCTTAGGCGGCGCGTCGACGGCGAACAATTCGGCCATTCTTGCCTTACGGCGACGGAGGGCCCTGTTTTGGAAGGTAGCACAGCGATCACACGAGTCTGTCGGATGTTCGGGCCCAAGACAGACAATGCACCACCGGTGAGGGTCAGTGATGGAAAGCAACCTCTCACACCGGCTGCACTTTTTGAATCCCGTAACAGGACGGGACATCCACGAAGAAAAAGAAGAAGGCCGGGAACGTACCGACGTCCCGCGGCCACGGCTTCCGGGAGCCCCCGGAGCCCGACGAAAAACGAAAGACTTTTTTTTTTTTTTTTTTTTTGAAAAGAAACGAAAGGAAAACAGCACCGCGAACTAATTCGAAGGGAAAAACAAACTAAACGCGGCAGCTAGAAGGCAAAAACACTGGAGCTCAGATCCACAGGGCTTTCTTGCTCCGCGGAAAAATTTGAACTGAGGACCACGAGGTGGGATGCGCCCTCTAGTGGGCGAGAAGGCATGCACATGCGTGGTGCAGTGTGCAAACTTGAAACTTCAATCAAGTTTGCTTGAAAAGCTGTCCGCGCCGGGGCTCCGTAGATGACGTCACCCACATGTGAGAATATCATGCCTGCTTGTCCTGGGATAAGAACTAAAAAAAAAAAAAGATAAATATAGTTCATCCAAGAATGGCTCTACAGCAGGAGTGCCCACACTGTTTGGGCTTGCGAGCTACTTTTAAAGTAACCAAGTCAAAATGATCTACCAACAATAAAATTTTAAAAAACACAAAGCACAATGTACGCAGAGAAAATGTTAATTATCATTTATATTCCGCGGGTTTTCAAAGAGCTCAAGGCAGATGACTTTATGCAATGTCACCTCAGGAACAATTATACAAAAATAGACAAATATACCCCCTCCCTTTTTACTAAACCACAATAGCGGTTTTTAGCACAGGGAGATGCGCTGAATGCCCTGCGCTGCTCTCGATGCTCATAGGCTCCCTGCGCTAGAAACCGCTATTGCGGTTTAGTAAAAGGGGGCCATAGTACAAAATATAGACAGCAGATACAAATTCTCAAAACGGACACATTTTGATCACTAAATTGAAAATAAAATCATTTTTCCTACCTTTTTGTCTGGTGATTTCATGAGTCTCTGGTTGCACTGCCTTCTTCTGACTATAAATCCAATATTTCTTTCTTTCTACCACTTCCCTTTTCTTTCTGTCTCTCTTTCTTTCTCTCTCCCCCTTGACTGCCTGTTTCTCTCTCCCCCTGCCCCCTCTTTATTTCTGCCTTTCTTTTTCTCTCTCTCCCCCCCTGCCTGTCTTTCTTTCTCTCTCCCCCTGCCTCCCCAAGCCACCACGCTGATTTCTCCCTGCTGCTTCCCTGAGCTAGGCCAGGCACGTACAAGTGCCGGACTCACAAGACTTCACCTCTGATGTCAATTCTAACGTCAGAGAGGAAGTTTCAGGCCAGCCAGACAGCGATTGGCTGGCCCAGAACTACCTCTCCGACATCAGAATTGACGTTAGAGGTGAAGTCTTGTGAGTCTGGCACTTGTACCTGCCTGGTCTGGCTCGAGGAGGCAGGAAGAAAAAGATTGCAAAGGCAACGCAATCGACTCACATTGCCTTTGCGATCTATAGGTCGATCGCGATCGACCATTTGGGCACCCCTGCTGTTATGGTATCCTGTCCTGATCTGAGGAAAAGGGGTTTAGTCCCAAAAAAAAACTGCCTTATTTCAATTTCCTATTTATAAACTTTAATTAATACAGTTACAATACTACTTGATTCCACGTAAAGCTTTAATCATCTTCTCTTCGCTCTCTTCTTTCTATTCAGCGTTTGTCCTCACTTCCTTCCATGCAACATCTGTCCTCTCTTTGCCCCTTCCACCCAGCCTCTGCCGTCTCTCTCTACCCCTTCCATCTACTGTCCACCCTCTCTCTGCCCCTTGCATCCTCTATCCACCCTCTCTGCCGTTTCCATCCAGTGTCCATCCTTTTTCTGTTCCATATGGTATCTTCCTTCTTTCTATGTCCCTTCAATAAACTGTGTATCCTGTGCCCTTTCTCTCCTTTGTACATGATTCATTTCAGCTTAACCCCTCCCCTATGCTCTGGCATCTCTCTCTTCTCCTTTCCTTCCTTCCTTCCCACTTCACCCCATGGTCTGGCATCTCTATCTCCTTCCCTTCTGTCCCCCCATGCCCTGGTATCTCCCTACTCCCCTCCCTCCATATGCGCTTACATATCTCCCCCCCTCCATGGTCTGGTAGCTCCTTTCCTTTCCCTCCCTCCCATGGTCTTGGCGTCTCTTGCCTCTCCTCTTCCTTTCCTGGTCTTCCTTCTCTCCTCTCTCTCCCCAATTGGGTGCAGCAGCAGCAGCACTTCTCTTCCCCTCCCTCCTCCCCAATTGGGTGCTGCTGCAGAACTTCTCTTCCCCTTCCTCCTCCCCAATTGGGTGCTGCTGCAGCACTTTTCATCCCCTCCCCCTCCCCAATTGGGTGCAGCAGCAGCACTTCTCTTCCCCTCCCCCTCCCCAATTGGGTGCAGGAGCAGCTTTTCTCTCCCCCCAATTGGGTGCACCAGCTTTTCTCTTCCCCCTCTCCCCCAAAAAATTGGGTGCAGCAGCAACATTTCTCTTCCCTTTCCCCCAAAATGGGTGCAGCAGCAGAATATTTCTCTTCCCCCTCCCCTATTCGGTGCAGCAGCAGCAGCATTTCTCTTCCCATCCCTCCCAGCTCACAAACCCATTGGTAGAGTCACAAGGCAAGTTGTAAGCTTTCCTCCATCACTGACCTATCTTTCATAGGTCAGCGACGGAGGGAAGCTTACAACTTGCTGCTTTTACTTGCTTCGGGCCTTCCTTGTTGCCAGGTCCTGCCTACTTTCTGTTTCCGCGAAGGCAGGACCCGGCAGCAAGGAAGGTCCGAAGCAAGTAAAAGCAGTAAGTTGTAAGCTTCCCTCCCGGGTTCTATCGTGTGAGTGCCGGCTTCCCTTCTCTTCTCTCCGAAACTGGAAGTTGCATCCCGTGGGGGGGAGGGAAGCGAAGGGAAGCTGGCACGCACACGTTACAGCCCCAGAGGGAAGCTTACAACCTACTGCTTTTACTTGCTTCGGGCCTTCCTCGCTGCCGGGTCATGCGTTCGCAGAAACAGAACGTAGGCAGGACCTGGCAACGAGGAAGGCCCAAAGCAAGTAAAAGCATGCTGGCAAAACAAAAAAAAAAAGCTGGCATCAAACAAAATTTTCGGCGGATTCAGCCCGGAAAGGAGCATTGGCGGCAGCAGAAGGATTCACCGGGCGGTCATCTAAATTAGCTGGGTGGTGTGCCCGGCTAAAAGGCCCTGGGGAGAACACTGGGCTAAAAGTCGCTAGAAACCTAGCTTGCAGAGAAAGGCATGCACTATTACAAAATGCAGTGAAGAAAAGCTCACCCCCCCCCCCCATTCCGCCTCCCAGGAATAAGGAAGGAAAGGTGAGACTGGCATTGAAGAAAGTGAGGTACTGTCCGAACCGACATCCCAGAACAAGTAAATCAGAAATAAGAATCCCCGCCGTACAAGACCTGCAACTCAGAAAACCGCCGAGCTGAAGCCAAGGTCACAAGAAACACCGTGGGAAACATCACCACCTGGTAGAGTCTCAAAAGACAATGCGGAAACGAAGCCCCCTGTAAACTGCGAAGAAGCACCTTAACATCGAACTCCAGACAGGGCATCTTAAGAGGTGCACGAATACACCGTACTCCCTTGAGGACCTGAACTACAGGAAGCTGAGAAGCAAGCAAAGAGCGAGATACCTAGCCCATTTAACAAGCTAAGAATGTCACGTGAAGCTGAAGGGATTTGAACGCTAAGCCCGTGGCAATACGCTTGTGCCCAAAAAGAAAGCCAACTCATAAGGGTGCCAAAGGCGAGAAATACCCCAGAAAGGAAAAGCCACCAAACGGGAGCATAAGCCACAGGTGAAGATGTCTGATTCACCAGTAGAAGAGAATAAACATGCTGTATATAACCCTCACACGTCATCCATGACGGTTCAAAAGCCAAGACTTAACACCACCATAGGACGAATACCGTATTTTCGCGGATATAACGCGCGCGTTATACGCGTTTTTACCTACCGCGCATACCCCTCGCGCGTTATATGCCTGAGCACGGTATACAAAAGTTTTTAAACATAATTCCCACCCCGCCCGACGCCCGATTCACCCCCCCAGCAGGACCGCCCGCACCCCCACCCCGAACGACCGCTCGCACGCGCTCCCACCCGCACCCGCATCCACGATCGGAGCAAGAGGGAGCCCAAGCCCTCTTGCCCGGCCGACTCCCCGACGTCCGATACATCCCCCCCCGGCAGGACCACTCGCACCCCCACCCCGAAGGACCGCCGACTTCCCGACAATATCGGGCCAGAAGGGAGCCCAAACCCTCCTGGCCACGGCGACCCCCTAACCCCACCCCGCACTACATTACGGGCAGGAGGGATCCCAGGCCCTCCTGCCCTCGACGCAAACACCCCTCCCCCCCCAACGACCGCCCCCCCCAAGAACCTCCGACCGCCCCCCCAGCCGACCCGCGACCCCCCTGGCGACCCCCACGACCCCCCCCCCCCCTTCCCCGTACTTTTGGTAGTTGGCCGGACAGACGGGAGCCAAACCCGCCTGTCCGGCAGGCAGCCAACGAAGGAATGAGGCCGGATTGGCCCATCCGTCCTAAAGCTCCGCCTACTGGTGGGGCCTAAGGCGCGTGGGCCAATCAGAATAGGCCCTGGAGCCTTAGGTCCCACCTGGGGGCGCGGCCTGAGGCACATGGTCGGGTTGGGCCCATGTGCCTCAGGCCGCGCCCCCAGGTGGGACCTAAGGCTCCAGGGCCTATTCTGATTGGCCCACGCGCCTTAGGCCCCACCAGTAGGCGGAGCTTTAGGACGGATGGGCCAATCCGGCCTCATTCCTTCGTTGGCTGCCTGCCGGACAGGCGGGTTTGGCTCCCGTCTGTCCGGCCAACTACCAAAGGTACGGGGAAGGGGGGTGGGGGGGTCGTGGGGGTCGGCCAGGGGGGTCGCGGGTCGGCTGGGGGGGCGGTCGGAGGTTCTTGGGGGGGGGCGGTCGTTGGGGGGGGAGGGGGGTTTGCGTCGAGGGCAGGAGGGCCTGGGATCCCTCCTGCCCGTAATGTAGTGCGGGGTGGGGTTAGGGGGTCGCCGTGGCCAGGAGGGTTTGGGCTCCCTTCTGGCCCAACTACACAAAGGTACGGGGAAGGCGGGTGGGGGTGTCGTGGGGGTCGGCCAGGGGGGTCGCGGGTCGGCTGGGGGACGGGCGGAGGTTCTTGGGGGGGGGCGGTCGTTGGGGGGAGGGGGTTTGCGTCGAGGGCAGGAGGGCCTGGGATCCCTCCTGCCCGTAATGTAGTGCGGGGTGGGGTTAGGGGGTCGCCGTGGCCAGGAGGGTTTGGGCTCCCTCCTGGCCCGATATTGTTGGGGAGTCGGCGGTCCTTCGGGGTGGGGGTGCGAGTGGTCCTGCCGGGGGGGGGGATGTATCGGACGTCGGGGGGGGGCATCAGGCTTTCAGGATGGGGACAGACCTTCAAGGGGGGACAGGACTTCAAGGGGGGACAGTGCACGGAAAGTCAGGGGGGGTGAACGGAGAGTCGGGACAGCGCACGGAAAGTCAGGGCAGTGCACGGAAGTCAGGGGGGGTGAACGGAGAGTCGGGACAGCGCACGGAAAGTCAGGGCAGTGCATGGAAGTCAGGGGGGGTGAACGGAGAGTCGGGACAGCGCACGGAAAGTCAGGGCGGGCGAAAGGAGCGTCGGGCATCATGCGCGGTATACCCGTGAGCGCGGTATACAAAAGTTTTTGTACATATCATCGTGATTTCTGCGCGCTATACCCGTGTGCGCGTTTTACACGGGTGCGCGTTATATCCGCGAAAATACGGTAGCTACGTTGATCAGACCCCAGGAGAGTAAATCCGGAGAAACCAGGAATCTCCACAAGTAGGCTGCCGAAAGATGCATCAGATCCGCATAGCAAGGATGGTGCAGCCAATCCGGAGATCCTCTGATCACTGTGCCCTGAAAGCGAGCATGAGATGGCAAATCCATCCAAACATCAGCCAGGAGAAAACACTTAAGAAAACCAGAGGCGAGAAAGAAGAAACTCTGCTACCCCCTCTGACTGCCACTCTCTGCATCTGCTGAAGAAGCTAGGAAGCCAGGAACTACGAGATGAGACCATGAGGTTGGGTGCTAGCAGATCTCACCTTTATACAAAGAGCTGGAATGCCAGAGCAAAGAGTTCCCAATTTCTAGGATGTAGAAAACGTTATTACTACCATCCCTAGGCACAATTTCCAAAGTGCTGAAAGGCATACCCAGTGCTGCACCCTGTAACATACAATAGACGGACTCTGCTCAGATTTTGTGACGAGAAAGTCCATTGAAACCCTTCTCCTGTCCTGTAAAATGATGCGCTGACAGAATAGGAAGGTGAGATTCCACCCATTGAAGGAGAACCAATACAGAACTCACCAACTGAGTACATCCTGTACTTCCTGGCTGTAGAGAAACACCACTGTCATGACACTGCCCTAAAAGACCATTATCGTCTTCCTGGAAGAAAGGTCTGAAAACACCTGAAACGGTAGCCTGAGCATGCATCAAGCTAGAAGAGGAACGAGTAGTGAGCCGTCCCTGAAGACCCAACTCCTTGTGCAGAGGATTAAAGGCACTAAACCTCCCAACCTACAGCCTGGCGACTCTGAGCCAAGCCAGCAAATACCGAGGCCTGCCCCTGAAAGGATGAATCTCGCAGAGCCACCAAAGGATACTGAGCGATGCCAGAGGAGCCTACTAAATAATACAATTGGAGCCTGGAGATACCGGGAATCCCCGGAATAAAAGCGACTGCTGTAGCGAGCTCACGCGCAAGCGAGCCTAAATTTCCAGTGGAGTCAGCACCCTGGAACCCAGCACCTTTACCGAAACCCATGCGCATGTTCCTGGTGCCCTAAGAAGGCGGCAAACCTGAGACAGCAACCCATTGCCCTTGGCTCCAGCAAGAAACACCGTGCTCCCCCACATGAACAACAAAATCTCCCTGATATTCCAATAAGTAGTGCACGAGAAAGGAGCTTGAGGTATATTAAAGATGCACGTCCAAAGACCAGGAGAAAAGAAATCACCCATATGAGTTCGTCAGACGGACCCGGCTGGAAGAAGTCCAACGCAAGCAGTGAGCTAAGAAAGGAACCCTCATATTCGATAACTTTTGGGAAGCCCTGGCTAGGCGAAAGAGCATCTTTCAAAACCGATAGCGCTGCTCAAAAAGAGGCAAGTGAAGCAAGTGCAGAGTCAGTGACCATAGTGAAAAGGAAAACATTCTCACAGTTTCTCCTCGGACAGGTCAACGCAGAGAAACTACTTCAGCAGAATGAGATCCAACCCCAGACAGACCAAATCCCCCGTCCTAGGCACCATGAAGTAAATGGAATAACTTCCCTTAGTTCCGGAAGAACTAAAAATACATAAGGAAGTTCAAGACATGGGACTCCAAGAAGGAAACGGAAACCGGAGGAGGCAAAGCACCCGGAAAAGCCACAAGCATCCTGAAAAAAAATTGCCAAGGCCCCCTGACCTGAGATCATAGAATATCTCCACTCATGAGAAATCCTCAAGAGGAGTTAGAGGAAGCCAAGTCCCCTTCAGCATGAAGAGCAGAAAGTCAGGGAATGGCTGGACGAGAACCGTAAGATCTGGAAGAAGAAAGGAACTCTCCTATGAAAATTCCAGGTTCGCGATGTCCGAAGCAGTAGATCGGCACTCAGAAAACATTACTATCTCCGTGCAATGGTAGCGAAAATACGTATTGCCTAGTAAGTAAAGATACACGATACAAGATACTGCATTTACCGACTCATTCAGATAAGAAACCAACCACCAGATATCTTTCTCCCCTCTGGAAAACCAACCTGCGGCAAAAACAGAGAGACAGCATAGAGACCTGACCCGGGAGTAAAATGGCAAAAGGGGACTCGATACGATCTCAATCAATTCAAGCTGACCTTCCAAGGAGTAGGCTCAGTGAAATAATTGACATCCCCTTGTCCACCAAAAGGTTGCCCCGGGCCACAAGTAGCTGCACAGCATTTGCTGGCTGCAAGGTGGGCCATCTAATATGAGAAAGTAGAAGATGGCGGTCCCAGACTATTTCTCAACAGAGTCCGAAACCTGGAGGACCTGCCACTCAAAAAAGAAAGGAAGATGGTCCTGTCACCGGAATAGGAGAAATGGCATTCGGCAACCACGCGCCCCCCTATACTCAGCTGCAATGCAGGAATCTCAAGGAAATTGCAATGAAAGATTTAGCGATAGCGTTACCAACCATCTGCAGCGATAAGCAGAGATCCAGAGAACAAAACATCCCAGAAGGCAAAGTCCTGAAATCGAGAGACCCCAAGAGAGACAAGGAGAAACCCGCATAAAGTACTGGGAAACTCCAAACCTGATGGCACTCAGCCGCGATACGTCGTGGACCGAACCGGAATACAGGGCATCTGAACAGGGCAGGCAAACACCAAATGAAAGTGTCCATGCCACACTCTGCCGTATCTAAAAGGCTGGGCGCCGAACATAAGCACGCATTGGAAACCCCAGGCAAAGTGCAAAGAAACACTCCTTGAGACCAAAAAAACGCGTCAGCGATATGTTATGGTTTCTTTTTTTTTTTTGTAAAGCAGAAAAAAGAACAGCGAACCCATCTATGTCCGACAACCCAGGCACTTCGGTCCCACTGAAAATGCCCGCCTCAGCAAACACTGCGGCTCAGCCGACAGCGAAGAACCAATCTCGGTCCTGATGAAATGCACAGCCTAAGAAAACGCTGTGGCACTGCCGACAGCAAAAGAGCTCAGTCCCGCTGAAAATTACAGCCTCGGGAAACCTGATTCTGCCGAGAGCAGAAGAGCCAAAGTGCACACCGTCGGCTATCTGCTATGCAACGGCTTGCAAGATACAAAACCAGAGGCCTCCAAAAACTGACCTGCACACTGGAAATACCAAATATCAGTGCTGCCCAATTAACACCTCAGCGTACAGAACACAAAACAACAGCTGTGGTACTCATGGGACTCAGAACCCGCCTTGTATGTCGGAACAGACAAAACAAGCACAAGCAGTTGGATAGTGCTGAGTGAAGCCGGTAAACGTCGACGTTGGACAGGACAAACAGGTCATAATACAGTATCTGGGTCTACCTTCTTTTTTTTTTTTTTTTTTTTAATTGAAGGGAAAGAAGAAAAATGGAGACCCAGGCAGACCCTCTATCAATGGAGGGAGGGTGAGGCAGGGACCTGGGGGGCCCAGGTGTAACCCCTAAAGCCGGCACCGTTCAGCCGGACACCCCTGTCTCATTGAAGAGGAAACCTCAGCAGGAGAAATAGCACTGTAACTCACTGAAGAGAAAATCTCAACAGGAGAAGTAAGTGTCCATTCACAGCCAGACTCCAGGAGCTAGTGGAATAGCGACCATCACCTGCTGGGAGATAGAGCATACTGAAGATACAGGAGGCATGCCAGCCAATAGGACCACCTGTTAATCAGTTTTTCTATCTCTATCTGCTGGTAGATGTGGGCTATCCCATTGGTCTCTCGATTCATCTGCTGCACCTCAGGTGACAAAACAGTGAAATGGATATTATGTGTCACATGAAGTCAGGAAGGAAGCATGACCACCCCAACATATCAGAGAGAGGAAGAAACTTAACATAAAAGTGAGAAAAAGGACAAACACACCTGTACTCCTTTTAATGTATGATTTAACGTGTCAATGAAGTTCTGGATTTCATCGTTCTTATTTGCCAAAGTTGAAATGATCCTTTGCAAAGCTTCCTGAATGTTGACAGAGGGAGAAACACAACATGTAAATTAACTCTTTTAGAAAAGAAATAAAGACCATACTCTTCAAGAAAACTCTGAAAAAAGAAATAATACCGCAAGTCTCAAACTCCACCTCTCACTAAACCCAACTACCCACACAAATAACCATACCCATTTCTTATTCTTTTTGAAAATGACCAATTTTTTTTTTTTTTTTGTAAGTTCTTGTTGTAATACATCTTGGATAATTCTTTTGTAATCCGCCTTGAATTGCAAGGTAATGGCGGAATAGAAATCCCTAATGTAATGTAATGTAATGTAACTCCAAAGGTTAGTGTTAAATCAAGCACACATTTTACCTAAAAATAAAGAGACCTCCTTCCCAGTAGAAAAAAGAGACAGCTCTATAATGCATCTTTAGAGAATTCTACTGTTCCCAATGCACAAAGGATGTACAATATGTACCACAGTGAAAACACATAAATCATACCTTAGGTATTTCTAGGTATGTCCCTTGTACACTACAGCAACTATAAGCTAGTGTCAAGTCAGCAAGAGATAAGGGGGCTTCAATACTCTTCACACTAATCTAGCAACATGCACAGCTCTGATCAAGCCCAGAAGCTCATAGATAAAACAGAGACAAAAGAGGATGGGGCTTGCTGCTGCCGGAATATCCTTAACACTCATGATACAGCAGCTGAAGTCACTCCAGTTTCTATTCCAAGCATAACCAACACCATCTGAGTTTCTTCCCTACATAAGGTAAAGGACTAATTTGTTCATTTTGGGGCAAGCAGGTTCACAGTATCATAAAATCGCAACATACTACACAGTGAACCCCCCAAAGCAAAAGATTGAGGATCCACAGAAGGTGCTCTACCAAGTCTAGTCTGTGAACTGGAAACAAGGCATTAAGCTCTACCAAGCAAGATCATTATAGCCTGCATGGCTGGGAGCTAGGCCAAAGACCAGATGCACCAGAACTGGAGGCAGAAAAAATACTGGAGTTTTCCAAAGAGCATTAGCCCTTATACTGGTGATATACTTTTCTACCTCCATTTACTAGAAGATACAACCCAAGCATACAGGATACTGCAGCTGGCACTAAGAAAATCCTGAATTGGGTTGAACAGATAAACAAACATGAATCAATTTTGAGAGAGTAAACCAAGTACTAAAAGAATGGGACACTCCAAGATAGAAACATAGAAACATAGAAATAGACGGCAGATAAGGGCCCACGGCCCATCTAGTCTGCCCACCTTAATGTCCCTCCCCTACCTTTGCCCTGTGAATAGATCCCATGTGCCGATCCCATTTGGCCTTAAAATCAGGCACGCTGCTGGCCTCAATCACCTGTAGTGGAAGACTATTCCAGCGATCAACCACTCTTTCAGTGAAAAAGAATTTCCTGGTGTCACCTCGTAGTTTCCCGCCCCTGATTTTCAACGGATGCCCTCTTGTTGTCGTGGGACCCTTGAAAAAGAAGATATCTTCCTCCGCCTCGATGCGGCCCGTAAGATACTTGAACATCTCGATCATGTCCCCCCTTTCTCTGCGCTCCTCGAGCGAGTATAGCTGTAATTTGTCAAGCCATTTTTCGTATGGTAGATCCTTGAGTCCCGAGACCATCCGGGTGGCCATTCTTTGCACCGACTCCAGTCTCAGCACATCCTTGCGATAATGCGGCCTCCAGAATTGCACACAGTATTCCAGGTGGAGCCTCACCATGGATCTATACAATGGCATAATGACTTCCGCCTTACGACTGACGAAACCCCTTCGTATGCAGCCCATGATTTGTCTTGCCTTGGACGAAGCCTGCTCCACTTGATTGGCAGACTTCATGTCCTCACTGACGATTACCCCCAAGTCTCGATCTGCTACTGTTTTTGCTAGGATCTCGCCATTAAGGGTATAAGACTTGCATGGATTCTGGCTGCCCAGGTGCATAACTTTGCATTTTTTGGCATTGAAGTTGAGTTGCCATGTCCTAGACCATCGCTCCAGTAGGAGTAGGTCGTGCATCATGTTGTCGGGCACTGAATCTTCGTCTGTTGTGCATTTGTCCACTACATTACTCAGTTTGGCGTCATCGGCGAATAATGTTATTTTACCTCGAAGCCCTTCTGCCAAGTCTCTTATAAAGATGTTGAATAGGATTGGGCCCAAGACTGAGCCCTGTGGTACTCCACTAATCACCTCCGTCATTTCGGAGGGGGTGCCGTTCACCACCACCCTTTGGAGCCTACCTCCAAGCCAGCTCCCAACCCATTTCGTCAATGTGTTACCTAATCCTATAGAACTCATCTTGCTCAGTAACCTGCGGTGTGGTACGCTATCGAATGCTTTGCTAAAGTCCAGGTACACGATGTCCAGGGACTCCCCTATATCCAGCTTCCCCGTTACCCAGTCAAAGAAGCTGATCAGGTTGGATTGGCAGGATCTCCCCTTAGTAAATCCATGTTGTCGGGGATCCCGTAGATTCTCCTCATCCAGGATCTTATCTAATTGGTGTTTGATTAGAGTTTCCATTAGTTTGCTCACTATCGATGTTAGACTCACTGGTCTGTAGTTTGCTGTCTCCATCTTTGAGCCTTTCTTGTGGAGTGGAATGACGTTAGCCGTCCTCCAGTCCAACGGGACGCTGCCTGTACTAAGGGAGAGGTTGAAGAGTGCGGACAGTGGCTCCGCCAAGACATCACTCAGCTCCCTAAGCACCCTGGGGTGCAGGTTGTCCGGCCCCATTGCTTTGTTAACCTTGAGCTTTGACAGCTCACCGTAGACACTGCTGGGCGTAAACTCAAAGTTACTAAACGGGTCAACTGAGCCAACCCTTGTCTGTAGCTGAGGGCCGAGCCCTGGCGCTTCTCGGGTGAAGACTGAGCAGAAGTATTCATTTAATAGTTGGGCTTTTTCCGAATCCTTTTCCACATAGTCTCCGTCTGGTTTCCTAAGACGTACAATCCCGCCTGAGTTTTTTCTTCTATCACTGATATACCTGAAGAAGGATTTATCTCCCTTCTGGATGTTCTTTGCTAGAGACTCCTCCATGAGGAATTTAGCCTCCCTGACTGCTGTTTTGACGGCTTTTGATTTGGCCAGGTAGTCTGCTCTAGAGTCCTGCTTCCCTGATTATTTGTAAGAGATGAATGCTTTTTTCTTCTCCTTGATCAGGTCTGAGATCTCCACAGTAAACCACTGTGGCTTATTGTTCCTTCGCCGTTTACTTACTGATTTTACATAGCGGTTTGTTGCTTCTTGTATGGTTGCTTTCAAAGTCGACCACATGTCTTCCACGTTATCGGTTTCTTCTTGGCTTTGTAGCGCCTGGTGAACGAAGTCTCCCATTTCTTTGAAATTTGTGTCCTTGAATTTGAGGACTTTGGTTAGTGTAGTAGATTTAGTGAAACCTTTCCTGATATTGAACCATACCATGTTGTGGTCACTGGAGGCCAATGTGTCGCCCACCGAGACCTCTGTGACACTTTCTCCATTGGTAAGTATCAGGTCCAGTATTGCCTGATCCCTTGTCGGTTCCAACACCAGTTGCCTGAGGCTTGCTCCTTTCATAGAGTTTAATAGCCTCCTGCTGCTGCCGGAAGCAGAGGTAAGTGTAACCCAATCCACATCAGGCATGTTAAAGTCACCTAGCAATACTGTGTCCCCACGCAAGGTGATATTTTCTATATCTTCGATTATTTCCATATCCAGGTCATCCTGTTGTCTTGGGGGTCTGTAAATTACGCCAAGATACAAGCATTTGTCCTTCCCTCTGGCCAAATTAACCCAAAGGGATTCCCCAGTATACTGGACATCTGAGATTCTCGTGACCTTAATGTCATCTTTAGTATATAATGCTACACCCCCTCCCTTCCTACCCTCTCTGTCCCGGCGAAGCAAGTTGTAACCCGGTATGACCATGTCCCACCCGTGGGAGTCTGTAAGCCAGGTTTCGGATATCGCCACCACATCCAGGTCGGCATTCCTTATTTCTGTTTCCAATTCCAATTACATGATTATACTCAAACAGAAAAAATACTTTTTCACTCCATGAATAGTTAAAGGATAAAAGGGATAGGGTTTCATATCTATTTTTTCTGTGGGGGGTTGTTTTGTTTTGGGTTTTTTTTTACATATTTTAGACAGGTACTTATTTTATACCTGGGGAAATGAAGTTTTAAGTGACTTGCTCAGAGTCACAAGGAGCTGCAGTGGGAATTGAACTCACAACCTCAGGATGCTGAGGCAGCTGCTCTACCTCTAGGCCTCTCCTCCGCTCATTTAAGTTAAGCTCTGGGACTTGTTGCCAGATGTGGTTAAAGCAGTTAGCATATCTGGCTTTAAAAATGGTTTGAAAAATTTCCTGGAGGGGAAAGTCCATAAACTGTTATAGTAGATAAGGGAAAAGCTAATTTTGCCATGTAGCATGGAATCTTGTCAATTTTGGGACTCTGTCAGTATTTGTAACATGGATTGGCCACTGTTAGAAGCAGGATACTAGGCTAGATGGATTTTTGGTCTGGTCCAGTATGGCAAATTCTTATGTTCTTAAGTAGAAGCTGATGAAACCAAAACAACAGTGGCAAAAAATCCCCCCAAAATCAGTCACCGAAGGAGCTACCAGTACTATTCCATGCACAGGTCTGGAAAACAGCTAGATGCAAGGTAACCTGTACCCAATTCTTTAGCATCCGGTCAAGCCAATTCCAAGCAGAAATAACAAATGTTGGGGACCCAACCTGACAAACTGCTGTCAATGTCATGAATATTGCCCCAAAAGCCAATGCCAATGCCAGGCCTAGCTCTACACCTGAGAAATCACCATCCAGAGCTACCTCTTGTTACTAGGGAGAAAAAAAAGTATCAAGAAGAAGAGGTAGAAGCTTATAGAAGTGGGGCTACTACATGGAAGAGGGGGAAGAGACAAGATACAAAGAAAAAAAAAAGGAGAAAGCAACATAAAAATACCAACAGTTTTAAAAAAGGAAAAAAACATTCTAACGTTGGATTGAACGATCACAGATGAAACAATATGTAGCAAATTTATTACAGATTCCTCTCCATACATGTACATTACTCTGCTTCCCTGGACTGTTTTCCTCTCACTAGTAAACTGAGCCTTATTTTCCACTACAATTAATTATTAAGAGGTGTTTTAGCTGCCTGAGCAATATGACTTTGCTTTTCAAATTAGCAAAAAAATGAGAGAGAAAGTCCCTGAACCTAAAGAAATGAAGCTCCTAACTCAAGAGGAAAAGGGGTCGCTTGGCAGCAGGAGAGAGTGGACATCTCTCCTGCTGTTGTGTTTTTTTCTTTTTTCAAATTTAGCAAGTCTTCATTACTCTCTGCCAACCTCATTTAGCATGAGCGTTTTTTTGGGAGAATGACTTGCTTTCTTAAAATCGCTACTAGAGTCCAAATTTGCAGAGTTCAATAGCTACCAAGCTGGTTAAGCTGAATGCTGGATTCTACATCTTTTTATTGACTTAATAAACGCCTGCATCATTTACATCACTTTTGCAATTTTTGTTTGCTTTCGGCTGTACCACATTCACTGCGGACCTGTTGGGTTTTCTTTTCTGCTAAGCTGAATGCAGACCAGAGAGGTCCACTGAGTCTAATCTTCCCCTAGCTGCCAGGCATCATCTCTCCCTACAATAATTTTCTGGTTCAACACTTTTCCCTAAACAGACCTCACATTCACCAATGTGTTTTTAAAAGCTTTAATCATGTCCATCTAGTCTGCTGAGTCATCCCTATCCATACTGCAAGAAAATATCTCAGCTGTAAGCCATGCAGTGTCACCAACTGTATGGTCTCACACCTTATTCAAGGTAGTTTATCTGTTCTTCCTCCATGCTATGCCACTCTCCTAAATATCTGAGCATACAAAGATCCACTTTTCAGTTCACACTCTGTATCATGTCCAAAGGTAGACCTAGTCTAAAACATTCAAACTGGTATTAGTACAGTAGAAAATGAAACTTGACCTGCATATTGGCAATGGGATATCAGATATTTATATAGTAAACAAAATGTTTCATTCTTTACTGAGGAGACACCCACACAACAAAACACTCTGATGTTGATGACTCAAAGAAGCCAAAGCACATCACCATAAATTCACATGTAGGTTCCCCTTAGAGCAGTGGTCTCAAACTCACGGCCCAGGGGCCACATGCGGCTCACCAGGTACTATTTTGAGGCCCTCGGTATGTTTATCATAATCACAAAAGTAAAATAAAACAGCTTCTTGATCATATGTCTCTTTAGCTATAAATTACAATATTATTAAGACTTAGCCAAAAGGAAAGATTTATAAACTATAAAGAGAGTTTAACCTCATGCAAAATTGTCATTTCTTTAATAAGACATTAACTATTTTTTTCTGAGGCCCTCCAAGTACCTACAAATCCAAAATGTGGCCCTGCAAAGGGTTTGAGTTTGAGACAACTGCCTTAGGGTATATCGTTAAAGAAAACAAGAGTAAAAAGACCATATAGGAGCAAGCATGGACGAAGAATATCACAACACTGCAGCCAGAAGCAGTATGGATGTCCAGAAAGGGAAGAAGAGAAAAATTCATAGACAGTGAGACAAATGCAAACTGGTCCAACATACAAAGTGGTTTCAAGCAGATCATCTGAACTGCTACCTCTGTCCCTGGTCAGAAAGTGTCCTGCTCTCTATAGCGCCCCCAATTCCATGAGGGCATGATGTGTAGTAGAAGCAAAAAAAAAAAAAACCCCAAACAACCCAAGATTGCCCATATCCAATGTCATAACACACAGAATAGTCACCAGCAGGTTCCATGTGCCACTCTGAATTCCATAACCAAACAGAGGTTCCACACTGATATCAATTAGAAAGCATCCACTGGACAAGTCTGTCTCCCAAAGGGAAACCAATATTTAGCAGGTAGTATTAAGAGTGTGGAGGAACACAGCATTCCTGCTTCCGCTCCATTCCTCGGCACCACTAGGAGACCACTTAGATGGTTTTAAAACAAGTCTACCTCAGAATGTCTAAGTTCCATCCAGGACATCTTGGGAAAAGTTTGATTATTACTGCAACATGTCCAAGTCTAAGCTTGCCCATAACATGCCTCCAACACGCCCCCTGTAGTTCTGGACACACAGTGGGTAGAATAACTCACAAGACGTCCAGAAAGACAGTTTTGAAAATTGACACTTGGACGCCTTGGCAATTAAGATGTCCAAGTGCCGATTTATGCCATTTTTGGGACATTTTAGCTTTTTGACAATGCCCCTATACTGTATATATCCTAGAGTTCTGAGAGCAACATGGTTTAACCCATTTTTGCCCAAATTTTAAATTTTCACACTGTATTTCTAATCCAATTTTGGAACACTGCATGAACAGAGGAGAGCAATATGAATTTAGCAAATAGAAATATTGCTTTACCAAACTTGGATTCTTTCTGGAGGTATAATAGAACATATAATCAAGAATAAAAAAGTTAATACTGTATATATATGAATTTTCAGAAGACATTTGGAGAAATTCCTCATGAGAGGCTCTTCAGAAAATTTTTAAAAAGTCATTGGATAGGATGGGAAACAGAATAGGCAAAATGGTCAGTTTTCTCAGTGGAAAACGATAAATAATGGAATTCCCCAAGGATATGAACTAAGAATAGCAACAATCAAAGTGATGTGGAGGGACATTTTTGATATGACGTCAAAATCAGAGTTCGGACATTTTACAAAACACTCACAAAACTCAAGTAGTGACCACAACCATTTTCAAAACAGAAAAATGTCTTATCTTTTTGATTCAAAAATGGCCTATGTGCTTGTCCTCAAGTACGTCTATCTTTTTGAACCAATTTTTTTGTGGGAAACCCCCCCCCCAACACATCCAAAGAAAAATGCACAAAATAAGCTACTGGAATGTAGGAGGGGCCAGCAGTTTTAGTAGACTGGCCACACAGACATCCCAGCATAACAATGGGGCACCCTACGGTTCACTTCAATGAACTTCATATAAAAAGCCCTAGGTACATATCTCACCATAACCCCCTTATAGCATATGGTGAGCCCACTAAACCAATAGCCCTTATGCTTACAGGTATCACCCATATGTAGGTACAGTATATGAAGGCTCAAATAATCCATCATAAGTGTACTTAGTTAAAGTGGGATAGGGGCCCAAGTCCCCATCTTTATAGTTTACTACACTGCTGACTAGACTACTCCAAGAACCTGCTTGTTGCTCTACTAGGACTGGCCATAACATCTGAAGCTAAGTATCATATAGGCAGGTATGTACTATTTGTCATTCACATCTCTGTGGGTGGGAGGGGGGTGGGGGTCAGTGACCACTGGGAGAGGGGGGGATCATGCCTTCATCCCTCCAGTGGGCATCTTGTCAGTTTAGGCACCTTTTTTGACACTTATTAGTTGCTACAACAGGTCTAGCCCCAAACATCTAAATTGTGTCCTGAACATATTCTAAAGAAGGATAGTCCATTAATGGATGAGTTGCACTGGTTGCCAATGAAAAAAAGAGAGTCCAATTTAAGATCGCTTGCATGGTCTATTATCAAATATTAAGATCACACACTTTTGTCATAACTTGAGAACAATGCAGTACTTCAAACTGGCCTTCCCTTCCCCCCAAGTTCAAATGGAAAAAACTATTCAAACCTACCTTCGCATTTCAGGGACCCAAAGTTTGGAATAACGTACTACTAACAGTGCCCCACCTACTACAGGAAAATGTTAAAGACATATCTTTTCTTTTTGTAATTTCACTTGGGTCATGCCCATCTAGGATCCAAGTAACCTTACTATAGCTTCAATTGTCTTTGTAACTCTTTAGTAGCCCACAATGAATCCTAGTTGAAAATTGCGGGATATAAGAAATTATATGGTACGGTATGGTAATTATTGCAGAAAAATATCCAAATTATATGCTCGCCCTAGTCCCTCCCAAACCATACCTTCAGCACACCCCCTTCAGATTTAGAAGCACTGCAGACAGCCACCATAGAAATCCATCTACAAAATATGATTTAAAAATAGTGAATTTTTGGCAACAAAAACATCAATCTGCCACTTTATGCCAGAGTTTGGACGTTTTTCCTTTTTGAAAATGAACACCTAAATCTACAGATGACAAAAGTTTTTAAATCACAAGTAGATTATGAGGAGTTGCAGGAGGACCTGATGAGGCTAGGAAGCAGATGAAATTTCATGTGGACAAGCGTAACATGATGCATATAGGGAAAAATAATTTAGAGAAAGTGTTATTTATATGTGGAAGCAACAATATACAAATTTTAAATGGGCATTACTGTTCCTTCTAAGCTGAGTGGGAGTCCTTTATCTACAGTCCTGGCAGCAGGGGGTGTTGTTTCACTATCACATGTTCAATAATGAGGGACAGGCAAGTTCTGCAGGACTCCAGGGAACCTGCCTGTATCTAGAGATTTATTTAATTAATTATTTTTAAAATTTCTATACCATTTTATTCCAAAACAGTTTACAAAAAAGTTGTCAAAAATATTGAAACAGGTCAGAACAAATAAAAGCAAAGGCAGAAAGATTCAATCCTTACAATAGGTCAAATGCATCAACAAATAATTGTGTTTTCAACTTGGGGGTCCTTATCCCTCAGGACTTGTCCACTTTGTATCGCTTGAATGTGGAACCGTTGTTTCAGGCCCTTCAGAATAAATTGCAGCTCTGGGGTACTCTCCCCTTTTCCCTCTTGGGTCGGGTGCATCTTTACAACATGCTTATTGTCCCTTGTTGGCTCTATGTTTTTCAGGTCCTCCCTCTTTATTTGTCCTCTCGAGATGAGAGACGCTTGGTACGCTTGGTTCAGCGATTTCTTTGGTCTGGAAAGCGGCCTCATATGCCTTATCAGAGAGCCACGGTTCCGTGGTACAGGGGTGGATTGGGTTTATTGAACCTTCGCTATTTGACTGTCGGTTGTGGCATGCACCACATTAATGACCTTTTTAGGGGTACTTCAGAGTTCACTAACACTTCTTTGGAACTTTTCTGTTTTCGCTCTACTCACTTTAGTGCCTATTTTCATTCTCTTCCTTCTCTTGTGCCTGAATCTCTCCCTGCAAAAGTGCTTCACCGTCCCCTGCGGAAGGTTTGGCGCTGGGTCTGTAAATTCCATGCTTTTTCTGCTTCTGTAACTCCCTTCTTGCCTATCCGCTTTAATGGCTCCTTCCTACCTGGGATTGATGGGCCGAGTTTTGCTCAGTGGGAAACGAGGGGAATTCACTATGTATTTCACTTGGTTGATGATGATGGCAAGATTAAGTATTTTCTGCAATTGCAGAAGGAGTTTGGTCTCCCACCCACTGATTATTTTGCCTATATGCAAATTCATCATTATATTTCTTCTTCACCCTCTGGCTCTTTGAATGCCTCTTGTCATGAGCTGTTATCTACGACCTTCACTATAGGCTCCCAACTTTTAGTCCCCCTCAAATTCCATCATCACCATTTGAAAGATGAGTCCCCCTTGTTTGATCATTCCTCATTACGGGATGCTTGGGCGCGTGACCTGGCGGTGGATTTGCCGGATGATGTGCTTCTGCATGCTGTCCGTAGATTGCCTGCCTTTCGGAAATATACCACTTTCTGGGAACATTATAAGTTGGTTTTCCATTTGTATATCTCCCCCAAGAGGGCTTATTTATCCCACCTGCGGGAATCTGCTGCCTGTCTTCGTTGTCGGGCTCCCGAGGCGGGCTTGGGACACGTTTTGGACTTGCCCTAATGTTCAGGCTTTTTGGAATGCTGTTTTTGTCTTTGTGGAGCGCATTTGGACCATTACCATCTGCCGCTCCCCTTTGTTATTATTTGGAACTGTTCCTCATTATTTCCCACGTGTGCGGGGAGCTGCCACCTTCCTAAACTGGACTGTACTAGTGGCCCTGAAGTGCCTTTTACTTACCTGGCTTGAAGCTGCAGCTCCAGATTACTCTCTTTGGAGATGCCGGATGATTTCCCTCTTGATGTGGGAACGATGTGATGTGATCGATCTTTCTTCTCCTCCAGGCTGTATTTTTCAGCGTACCTGGGAGCCTTTCTGGACAACTATGAACCTGCTGGCTCGCAGCCGCTTGTTGAATTGTTGACTTTTTGCATTCTGTTTCCATTTGTTCCATTGGGTAAACCTGACAATTGTTTGATTTTCTGAAAGTGTATTGCTTGGAAGGAGGACCTTGGGGGGGGTTACTTTATTTTGGGTTGTGTTGTGTTGGGATGTGGGGGTTATCTTGGGAGGTTGCGTTCTGTGGCATTGGGTACTGTTATTTAAAATGCTGAGCTTGCTTGTATTTGTTTATTTCTTGTTTGCTGCTTTGTTGAGCTCTATAAAATATATTTGAACATAATTGTGTTTTCATCAGTTTCCTGAATGAACTCCTATCACCACATTTCTGAATCTGGCCAAGAAGGCCATTCCACAGTTTTACTCCTGCATATGAAAAGGTCATAGCATTCGTTTCCACATATTTGGGATTGGCCTTTGTTTTCAACAGTGCTGAATTTTCAGAACATAATGATCTTGATGATTGGTAACCAGACATCAAACTCTTAAAAAAAATTTGTGAATTGTGCCATATAGAAATTGATGACATAGCATAATTGCTTTATATTGGATTCTAAATACAACTGGTAGCCAATGCAGTTGTTGGAGATATGGGGTAATATGCTCATATCTTGGCATGCCGGTTATCAATCTGGCCGCGGCGTTCTGGATCACCTGCAATGCCCTGCACCTGGCTTTAGTTATTCCTAGGTACAGGACATTGCAGTAGTACAGCCGTGACAAAATCATTGCTTGTACAACAGCACGAAAGTCAACTGGTGACAGCATTGGTTTTAAACAATACAATAAATGTATCTGTGCAAAGCATACTTGCACTGTCTTTACCACTTGACAACTCATAAGTCCTGGTACCAGTTTTACTCCCAAAACTGTCATTGACTCCCTCACCAGCAATACCTCATCTATCACTTTTAATGTTTTTGGCCAACTGACCCGGTCAGATTTACTCACAAACATTACCTCTGTCTTTTCTATGTTAAATCTCAAATCTTGTCTTTCCATCCATTCAGTAATTTCACTCATATAACTACTCATTTTCTCTAACCAATCCCCCCATACACACACTGGGAAGAAGATGATATAATCCGCATATATGCGGTATTCAACCCCTAAAGACTGGAATTGTGGCCATATAAATATTGAATAATAATGCTGAACACGCCGATCCCTGGGGGACTCCACTCCTCACCTGAAATTTACTCGAGATCTTATTCTCATTTTTTACTTGAAAAGAGCGATCTATCAAATACGAATTAAGCCATTTGAGGACTATACCACCCATCCCGAGATCTTTCAATCATAACAACAATTTCTGAAGGTCTACTGAGTCAAAAGCTCCTGATATATCTAAAGATATTAAACAAAAAGTTACATGTAAGGTAACTAAAGTAAGGTGTCTAATAATGATATCCAAACGTAAGGTAACCAAACGTAAGGTGTCTAATAATGATATCAATAATAGCTCTAAACTATGAGCTTTCTGAAAACCAAATTGGTTACAATCCAAGCACCCAGTTTCCTGCACAAAATCATCTGAGGCAAAACAATTTTCTTCAAATTTTACCTATATAAGGCACTATCGAAATTGGTCTAAAATTTTTCATAAAACTCATATCCAGTCCTTTCCGTTTTAGGTCTAGTCTTACAGTAGATTGTTTATAATCTTTTGGGGAGATTCCCTCACCCAATGATTTATTAACTATTCTAGTAATTTCAGGGGACACCTTCTCTGCCATCTGTCTCATGATAGATGATGAACATGGATCTTGAATAGCACTTGTGGGTGTACAGCTACGAATGGCATTACAAACCTCTTTCTCATCAATATCATCAAATACCTTCCATACTCTCCTCTCAATATCTGTCTCCATAACCAAATTTTCATCCAATGAGTGGAACTGGTCGCCCCCCATTTTGTCAGTTAAGAATTGTGCATATTTCTCTTCATCAATATCATAACATTCAACAGCACCATCAATCAAATATTTAACTGTAGTGAATAATTCTTGTGGTCAATTTAAAACACCTACAACTCGTTCTTTATATTAATGATTTCCTTCATTTTCACATAGACCTAAATATTCCACTAGGCGTAGTTTAAAGCTTTCATGATCATCAACATCTTTTGTCTTATGCCATCTTGCGGTGTCCCTCAAGGATCACCCCTTTCCTCTATTCTCTTTAACATCTACATGTCCTCCCTGAAACTCTTTCAACTATCCCCCCTGGAAACAATCTACACTTATGCAGATGACATCCTTGTCCTTCTTGAGTCTGACCAGAATCTCACCAACCTCCATGAAAACATTACAGCTTGCATAATGAGACTCCGTGCCTGGTCCCTCTCGGTACAGATGAAACTAAATGAATCTAAAACAAAACTACTCTGGCTCGGCCCAAAATTTGAACACCTGCCCACACTTTTCACACTACCCACAGGCGATACACTACAGCTCGAGTTCTCATGCAAGGTCCTTGGTATCACTATCGATTCCTCTCTCTCCCTCAATGACCACCTCAACTCCTTGGCAAAATCATGCTTTTTCAGCCTTCACATGCTGAGGAAAGCTAGATCCTACTTCAGCCAACAACACTTTGCCATCCTTGTCCAATCCATCATCCTCTCCAAACTAGATTACTGCAACGCCATCTACTTAAATCTATCAAAAAAAAGTATTCTAAGACTCCAGCTAATCCAGAATACTGCAGCCAAACTGATCTTCTCAAAACGCAAGTCTGACCATGCCTCCCCACTCCTTGCCAAACTTCATTGGCTCCCAATAATCTCCAGAATCCATTTCAAATGTTCCTGCCTGGCTTTCAAGATCATTCACGGAATCCTGCCTCCTCTTATCCCACTGTCTTTCAACTCCTCCAGTCCCGACTCCTCCAGAACTGCCCAAAGGCTTAAACTAGCCTTCCCCTCTCCACGCGGCATCCACTATTCAGGCAAACTGGGAAAATCCCTTCTCTTCAAAATCACAGGTCTTTGGAACGACCTCACCACCCCACTGCGGAACCTGAGCTCCCTTCAGTTATTCCGCAAAAAACTGAAAACCTGGCTTTTCAGCAAATTGTAGCTCTATCCTTCTCCCCTTTCTCTCCCCCCTTCTACACATAAGTTCATGTAATCCTTTTTCTTCTTCTCTACCCACTATTTTAAGTTCTTGTAAACCGTGTCGAGCTCCATTCTCATGGAGATGATGCGGTATATAAACTTAAGGTTTAGATTAGATTAGATTAGATAAACGTTCTGCTCTTCTTACCTCACTTCTAACTTGAAAAATCGCCTCTGATCTCCATGGGCAAGATTGAAAACACAGTATTGAAGCACTACCCTCTACTGGTAGCAATGCAGAAGGAGGACTCCTGCTCATCTTAGAGAGCGGTGGTAGGCATGCTCAGGGAAGCCTTCAAGGTATACAGTATATACATCTGTATTTTAAAACAGTGTTTCTCAACTCAATCCTGGAGTACCCACTTGCCAGGCAGGATTTCAGGATATCCACAATGAATTTGCATGAAATAAATTTGCATATAATAAAAGCAGTGTATGCAAATCAAGTTTATACATATTCATTGTGGATATCCTGAAAACCTGACTGGCAAGGGGGGTACTACAGGACCGAGTTGAGAAACACTGTTTTAGAAAACCTGCTTCAAGTCCATCACAACTGTTAACTAATTTCTTGTTCAGATCTGGCCTTTATAGGAAAATTTAGAGGGTAACTGGGCTTTCCTCTCTGAGATTAAAAATGCACCCTGACATCACTCTAGGACAGGAGTAGGCAATTCCGATTCTCGAGAGCCACAGGCAGGTCAGGTTTTCAGGATATCCACAATAAATATGCATGAGATGTATTTGCATCTCAAGGAGGCAGTGCAAGCAAATACATCTCATGTATATTCATTGTGGATATCCTGAAAAGCTAACCTGCCTGTGGCTCTCGAGAACCGGAATTGCCTACCCCTGCTCTAGGAGATGGTAGCTTAGTTGGAGAGCTCTCATATTTACAGTATGTCTCATCATCATTTTTGAATGGGATCGAGTTCTGCTTCCTGTATCATCTGGAGTCACACTATCAACAAAAAGAGTCAAGAAAGTGTCAACAACAAATTTGGAAGCCAGCAGGACTTCTTGATTTGTGTAGTGATGAAAGCCATGTTAACTCAACTGAAAGGGTAATTGAAATTGAAAACTGATATTTCCATAGTGGTTGGTGGAAGTAAAAGCTAATTCTGAGTCGTAACCACTGGCGTAGTAAGGGGTGCTAAGTCAGTGGGGGTGCTGGAACCTCTCTGCCCCACCCTGCCACACCACGCTACGCTTGCACCATCCCTCTCCCCACCCCGTAGCTCTGTATTATCTTCGTTAGCACAAGCAACTTCTACCTGTTGCTTGCCCCAGCCTGATTCCCCTCTGAATCACTTCCGGGTCATGGGGCCAGGAAGTGACATCAGAGGGAAAGCTAATGCTGGCATGAGCAGCATGCTACAAAAGCCACTCACACTGGCGATGTTTAAGAGCTACAGGGGGGAGAACGCAAGTGTGGAATAGGGGGCAGGAAGGAGTGGGGGGGAGGCATGGAGAGGAGGGCGTCACCCCCAGGCACCTCCTACCCTTATTACACCACTGGTCGTATCACCAAGTATAATTCTCCATATCTTCCAACTTAGCCTGCGCTTCTTTCCATACTGTCTCTAGTCTTTGTATTTATTTACTAATTGTGACCACCTGATCTGCTGAGCACTGGGACCACAGAGTCAGTTTGCCTTGGGATGTGGCCTTTGCCTTCACTACTACACAATTAAGGATAGGATTTTGGCAGTTTACTTGGGATGGGAGTAAAATTGAAACCTATACAGTATTAACTTATTCCCAGAAACACAAAGACTTCAAGGTCATCATAGTGCTTATAAAGGCCTCTATCCACCTGGCTTTTTTAAATTTTTCTTTTAACAACAGAGACTCGTGCAGGAGTGAATCATTATAAGAGGAAGCTGGACTGGCCAAAAAGAACCAATGGGAAAGTGACAGTGAGTCTGGGCAGGCTTCTATGCCAAAGTGGCAGAGAGCCTCGGCTAGAAGGACAAGTCTCAAAATACAGTCCACTAAAAGAACTACTAACAGTCTCTTGGGGACATAATTGTAAGAGATTGCAGCATGGTGGTTTCCTTTCCCCGGGGTCCCCATGCGGCTCTCCTCCCTCTTCGGTCGATACCTCCGCCGTCCACCAGCACCTCCCGGCTTCTGATTCAAGCTTGATGCCATCCTCCAGATGCATGCGCAGGAACTCTGAACTCCCCTGTTAAGCCGGCGCCGCTCCAACAACACGCACACCACGTACAAGCATTGTCACAAGGTAGGCCCTGCGACTGAGCAGGGTAGCCTAGGGCTAGGCAAGGGAAAATACTCACCCAAAGAGATAAAACACTACCCACACCAACACCTCAGCCCAGAACTACAGCCAGACAGGGAATGTTCAGTGAAGAGCAAGGAAGTACCTATTTGTTTTCGCCGGAATTAGAGAAGGGAGAACAATGGGTGAGGGGAACTAAAGGTACTCGGGATATTGTTCCTAGGGTGACGATGCACCACACATCACCTGACCTTCATGGGGAACACAATTCCAGGCAACACCAGGAACATTCCAGTCCTCAATTTAGGCAGGAACAAGCCACACCTCTTGCTCATTATCCTGAAGCTTATAGGGACCAGCAGCAGTGGTCAGAAAGGAGGTTGCCACTAAACCAACCCACGCTGTACCAGAGGAGAACGCATGGAGACAGAAGACCAGTTCCAAGAGCACGGAGCAATGCACCTCAGCCTAACACCCAAGTCAGATCTAACTGTATAGAAGCTGAAAAGTTAGAGGTATGCATGAGAGACGCTTCAGACAGTGAAGACTTTGCAGACCAGGAAGAAGCCATGGATTATAAAGAAGGAAGTGATGATTCTGACCAGTGGGGCTATGGAAACCAATGGGGTTTAAAGAAGTTAGGCTGAGACTGGTTGTGCTACTTAATGGGCTGACTGTCTCTGTAACCTACAAGGTAAAATAGAGGTTACTGAATGCCTTAGTGGCTTGAGAGGGTTCCTTGCATTCTTTTGTGCAAGAACCACAGAGTTTCTAGGCAGAGGCAATTAGCACTGCCCAGCCTTGGCAATAGTGGGAGACCTTTTTCCTTTTGGTGTTTTTTCTTAGACTGTCCTATGGATCCTAGTTGGGAGGGACCACAACCAACAGTAATTGTGGGAGGAGGTCCCTTCGGCCCTGAGCTCTGCATCCAGAGAGTTTAGAGGCGGGTCCAGTCTATAGCTGCCAGAAGTGTTTGCCAGCAGAGACTGTATCCAACTAAGAAAGAGTATTTTGAAAGTAGTTGGAATCCATAGATTATTGCTGTGATGTAATGAAGACACATTTTGGACTATTATTGAGAAACATAAGTTTATTTTTCTTTTGAAACTGGGAAGGCAATTTAAGGTTGTGAAAGTGGAAGTTCCTATAGGAATAAAAGAATTTTATTTTGGAAGCAAAAAAAGCACTAGGTCTTATTTTCAGGTAGGTCTTATTTTATTCATGTACAATAATCATCTCTCCCTTTCTCTACTCCACCCCACCCCGATTCTTCCTATTTCCTTTCTCTCCCCCACATGTGCAGCATCTTTCCTCCCCTCTCACCCATCCCCCTGTGCTGCAGAACCCTTAAAGCTTCTATCCCTCCCTTCCTCCCATCCCCCTGTGCATCATCTTTCTATCCCTCCCATCCCCCCACCATGCACACCTCCCCTCCCCCCTCGACCCTTCAATCTCTCCCTCCCATGCAAACCCCGACCGGGAGCCAGAATATCTGGAAACAAACGGCAGTGTCGGAAGCACAGGCTGGATCGCAGCCTGTCCTTCTCACATCCGGGCGTTCATCTGCCGCATCACTGATGATGTCATCAGCAACACGGAACAGCCGGGTGTGAGAAGGGCAGGCCACAATCCAGCCTGTACTGCTTACACGGCTATTTGTTTCCAAGTATTTCAGCTCCCGGTCGGGGGTTTGCATGGGAGGGAGAGATGGGTCGGCGGGGGCGATGGGGGTAGGGCTTACATTAAGACCTACCCTGAAAATCATGCTAGGGCTTATTTTCAGGGTAGGTCTTATTTTGGGGAGGAAACGGTACTAACTCAGGCCCCCCCCCTAGCTTTCTGCTATGGCTGACAGAGACCTAATAAACAGATGCTTACAAAATGGACACTATCCCAAAACTATATCAATCAAAGTAACATAGTAAATGATGGCAGATAAAGACCCAAGTGGTCCATCCAGTCTGCCCAATCATACAAGCTCCATAAATTAAGTTTAAATGGTCCTTTTTCTTAGATATTTCTGGGCCAGAAACCCAGAGCCCTGCCCAGTGGTGTGCTTAGGTTCCATCTACTGGAGTCTCCATCAAAGCTCACTCCAGCCCATCTTAACCATTCCAGCCATCGAAACCCTCCCCAGCCCGTCCTCAACTGAATGTTCATATACGGGACACAGGCCGTGCAAGCCTGCCCAGTACTGGCTTTAGTTCCTTTAATGTATACCCATTATTTTCCAATTAGAGATATTCTGTGTTCATACTATGCTTGTTTGAACTCTGTCACCATTTTCTTCTCCATCACCTCCCTCGGGAGCGCATTCCACGCATCAACCACCCTCTCCGTAAAGAAGAATTTCCCAACATTACTTTTGAATCTACCACTCTTCAACCTCATATTATGCCCTCTGGTTTTACCATTTTCCTTTCTCTAGAATAGATTATGTTCTACTTTAATACCTTTGAAGTATTTGAACGTATGAATCGTATCTCTCCTGTTCCTTCTTTTCTCTAGGCCTCTAGGGTATACATATTCAGGGCTTCCAATCTCTCCTCATATGTCTTCTGGCACAAACCTCCTACCATTTTTGTCACCTTCCTCTGGACCGCTTCAAGTCTTTTTATGTCCTTTGCCAAATACTGTCTCCAAAATTAAACACAATACTCCAAGTGGGGCCTCACCATCGACTTGTACAGGGGCATCTTTCTTCTACTAGTCATGCCTCTCTCTATACAGCCTAGTACTGACACCCATACTCAAAGCCACAAACCTTGTCCTGATCAAAGAACTAAACTAAACTAAGCCTTAAGTTCGGATCAATAGTGGGGATCCCATGGCCTCAACTAGCTAACATCATAGACCAAATTGCAACATGGCTTCCGACCAAGGCACAGCACTGAATTCCTGTTACTCGAGCTAACATCCAAAATAAGAAACCAACTCAGCAGAGGCAAACAATCTATACTGTTACAATTTGAGATCTCTGCAACATACCACTCTCTTTTACTCCTCAAATTAAACGAACTAGCAGTGCAAGGTGTGATGGTACAACAGTTCTCACAGTCCTTAAGATATAGAACATATGAAGTCTGGAAGGAAGACAAGAGATCCCAACCATGGAAAGCCAATTGTAGTGTCCCACAAGGCTCACCAATATCACCTGCACTATTTAACATCTACCTAAGACAGGGGTGTCCAATGTCGGTCCTCGAGGGCCGCAGTCCAGTCGGATTTTCAGGATTTCCCCAATGAATATACATGAGGTCTATTTGCATGCACTGCTTTCATTGTATGCTAATAGATCTCATGCATATTCATTGGGGAAATCCTGAAAGCCCGACTGGATTGCGGCCCTCGAGGACCGACATTGGACACCCCTGACCTAAGAGCACTGAGAAATAACCTACTCTCAATCCAGGCTCACCTCTTCTCCTACGCCGATGATATCTTCATTCTCTGTTTAACCCAAGAGTCTTTCACTAGCAGCCTAAACTACCTGAAAACCACTATCGATGACCTAAGTATCTAGACAATGAAAAACTTCCTCAAACTAAACAAATCTAAAACTAAAATATTATGGTTCGGAGACTAATTCTCTACCAAGCACAGAACTAGAACTATACACAGGTGAGAGGCTAAACAGAAAATTCTTCCAAAGTACTGCGAGTTCCACTTGATTAAAACTAGATAATGACACGGGGCATAAATGCAAGAACTCATTTTCCTGTGCCTGCCCCATTCCTGTAAGCTCTGTCCTCATCTGCACAAGCCTCAAACACTTTAAAATCATAAGTGCTTGAGGTTTGTGCAGTTAAGGCAAAGCTAACAGGAATGGGACAGGGACAGTGACAAAACTCGTGGCGACAGGGAAAAGTTTGTCCCCCTGTCATTCTCTAATTCAAACCTAACCTACAACATGCATATCACCTCACTAGTGAAAAAATTGTTATTTAAGATGAGACAACTGAGGGTAATGAGGCCAGTCCTAAGAGAGACCAGCTTCAGGACAGTAGCATAAGCTGTCCTAATACCCCACCTGGACTACTGCAACGGGCAGTGTGTCTGGGAGGGAATGCATGGATGGGAGAACATCGCAGGGGAGGAGACATAGGCATCCTGGGACTGTCTGCCAAGTCTCTTCCCTGAAGAAGCCCTTTCTGGAAACGTCAATCGCTCCTCCTAAACTTACTTGCTCCACTTCATCACTGACGCTGAAACCATGGATTGAAGACAAAGTTTTATTTTATTTTTCTTTCCAGCTTATGATTTATCTTTAATCTTATCTATTGTTTTGCCTTTTGTCTTTGTTTTGTTCTATTTCTATCATTTAAATTTCTCCAGAATTCTACTGTATAACGGCTCCCCCTTCTGCTTCTATTCCTTTCTCTCCTCTCTTCTACCTTCCAAAGTATTTAGATCAATGCTGTCTTGTTAAAATGTTTATTTTATTTTTATTTTTCCTCTAACTCTACTTTTCACTTCTCTATTACCCTCCAGGTACTTTAGTTAGATTGTGAGCCTTCGGGACAGTAAGGGAATTTTTCAAGTACCTTTCTTATTTCTAATCTTAATGTATATTTTCTGTAAACCGCTTAGAACCTAACGGATGTAGCGGTATATAAGAAATAAATTACATTACATTACATTCACTATACAGTGGCATTACAGAAAAAGAACACAAGACACTCCAACTACCACAACTTGAGTGCAATGGCCACAAGACTAATTCTCAAAAAGAAAACATATGATAGGGCAAGTCCACTATTAGAACAACTGATTTGGCTACCTGTGAACAAGAAAATCCAATTCAAGATTGCTTTGTGGACCGTGAAGGCTATCAATGGAAAAAACTTGGAGGGGCAAACATCTGATATCAAAGTCTCACAATCCTTCTTCAATTCATGTATAATCATAACACTTCAAGCTATCTCTCTCATCACCTCAAAAAAAAAATATGGCATAAGATGTTCGAGGCCACACCTCCTTTGGAACAAACTACCAATACAACTAAGACAACCCACTACATACCTTGACTTCAGGAAGAAACTAAAGACATACCGCTTCTCCCACTCTAAAAATGTACCCTTAACTTAAAAACTTGATCTAAGTTTTATTGCAAACCGCATATGACACAGTATTGTATTGCATGTGTTATCAGGAAGTCGTTGCCGATTCTTGACCCATGTGTCTAAATGGGAAAGAACCCAGTCCCACATGCTGTTCCAATTTCAGAATGGACAGAGAAGAAGCCAAACGAAAACTTCAAATCCCTTCGACAACGCATCAGATATGCGTGCTTCAGGGTGGGGAAGCCATGCACAAAAGGAGATGAGGAGATCTGAATCCTGGGAGACAGTCTTGCGACGTAAATGAAAGTGCTTGTAAAAGATTCTCTCTGTGCCGACTGTGAACTAGAAAGCTCAATTTTTCACCATATTTGCACAAAAGCCAGAGCCCTTCCCATTATTGAACAAACTGGACAGCTCCCATCGACGGCAATCTGCAGATACCAAGTCATTTAACTGCCCTCCCCTTCCCATACGCCCCGACCCCTCCCCTCTCCCCTCCCGTGGCCTCCCGTCCGCCACCCACCGCCTCCCCCTCCATCCTACCTTCAAACTCATGCTTGAGGTCGCTCGCCGCCTGCCCCGCCGCTTTCCTTCTCCGGCCCCCGCCCCGCCCCTTGACACAACTTCTCTGCCTGGGCCGCGTTCCACCCTGCAGGAGACAGGAAGTTGCGTCAGGGGCGGCCGCGGTGGAAGGGAAGAAGTTGCGTCGGGGGCGGGAAGAACAACCGAGAAGGGAATGATGAGGGCTGTCTGAGAATGAGTTAGAGCAGGGGTGTCGAAGTCGGTCCTCGAGGGCCGCAATCCAGTCGGGTTTTCAAGATTTCCCCAACGACTATGCATGAGATCTATGTGCATGCACTGCTTTCAATGCATATTCGACACCTGTGAGTTAGAGAGAGTGGATTGGAGCTGGAGGTTTGGGTTTGAGAGAGAGGAGGAGGGGCTTACGTGTGACTTGTTGAGTGCTTCTTCATTGAGTCCCCCCCTGGGGTGGGGTCGTCCGGGAACTACTTGGAGGAATGGAGACGAGCTGAAGTTTGTCTTAGGCTTCGCGTGTGTGCGGTAAAGTGTGTCAGGAGCCTGCGAAACGTCTTCTAGGGGCCCTCATTGCACTCAAGTTTATGCGGGAACAAGGTAAACCCAGGATCTCTACGATTTAACAGTATTGAAATCCTGGTAAAAAGGCAGGATCCCACGGATCCTGGACTACCTTAACAGCAGACCTCTTTTCTTATTGCCACAGCTACTATCCATTTACTGGGAGTCCCCCTGCTGACATCTTCATTCATTCTCTGCCTGGTCCCGCCCTAATAATGTGCCCTTCTCTTCCTGTATGGGCGGACCAGCCGAGATCGGGACTCCCTGCAAAATGACAGCCAGAGGGGCAATCAAAACAGCCTGTAGCTTATCCAGGCATTGGGGAAAAAAATAACTCAGTAACACTTTGGATTTAAAAGATGATTTTTAATAAGCTGGTCACTTATTTAAACTGATTACTAGGCAATTGAATGTTACTGTCTTGTAAACAGTGCAGCAGATGTAGCTGCTCCTCCTTCCTCTGCTGTTTCTAAACTTACACACAAACAGGGGCAGATGGACTCAAGGAATTTCCACTTGAGTGATTATAAGGAAATATACTTAAACCCATAAGAACATAAGCATCGCCTCCGCCGAGTCAGACCATAGGTCCATCGCGCCCAGCAGTCCACTCCCGCGGCAGCCCTCCAGGTCAAAGACCTGTTGGTGATCTTTTACTTAAAACATTTTGCCTTGTATAGTATCCCTCTAACCATACCCCTCAATCCCCCTTTCCTTCAGGAATTCGTCCAATCCCATTTTGAACCCCAAAATTGTACTCTGCTCTACCACATTCTCTGGAAGCGCGTTCCAGGTGTCCACCACCCTCTGAGTGAAGAACTTCTAGCATTTGTTCTGAATCTGTTTCCCTTTAATTTCTTCGAGTGTCCTCTTGTTTTTGTTGCCCCCGCCAGTCTGAAGAATCTGTCCCTCTCTACCTTCTCTATACCCTTCATGATCTTGTAAGTTTCTATCATGTCCCCTCTAAGTCTCCGCTTTTCCAGGGAAAAGAGCCCCAGCCTCTCATCATATGGAAGGTTTTCCATGCCCTTTATCATTTTTGTTGCTCTTCTTTGAACCCTCTCGAGTATCGCCATATCCTTTTAAGGTATGGCGACCAGTATTGAACGCAGTACTCCAGATGCGGGCGCATCATCGCCCGATACAGCAGCAGAATAACTTCCTTGGTTCTGGTAGTGATACCTTTTTTGATAATGCCCAACATTCTGTTCGCCTTCTTGGAGGCCACTCGCTGCGCATTGTGCTGCCGGCTTCATTGTTTTATCCACCAAGACCCCCAAGTCCTTTTCTAGGTTGCCTTCCCCCAATACCATCCCCCCCATCGTGTAGTTGTACATTGGGTTTCCTTTCCCTACGTGCAAGACTTTACATTTCTCTACATTGAAGCTCATCTGCCATTTATTTGCCCAATCACTCAGCTTGTTCAGTTCCCTTCATAGTCCTTTACATTCCTCAACAGTTCTAACCCTACTGGAGAGTTTTGTGTCATCCGCAAATTTTATAACTTCGCACTTCATCCCTGTTTGCTTTGCTGATTAACCTAACTTATGATTTGCTTTGCTGATTAACCTAAATGTTAGGTTAATCAGCAAAGCAAAAAGTGTTCTTTCAGTAAGTCTACACTGCTCATAAGTAAAAACTTCTCGCTATTTTGTGGGTTCCCTGAAGCAGATATGAAACGTGTTACACGCAAGCTACAAGATAAGTTACAGTTTTGTTTAAAAGTATACAGATGAAGAAGTAGCTTTGCCTTATTGGCACTTCAAGCCATTCAGTTTAAACTTATGCCATCTACAAATGGTGCTTTAAGATGCGATGATTGGGCGGTGAGACAGTAGTGTCGGGGCTTCATGATTCCAAGCACAAAAAGCTACCAAGATTCATAAACAAAATTGAAACTGTTGTTGTTGAAATCTATTTGAGTGATTATCTCATTGTGTTTAAGTTTCTAAACTTGCAGCAGGAGGAGATCAGCACCTTCTGGCTAGGGCTAGAATAATGTATGAAACTATTCAAAAGGTGGAAGTTGTCTTCCACAAGAAGCTGCTTGTGTTCAAAGGTTACACAATTCCAAGGAGCGCTATAGATTATTGCTGTCATCCCATGTTCTTTGGAAGAGAACTTTTCAACCTTAACAGAAAAGCCTAATCCAGAGTGCAAATTATCTTCAGCCCTCCTATAAAATAAGTGCAGTAGCTCTTCTGCCTGCAGTCACACCAGCTGCAGGGTAGTTTTGCTCTTCAGGTGGCTTTGAGAAATAGAAGTGTGTCCCCCATCCCCCTCTTTCTGGCTCTAGCAGTGCCACCTGGCCTTCTTTATAGGGGATCAAGGATCAGTTGGTAGTCGGAACTCCCTGGGAGTAATGAGTAGCCTGGCCTCCCAAATTCAGAGGGTTAGGGCAGGATGCATAACACACCAACCACATGATAATAAATACCATATTAGGAGCTATTTAAATTTATGGGATGATTCTCAGCACAATAGCAGGCAAATTATATGCATGTTTGTGTACCGCAGCCTCATTAAAAGTGGGAAGAACTGTGCCTGGCATCTGCTCAGAAGAGCAAAGGTAGGCACAGTTCTTACCCCTTCTCTGCCCACTACAAACCCCCCCCCTCAAAAAAATCTTCTCACCTGCCTGCGATCAACTGGCCAGCACCAGAGCTGCAATCAGCCGAGCCAGCAGCAGACAAGAGTCTCTCTCAGCTGAGCTAGTACAGATCCATGATCAGCTGAACTGGCACCCTTCCTGACCTGTAAGGCATAAAACACCTATAGCCAGCCCTACTTGCCCATAAAAAAAAAACCACAGGATCTGCCAGAATCCACATACAGTAAATATGCACCCCAGGAAAGACTGTATCCACCTGGATTCAGCACCCTTCACCACCTATAAGGCAAGAAACATCCATACCATGTACTCCTTCCCCATTAAAAATGTAGGATCTTGCAATTCTAACCCCCTATAAGAATAGCCTTACTGGGTTAGACCATCTAGCCCAGTAGCCCATCTTCAAAGAGGCCAATTTAAGTCACAGGACCTGGCAAAAACCCAAATAGTAGCAGCATTCCATGCTACCAATCCAGGGAAAGCTGTGGCTTCCCCTATGTCTGTCAACAGCAGACTATGGACTTTTCCTCTAGGAACTTGTCCAAACGTTTTTTCAAACTAGCTACATTAATCGCTCTTACCACATCCTCTGGCAATGCGTTCCAGAGCTTAACTATTCTCTGAGTGAAAAAAAAATTTCCTCCTATTGGTTTTAAAAGTATTACTCTGTAACTTCAAGTGTCCCTTAGTCTTTGTAATTCTTGATGCAGTAAAAAATCAAACCACTTGTACACATTCTATATCACTCAGGATTTTGTAGACTTCGATCATATCTCCCCCTCAGCTATCTCTTTTTCAAGCTAAAGAGCCCTAACCTCTTTAGTCTTTCCTCATATGAGAGGAGTTCCATCCCCTTTATCATCTTGGTCACTCTTCTTTGAACCTTTTCTAGTTCTGCTATATATTTTTTGAGATAAGGAGACCATAACTGAACATATTACTCAAAGTGAGGTCGCACCATTGAACGATATAGAGTCATTTTAACATTCTTACTCTTGTTTACTATCCCTTTTTTTATTATTGCTCCTTTTATTGAAAAAGAACAACAAAAGCACAAGAAAAATCATAAATACAATGTTCTACATTCAGCATAACCAAAGGAGCAAAGCTCATTGCAAAAGTAACGCTTACAAAACTGTTCCCACTCCCCTCTCATAGTGAAGCAATATAACCAAGCCCTCTCACCTCCCATACACCCCGCTACCCATTCTAGTACAAATATCTAACACATAGAACATTAAGAACAAGTACTATACCATCGCTCAAAAGAGCACCACAGTCTGTTAAATCTTCCCCATTTATGAAGCTTCAATGCAGTAAACTTATAAAGTAACTCATTTATTGTCACCTGAGATTTTATTAAGGAAGTTTTTTAAAGAAGTACTGGGAATGACCAATGCTGAGAATTTTCCAATAAATAATTATTATTAAATCCCTCCAAAAAAACTTGAATCTGCCCAGGAGGTGGACCATCTGACCACACCAGAGGTAAATTTGACTGAATTTCTAGAAGATACACAGGATGTGATTCAGAGTCGGTCCACCCTGGTAATAACATGCATGAGCGAGATGGACAAAATGTTGATAATGAGACTTTACTTTAAAAACAGGTTAATGAAATTTTGTGGGGACTTGGTTAGGATTTTTCCGGATGTATCCAGAACCACACAGTTGAGGAGGAAATAATTTTTGAAATTGAAGGATAGAGTGTTGGCACTGGATGCATCCTTTTACCTGAAATTTCCCTGTAAATGTCTGATTAAGCTACAAGATATTGAATATTTTTTTGGGATCCTATACAACTACAACAATTTTTAATTGCAAGAGAAAAGAAATAGAAATGAGATTTGTTTCACCTCGCTGAGAAATATGAAGAGAATTAATATAAATAGTATCCCAGTTTAAGGAATGATTCAGGGTTCATTAAATATGAACCAAGAATCATTATCCTTTATATTTCTTGAACTTTATTTTATTAGAAATAGCAAGATATACTCCCCATTAATGTGGGCTTGAAAGGAGCTTTGTATGTATGATTTGATTATGTATTGTTTTATGTGATTTCCTTTTTCTTTTGAACTATTGGATATTGTAATGTATTCAAAATTATTAAAAAAAAAAAAAATTGCCAAAGCTTCAAAGTGTAAAATCAGCACACCTGACTCTAAGATGGCAGTAGCACCAACCCTCGCTTCTCCTAACCTGGGAGAATGGGCCCAAGAGATTTCAAGAATGGTCACCACAGCTCTGGAAGACCACCGTAACAAATTGCAATCAGCGGTGGATGGGATAAACGAGAAATTTGATGCCCACTCTCAAAGACTCTCGGAGGCGGAACGACGAATCTCCGAGCAGGAAGATGAGGCTCAGAGGGCCCGTGTCATGGTAGAAAACTTACATATGCAGGTGACCATGCTGAAGACCAACTGGAGGAGCAGGAGAATCGCCAGCGGAACATGGTAAAAACCAGGATTCTCAGGATCTCCAGGATGTAGGGCAAGACCATCTTAAGAATGGAATGCTTATTTTTTAATAACAGCAATAGGCTGTCAAGTCCTGCCCTCTATGATGCAGTTCTATTCTTCTGTGGGTGGGCTTGGCAGAAGACAATGATGTCAGCAAAAGGGGAGGGGACTTCTACAGAATGACAGAAAATCAGTCAACACAGTTGGTGCAAATTGCAGAGCTAAATAGTGGAAGCTGCTGCAGGGAGTGATTGTGGGGGACTGAAAGAGGCATAAAATACAATCAATATTGTTCCAGAAAGAAAAAATAAAAATAGCATACAAAGTAAAGTGAAGGAGTGGGGGCGGGGGACAGTGGCAGGAAATATCCACATTTTGTACTCCTTCCTTATCAAAAGCACAGGACCTACCAGGATCCTACAATTCTGACCCCAGGAAAAGCTGCATCTATCTGGTTTTAGCACCCTCAACCACCTATAAGGCAGGAAACATCCAGTCTATGCACTCTTTCCCTATCAAAAGCACAGGATATGCCAGGATGTTTCAGGATGTACCAGGATCCTACAATTCTGACCCCAGGAAGGGCTGCATCTATCTGGATTCAGCACCTTTAACCACCTATAAGGCAGGAAACATCCAGTCTATGCACTCTTTCCCTATCAAAAGCACAGGATATGCCAGGATGTTTCAGGATGTACCAGGATCCTACAATTCTGACCCCAGGAAGGGCTGCATCTATCTGGTTTTAGCACCCTCAACCACCTATAAGACAGGAAACATCCATTATCCCTATCAAGCAGACAGCATATTCTCACATGTGGGTGACATAATCCTTGGAGCCCTGGTACAGACAGCTTAAAAAGTGTATTGCCACATTAAGGATTTTAAAAAGTTCACGACTGACCACACCATACTTGCGAGAGTGCCTTCCTGCCCGACCTAGGCTTGCGACTCCTCAGTTTTTCCATGGAGCTAAGTTGTATTTTTTGAATATCATTCAATTTTGCCTTGTTGCCTTCCCACTCTCGTGTATTTTCTTTTCTCCCTTTTTTCTTTCTTTAAAAAAAATAATGCAGGGTTTATTTTTTTCCTCTTGCGGGCAGAGAGCTAGAGGAGGTGAAGGTGGTAGGGGCACCTGCTGCTGTGATGCGGGTGAGGTTCAAGCAGGGAGAGAGTGGATGATTGAATGAGAGAGAGAAAGTGTTGGATCTTTAGAAAGTGGATAAGAGGAAGAGAGAGAGGTAATGGGTTTAAAGAGTGAGTGGTGAGGTGTTAAGAGATTCAGTGACTTGGGGAGAGATTGGGGATCATTAATATCAGTAGGAGGGGGAGTAAGGGAATCATAACAGTGGAAGGAGAAAGAGGAACAGGAAAGAAACTTGCTTGTGGGCTAGTCTAGAGAGCAGAGTGTCACATATCTATCTCATTCATTGAGTTTGATTTGCCTGAGATGCTCTTCCCATCGATGTCCCATCTGTTGATGGGTTATAAGAAGTGTAGCAGGTGTCAATAGCCCATGTCTCTCACAAACCCACATTGTTGGTGTCTGTAGTGCCTGGGCCTGGAACATCGTGTTGAGTCCTGTTCATGCTGTTCATTGCTTCAGAAACATACCATCAAAAGCTACAAATTGAAGTAGGAAAAGTTATTTGGCACTACATGAACGTCGATAAAACTTCCCAGCCATCAAAACTGACACTGGTGTCGGAGGACATCGCTCCCTCTGGTAAGCCTGTTAAGAAGCCACCAGCTTCCCGATCTGTGTCGCAGGCCACTAAGGCATCGAGTCCAATCATGCCGGCCAAGTGATAACCTCTCTTATGACTCGCTTTTTTTTCGCTTCTTTTCCATCGAAAGTTGCATCTTCATCGGAGTCACCCTCTCCGAGGCGAGCCGAGGCACCTTTGGTACCGACAGAAAAGCCGACGATACCGGTGCTGTCTTTTTGGGAAAAGCTGGATGCGCTTTTCCGCTTACAATTTGGTGACATGTTTCACCTTATGACCTCTGCACTGACTGCTCTGGTACCGGCTCAGCCTGAGCATGACACTGTGAGGTCTGGCTCTTCGGTACCTCATCGAAGCACCTCTTAATACCGATCAACTCATCAGTCCTGCACAGCATCTTCTTGTCATTCAAGTTCATCAAGGCATCGTCGATCATCGCCTTCTCATTCCAGCAAATGTTCTTTCAAGAGGAAACACCATTTTCTTGCAGATACTTCCCAATGTCACAGGTCTCTAACACTGATCCCATGTAAGAAACATCACTCTTCTCATCATGCTTCTAAACATACCAAGTCTTCCTCAATGACTTCATCCAAAAAGAAGCATCCTCCTGATCATGCTTCTAAATGTCCACGCTCCCCAACTTCAGCTTAGACTTCATCATCTGATGGGTATCAGTGCAAACACAGACATCATCACAATTCATCTTCACAACCGCATGGAGAAGTCTGCATCTTCAGTTTGATTCAGATGCTGACTTCTCCATTTCCTCTACTGAGGTTTGTGACACGTCTGAGGAAAAATCTCCATGCCAGTCTCCTCATAGAGTGAAATCTCCCACGGGAGGGCCATTGGGGGGTCTGTAGGAGGGGTTGGGCACCCTCCTGCTGCAATCGTTGGTGGGGGGGGCAGGTTCTGTCGGCGGGAAGGGTTGAGCACCTTCCTGCTGTGATTGTCGGGGGGGGGGGCGGGTTCTGTCAGCATGGGGGGGTTGGGCACCCTCCTGCCACGATCGCTGGGGGGGGAGGGGAGACTTGCGGCCATAGCCGCAGCTGCTATACTAATTACGGCAGGGAGATCCTTGCCGCGATTAGGTATAGCGGCCGCGTCTACTTACCATGTAGGCCAGCATTTTGCTAGCCTACATTGTAAGCATCTCCCGTTCTGCTAGGGAGACGCGTAGGGCCGCCTAGGTTCGCTTAAGGCTACCGCCTAGAATTAGGAGAGCTTAGGCGGGCTTGCGGGCCTCTCTAGGTTCCCTGGAGGCGCCTTTAATATAGGCAGCCTGCCTGGGGAGCATTTTTCTTTTTAGAAAAAGTGCCTCCTGATTGGCTGATTAGACAGCTGTAAGACACATACAGCTGCCTACAATCGGGAGCACTTTGCAGAATCAGGGCCCAAAAGTCCATTCCAGTCTGCCCATCCGCAGTAACCATTATCTCTTCCTCTCTCTAAGAGATCCCACGTACCTATCCCACGCTTTCTTTAATTCAGTCTCCACCACTTCTTCCATCATTTCTGTAAAAAAGTATTTCCTTAGATTAGTCCTGAACCTATCACCTCTTAACTTCATCCTGTGCCTTCTCATTCCAGAGCTTCCTTTCAAATGAAAGAGACTTGACTCATTCACATTTATGCCACATAGTTATTTAAATGTTTCTATCATATCTCCCATTAATGTAATTATATTTACCATTCCCTCTTTCCAAATTGATCTGCAGTGCCTCTTCCCAGGGCCAGATTAATGGTTAGGCCCAGTAGGCAAGTGCCTAGGGCCCAAAATTGTCGGGGGTGGGGGGCCCACTAAAGGAAGGTAAAAAGTCAACTCACCTTGCAATTTTTTTCAAACAGAAACGCCCCCCCCCCCCCCCGGCGACATCAACGGTGATGGCCCCTCCCTCCAGCGTCAACGGCAATATGGCCGGCTCTTCTCCAGAAAGATCCCGCAATGACTGCATCTGCCGGTCCATCCCCTTCCGACATCACTTCTTCTGGAGCAAGTAAGTGACGTCGGAAGGGGATGGACCGGCAGACTCAGTCATTGCGGGACCTTCCTGGAGCAGAGTCGTCTGCGTTGCTGTCCATGCCACCAGCTGTTCTAATGATTTCTGCTTTCGGGCTGCCTTCTGCCATGGAGATCAGAGAGCAGAGCCGGCAGCATGGGACCTTGCATTTGTTTGGAGGGAGAGAGAAAGGAGCATGGAAGGGTGGTGGAGGGAGAGAAAGGGGGCAGGGTGGTATGGAAGAGTGGTAGAAGGAGACAAAGGGGGCAGATGCTGATGGAATTGCTGTGTAGGGAAAGGGGAGCGAGACATAAGGGGGAAAGATATGGGAGGGAATTGGGTTGGAGGGAAAAAAAGGGGGCAGATGTTGATGGAAGTGGGGGGAAGGGAGAGGAGAAAGTAAAATGCCAGACCTTGGGGGTGTGGAAGAGGAAAGGGAAAGAGAGGAGAGGAAAGAGATGCCAGGGAAGGGAAGAAAATGGATGCCAGACCAATGGGGGTGAAGGGAGAGAAGATGCCATATAGAAGGGGCAGAAAGAAGGTAAACAGTGGATGAAATGAAGAGAGTGACAAGAAGATGAGGAAAGCAGAAACCAGAGAAGACACGGTAGAAAAAGTTTTTTGCTTTAAGAGAGATGCAATCGCTGTTTCTGTGGTGTTGCATTTTTTTGCAGGTGGTTCAATTTAACCTTTGTCTACGTATTTCTATTTTATCCCCACTTTGCAAAACCGTAGAGCATTTTTTACTGCTGGCCGTGGTGGTAACAGCTCCAACGCTCAGAATTCTTTGAGCATTTGAGCTGTTACCACCGAGGCTAAAAACCACACTACAATTTTGTAAAAGGGGGAGGGGTTAGTTTGTGATTACATATTCCATACTAGGCGAAGGTGTTTTCTGTGTTCTGTGTGTCTACCACCCCAATAGCCATTATGGCTGCAGGTGGAACCTATATGGCAGTACAGTAGGGTTTGGGGATGTTTTAGTGGTCTTGAAGGAGTCTGAGACTGGTTTTCCTAAGTGTTGAACTAAGTTTTCTCTTTAATAAAATGCTGGATTATGTTTTATTGCAGACCTAATTTATCTGATGTTCTAGCCTGCCTGCACTGGGTGTTTTAGCTTGGGCATTCTAGCTTCTTATGGCTATCTCAGCATACACAATATTGTATTCCGCCCTCCTGGACATGTAACAGAGAGACTGCAGGGCTTAGATAAGTGACCTGCTAGTGTGAGCTTAGGACCAATGATTGTTAAGAAAAGTAACACGTGAAAAGTTTTTTCTAGAATTCAGTTGTATAGCCAGAAGAATGTATAAATATCTCTAACTTCCTGGTTTTGCGACTTCTGAAGCAAGTTTGGGGCTCAGGGGTCCGCATATGCTGAATAAACATCTGTGTTTTCTTCAAGTCTCTAAAGTTTGTGGCTTCAAAGTGACCTTTCATTTGGCGCTTCCAAACAGGGAGTTGAAGGTCTTTTGACCGCCGGCTACTCGATTGGTCACTTGTGTCTGGTCTGAGAACCAACTTGTCTGCAAAGCTAGCTGGTCCCTCTCCTTGGGATTGGTAGACCTCGTGGCTCTGGCTGGCTCAACTGATTAATCGAGTCCTGGGTTAAAGTGCAGGTATCTGTCTGGGGTTGGCCACCAAACTGGTAAGTGGAGGAATTGATCATTCCTCTCCTGTTTCTTTTCCGTTGCTTTAGTAAATGACTTGATCCATCATTAAAATAGCAGGAAGGGATTCTAGGAACTGTGTCTGTCTGTTTGGGAAACGAAACTGAACTAATCTATAGATCAGAAATTAGACAATAGACGTAAGCTGTTTGTATTTACAGGGCTCAGCACGATTCGGATGCATCCTAAAAAACGGTGTAGGTTGAACATTTCAGGAGTCAGGGAATTGGTTAGAACTGGCTATATTTCTATTGTGCTGTATTTGGAAAGGTAGAAAATTGTACGAAAGTACAGAGATTGCTTTTTGCATGGACCGTTTATCTGCATATATGTGTAGGTTTTTTGTGTGTGCATGACATTCAAAATCCCCATCCTTTGTATTTCTATCCCGGGTTCCTTATGAGTTCTGTCTATCCAGTATGAATTTTTGTTCTCCATGTTTGTTTTATAAAGTATGTTTAGAATTGTGTAATGCCCTGAATGTCTGATTAGATGATTAATCAACTTAATTACACTTGACCTAACAAAGGTGGAGGTTAAGTGCCCATCTTTTCTGTACATTGAAATACATGGTAAATCAGGGTTTGCAGACCTGGTTCAGGGTAATAGCCGATTTTGTTAGTGCTTTATGTAAGTGGTGTGATGGGATCCCATGAGTGACAATGTGTGTGAATGTATCTTTTAAACCTAAGGAAATTCTGAAAAGTACTACATCTGTAATTTGATCTCTTTGATCTTTAAGCAACTCTTGCTCCTCTGTGAAATTCTGAAGGGAGGGGGAGTAGGTCTCTCCTGCTTCCCTTTTACAGGGATACAAATTTAATAGCACTGAGACGCATGTTGATTGTAACAAAAGGTTTAAATTGTGTGTTTGGTTTATCTTTTGTGAATACAGTAAAACCTTGGTTTGCGAGCATAATTCATTCCAGAAGCATGCTTGTAGTCCAGGGCATTCATGTATCAAGGTGAGTTTCCCCATAGGAAATAATGGAAACTCAGACGATTTGTTCCACAACCCAAAACTTTAATACAAAAATATACATACTTGTATTGCAAGACCTCGCTCGTTTGGAACAGTCACTGCACTCCTGCAGCATCATAGAGAGGAACCATTGGCTCAGTTGTGATAATGTGATGCTTGTATACTGTATGTACTTGTATTGCAAGACGTTGCTGGTATATCAAGTTAAAATTTAATATAATGTTTTGCTTGTCTTGCAGAACACTTGCAAACCAAGTTATTTGCAATCCAAAGTTTTACTGTATATTCCAAGCTTTATGTATTTCTTTTTATAAATCGTGTAAGCTTAGTATAAGAATGTAACTTTTAGGTATAAGAATGTAATTTTTAGGAATGCTTTTGTGACACACCTTTATATGGAAGTAAATATTTTTGCCAGTCAGATGATAGTGAAGGGACTCCGCTTTAGAGTGCACTTGTGTCAGACTACACTGCTTAGTGGGTGGACCCAGAGCTGAATTTTACTTAATTTTTACAAGTCAGCTCTATGGGGTAGGAACCTGATACAGAATAGGGATTGAGAACAATTCTTATGTGCTAGTAGACAGTTTACTTGAATCTTTTAGATAGTGGGTCTGCCTTTTAAATTTTCCTGTGGCCATATTTACACTGATTTCAAGTATGCCTTCCTCGTGTCACCTACTTTGGCTTTCAAATCTCCCAGGGTATCCGGTGCCTTCCTCACACCCAGGTTCAGGCCGTCTGTAGTCTCCCTGTCCCTGATAACCGCAAGACTCTGCGCACCTTCCTCAATATTGCAGGATACTGTCACATCTGGATTCCTGATTTCTCTGCCATAGCCCGTCCCCTATGCGATTCCACTAGGGGCGCGGACTCAGTCCATTTTCTCTGGACCCAACTCCAGGATCGGGCTACCCACTGCCTGCAAAACTTCTGACTCAGGCTCCTGCCCTGGGCCTTCCTGACCCCTTCAAACCTTTCCAGCTCTATGTTCATGAAGGGTCCGGTATTGCAGCCGGGGTCCTTGCCCAGTTCCTTGGCTCCTGGTTTAGGCCCATTGCCTATCTCTCTCAACAACTGGATCCTGTTGCTGCCGGGTGGCCTCCCTGCCTTTGGGCCATTGCCACCGTCTCAGATCTCTTACACCACGCTAACAAACTCACTTTCGGCCAGCTATTGACCTCTTTGTCCCGCACTGTGTGACCTCTCTTCTAGAACATAAAGGCTCCCTATAGCTTACGAATGAGTGCCTCCTTAAATACCAAGCCCTTCTTTGCGAAAACCCTCAGGTCTCTTCCCTCCTTGACCCCTCCACTCTCCTTCCCGTCTCCTACCAGCTGGTCATGCACAACTGCCTTGACACCGTTGACTTAGTTTATTCTTCCCGTCCTGATCTCACTGACATCCCACTCCGGGACCTTGATCTCACTCTTTTCACGGATGGCAGTTTGTCTGTCACCCCTTTTGATGCCCGTATCGCTGGCTACGCAGTAGTCTCTGCCACTTCCCCTTTACTCATGGGCCCCCTGTCCTCTGGCACTTCCGCCCAAGAAGCTGAGCTGTATGCCCTCACTTCTGCCCTGCGCCACTCTGCCTCTCAGTCTTGCAACATCTACACTGACTCCAAATATGCTTTCCTTACCTTGCATGCCCCTAGGGCCATCTGGAAACATTGAGGTTTCATTACAGCCTCTGGCCACCTGATCCATCATGCTCCCCTCATTCTTGACCTCCTAGAGGCCGTCAAATTGCCCTCCCGTATCGCGGTTATGCACTGTCGAGCTCACCATTGTGCCCTTGCCGACCACACAGCCCGAACTGCCAGCCTCTGCCCCCCTCCTTCGGCTCCTCTGTACACCATCATTCCTTTTCTGGACACCCTTACATCCCAGTACACTTCTCAGGAACAGACTTGGGCCCGCACTCTTTCGGGCCAGTCTGTCCTGAAAGGGGGGTGGATACAAATATGCACCAATTCAAGTGCCAATCCAGACCCACACACTGATACTTCAAATGCAAGCACAGCAGGTACCCTCATATTCATTCCTCAACATCTGGCCCTCACGATTGTCAAAAGATGCCATGATCTGGCGCACTCTGGAGAACCAGCTATGAAAATGACTCTCAAGAGACATTTCTTTATCAATCACCTTGATCAGCTAGTCCGGAATACGGTCCGACAGTGTGTTGTCTGTTCTAGAATAAATTTCCCAACCAGACGACTGCCACCTCCTGGACACCAACTCATTGGAACATATCCGATGCAGGTTCTGTCTGTAGACTTCACCCACATGCCCACTTCCGTTCCCTCAGTCACCTCCTAGACTTCACAGACACCTTGACTAGATGGGTTAGTTAAAGCCTTCCTTACTTGCACTGAATGTGCCAGGGAAGTAACCAAACACCCTCCTGAATGATATAATTCCGTGCTTTGGTCTCCCTGTTTCCATAGGCAGTGACAACAGCCCCGCTTTCATTTACGATGTCGTCCAACAAACTGTTCAGGCCCTCCAAATTGAATGGAAATTATATACTGCTTACCACCCCCAGAGCTGAAAGGATGAACAGAACCCTTAAGACCCTTCTCACCAAACGAATTGAAGAAACTAATCTGCCCTGGCCTGTCCTGTTGCCTTCTGTTCTTTTTCAGATCAGATGTACCCTGTCAAAATCTACTAAACAGTCCCCGTTTCAGCTCATGTTTGGCCGGCCACCACCCATTGTGAATCCAGACCCTGGTTCCTTTGCTACTCTGGGATCAGATATCTTCCAGAGTCAGGTCCAATCTTTAGCTAAGGCCCTTCAAGAGCTCCACAAATGGGTTCTGGAAAAGGGCCCCACTACCGATAGCTACACAAGTCCATGGATACATCCCTGGGGATACAGTATGGCTGAAAACTTGGAAGTCAGACCCCCTGAAACCTAGATGGATAGGTCCTTTTACTGTCCTAATTTCTTCTCTTAAGTTGTCAAGGTATCCGGACATGAAACTTGGTTCCACTACAACACGGATCTTCAACTGAAGCTTTCTAAGACCTCAAAAGTTCTGAATATTTACCACTGTACTTAGCAAGTGTCTTGAGTATAATTGTTTGAGATTTTCTAAGTTGTGCCTGAAAGAAAAATGAGCTTCCTATGTTAGCATTGTAGGCGCCTTTTGTCTTATATATATCTGATATTTGTGTTGCCCTCACTGCCTTATGTTTCTTCTGTAGTTCTTTCCTATTGTACTTAATAAGTGCCCCTAGCTCCTTTGCCTGATGTTTGTTTGCATGATGGAGTTAAGTACAAAAAGTGTCAAACATCAGAGGGTATTATTTGTTTACAACCTACTGGTGTTGAAGTTTAAAAGTGGGCGGAAATCTGCATTGATAATGTTGAGGGTCCACTTATTAACCAGACTCTTATTGTAGACCTCACTCGCCCAGTGTCTTTGTATTTTGATGCATGTGTGTTATTTGATGTTGCTCAAGGTCATGGTACTACCCCTAATACAGTTTTGTGTGGCTCCCTAGATTGACAGCGTTATTATACCAAATGTGCTAAGTATATATGTCTGTATAACCTGATGCTTTTAAGAAATGTCCCTATGAGGAAACCTTCACTAATGGTGGAGCCTGTCCTTTATTGTAATGTGTCTCGTGGGCTACCTACAATAACCCACACAAATATGTAATGTAATGTAATGTAATTTATTTCTTATATACCGCTACATCCGTTAGGTTCTAAGCGGTTTACAGAAAATATACATTAAGATTAGAAATAAGAAAGGTACTTGGAAAATTCCCTTACTGTCCCGAAGGCTCACAATCTAACTAAAGTACCTGGAGGGTAATAGTGAAGTGAAAAGTAGAGTTAGAGGAAAAATAAAAATAAAATAAACATTTTAAAAAGACAGCATTGATCTAAATACTTTGGAAGGTAGAAGAGAGGAGAGAAAGGAATAGAAGCAGAATGGGTCAGCGTCAGTGATGAAGTGGAGCAAGTAAGTTTAGGAGGAGCGATTGACGTATCCAGAAAGGGCTTCTTCTGGCCGACAGTCCCAGGATGCCTATGTCTCCTCCCCTGCGATGTTCTCCCATCCATGCATTCCCTCCCAGACACACTGCCCGTGCCCCAGCCGCTCCAAGGAGGCTGCCCCAGATGAGGTTCACGGTGAATGCAGGATTCTCTCCTCTGCGGGAAAGCCACCCGGAACTGACAGTCGATCTTCTTAGCGGATTGCAGGGGGGGAAGAGTTCACACTCTTGGTAGGATCGGGTCTGAGTACTCTCGGTGGTTGTGGCTGGTCTCATTGCTGCTTAGATGTAAAAGCAGTTGATCTCCACTAAATATCCCCTAATACCCCCTCTGCCTCCCTTACTTTAGGTCCTAGCCCCGGCCCCTTGTGTACTACAGGCTACTGCAATCCCATGGTTTTCACTATCACTGCCCCACATAACTGGAATGCCAATGTCCAAGGCCAGAGGCCGCATGGCATTGTATATTGATGGTAAAGGACTAGACCCAGGCACTGTTGTATATGTCTGTATTGTATCTCGCCCACGTGCTCCTGTCCATCACTCTGTAGTGTTTCCCCAGTTTTATGAAATTATGAAAGTAGATACTGATATTCCTGTAATCACTAGAAATCTGTTTATACAGTTTGCTGAAACTATAGGCCAGACTATTAATGTTAGCAATTGTTTGTATGAAGAGGGACTGGTATGGGAGAACAGTGGTCATGGGAGGCAAAGCAGCTGGAAATGTTGAACCTCACTTTTACGTCAGGTCCACGACCTTCACGATGGGCCTTGCGAACCTCCATTGTTGCTTCCCACTGTCTTTAGCACCCTTCAGACACTGCTTAAAGGAATTTCCTATGAACGATGGTCAGCTCCTGATGGTCGATATTGGCCCTGTGATCGATTTGCCTACTCTTAGTTGCCTGCTAACTGGACTGGTACATGTGTACTTGGCATGATCCGTCCCAGCTTCTTCCTCTTACCGCTGGCCGATGGTGAACACCTGGGAGCCCCTGTATTCGACAACAGGGGTCGCCAAAAGCGGTCTACTGCCACTAATTCCCTTAAAATAGGTGAATGGGGGGGCGTGGCCGTGCAGAGCGCAGGGAAGACGTGTTTCCCCTGAGCTCCGCTGTTCTCCCTCTGCACCGGCCCTTTTGATCGAAAATCCTTGCACAAAACTACCCCAGAATACTTAGCAACAAGCCAGCGATTATATGGACAAATTTGTCCACAAAGGAACCCCGGATATGACAACTAGAGGCGGCAGAAAAGAGCGTGAAAAGCCGAAGTCGGGAGCGTGGGCCGAAGGCAAAATGGCGGGCGCCACGGAAACCGCGGATGCCACGTGCGAAGACATGGTCGCACGAATTACGGAGGCGGTGGTTCTGGCACTGGGGACCAGGCTGGATCAGGTCACTGAATCCCTGGCAACACTCTCGGCCTCCGTGACAACTTTCAATAATCGGGTGACTGAGGTGGAGCAACGAGTGAGCACTACTGAGGACTCTCTTACTATGGTGCAGGAAGAACTGCGCCAGCTCAAGCACACAGTCCAGAGCACGTCGGACAAGCTGGAAGACCTGGAGAATCGCTCCAGGCGAAACAACTTACGTCTGGTAGGCATCCCAGAGACTGTGCTGGACTCAGACCTACATGCGGTGCTAGAAAAATGGCTAGCAGAGGAGCTGCTTGTGTCCTCTGCCTTCGGCCCGCTCAGGATTGAGAGGGCCCACAGACTGGGCAGAAAGCAGGAGGGGTCACCTAAACCCAGAATAGTGATTATACGCATTCTGAATTTCGCTCTTAAGGATTTGCTGTTGAAGAACTTTAAACAACGGAAAGAACTCTTATTCCAGAACCATAGGATTCTGCTGTTTCAGGATTATTCGGCGCAAGTGGCAGCCCTGTGGAGAGGCTATTCACCCGTCTGCAAAATCCTGGTGGAGAAGCAGCTGCGTTTTACCCTGCAATTTCCTGCCAAACTTCGGGTCCTTTACAATGGACAACCTGTAGTGTTTGACACGAGTGCGGCGGCCCGCACACAGCTGAATGTCTGGTTCCCTGATTTGGCAGCTCGCACCTGAGTGGGCGCTCTGGTTCCTGGCATCTATTGACTGGCGGCCCTAGGACTGCTGAAGAGTGGGTGAGCCCCTTACAGGGGCTTTCAGTGGGATTTTCTTGATGTATGCTATTTCTCTGGAACTGGGGTCTGTGTGAATAAGTTCTTATACTACTTGCTGGCTTATAGGGACTCACTTGGTGGGTTTTCCCTTATGGGTTCAATAGCTGTAGTCAGTTGGAGTAATTGGGTTTGTTATACTTGGCTGGGATGGGGTACAGACCCACTTATAAGTTTAGTTACTGGCTTGCTAGGTTGTGCTTTCGATATGTGATTTCCTGGGATACTGTTTTTCATGGGTCGGGGGAGGGGGACTGGGCCTCTGGGAGTCCCTCTGTTGGAGTGGTGGTATCTGGTGGGGTGGGGACGGGTGGGGATGGGATTTGGGGGCAATGGGAGGGGAGGGAAGGGGGGGGATGTGTGTGGTGCTGACGTGGACACGGATAAAAGAGGATTGGATGTTTGGTTGCTGGGGGGGGGGCTGGGACTCCTGGCAACGGTTTCTTTTTCCTGTGGTTTGAGGGTTGATCTGATCTTTGTGTGGGATGTCCCCTAAGAGAGGAGTGCGCTGTGTGACGTGGAATGTCTCGGGTATTAATTCCCCTATTAAGAGGACTAAGATTTTACAACACTTAGCGAGACACCAGGCAGACATTGTGGGGTTGCAAGAGACTAAACTTAGTGAGGAGGAACATGGTAAATTGAGAAGGTCGTGGGTAGGCCAGTGTTACTCAGCCTCTTCCCCTAAGGCAAAGGCCGGGGTGGCCCTGCTGATCCATAAAGCGATACCCTTTGTACATTCCCGAGTTCTTTCAGATCCAGAGGGCCACTATGTGATAGTTCAGGGCATGCTGTCTCATAGACCAGTGCTTTTGATATCAGTGTATGCTCCCAATAGTGCCCAACGAGCCTTTTACAAGAAACTTTTGGGGATTCTACTGTCCATCTCTCAGACGCCGGGGGTCCCTATGATATTCTTGGGGGACTTTAATTCTGTCTTGGATCCCGTATTGGATTCTGTCAGGGGAGACCTCCGGCCGTCGGGTAGATCTGACAATGGGCTCCTGGCGTGGATGGATGCACTGAATCTGGTGGATGTTTGGAGAACTTTGCACCCTGATGAAAAGGACTACACACATTCTTCTAGAGCACATGATTCTTCATCTAGAATTGATTTTATCTTTCTATCTCGCTCTTTCTTCTCAGAAGTATATACCTCAGAAATAGGTGCGCTGGTCATCTCTGACCACACTCCGGTGTGGATGGATGTGAATCTGACAGGGGGCCAACAGGGTGGAGGGGGAAAATGGAGATTTCCAGTAGCTTTGTACTCAGACCCTGAATTTAAAACCTTCCTTGAACAACAGTGGCGCGATTACGCAGAATTCAATAGTGAGCATGTTGGGGATGGATGTCTTTTCTGGGAAGCAGCTAAGGCGGTGCTCAGGGGTGCGGTGCTGGCTTACTGTGCTCGTAAAAAGAAGATGTTGGCAGCCAGGATTCTGGCCCTTGAGCGCAAGGTTAGGGAGAGCAGGCTTTTGGCCCTGCGGTCCCCTACGGGGTCCCATAAACGGGAATTCCAAATGGCGCAGTCAGCGCTCCATGCCCTATTACATGAGCGTGCCCAAAAAACCCTTTTTTATTATAAGTATAGATTACACCGTTTTGGCAACAAGCCGGGTAGAATGCTGGCTCAGTTGACTAAGGCGCGGAGGGGATCCTCCTCCATTACCTCTCTCAGAGATGCCGGGGGGCGACTAGTGACAGCACAATCCCACTTAGAACGGCTTTTTGTTACATATTATAGCACCCTTTATTCGGCGGAAGTGGTGGATAGGGATGTTCCGATTCAAGACTACTTAGACTCTCTCCCTTTGCCGTGCCTCTCAGAGGAGGATAGAGAAAGATTGGCCTCCACAATTACCCGGGAGGAGGTATTGGGGGTAATAAAGACTCTTCCTCTCTGTAAGTCCCCGGGCCCGGACGGCTATAGTGGGGAGTTCTATAGGATACTGCAAGGCTACGTGGCGGACCCGCTGAGAAACTATTTTCAACAGTCAGTGGACGGGGGACAGTTCCCAGTGGGATCCAATCGGGCGTTGATAACAGTTCTACCTAAACCTGGCAAGGACCCGCTTATGGTGGAGTCCTACCGCCCTATTTCACTCATCAACGTTGACTTAAAAATTTTGGCCCGAATATTGGCTAATAGACTGGCCCCTTTGGTTCCCTCGTTGGTAGGGGTGGAACAGGCGGGTTTTGTAAAGGGGAGACAGGCGGGTCACAATGTCCGTAAGCTTTTGATTGCATTAGCCCATTGCGCTTCACAGAAACAGCGAGCTTTAGCCATTAGTTTTGACTCCGAAAAGGCCTTTGATCGGGTGGAGTGGGCCTTTCTGTTCCCATTGTTGCACCGATATGGGGTTGGGGGTTTTTTTATGGGGGCTTTACGAGCCCTGTATTCAAATCCGGAGGCTGCGGTGCTGGTCAATGGGCAGCCGTCCTCGTTTTTTTCTCTACAGCGAGGCACTAGGCAGGGCTGCCCCCTGTCCCCCTTACTCTACATCTTATTTTTAGAACCTCTATTATTAGGTATTCGCACCCATCCCTCGATCGTGGGTGTGGAGACTAGGGGTTCATCCCTGAGATGCATGGCCTTCGCGGATGATATCATGGTTCTCCTCACCGATCCGGTTTCACATCTCTCTCCTTTGTTGGATCTGTTTGCTACATTTGGAGCTTTATCGGGTCTAAAGCTTAATGTATCTAAATCTGAGGCTTTACCTATCCATCTAAATATCTCGCATAATTGGTCGGATTTCCCCATGAAGGAGGCCTCCCTACAGGTGAAATATTTGGGAGTCTTCATCCCTGCATCTCTATCACGCCTTTATGAGATAAATGTACGACCCTTGCTTCGGCGGTCTATTGAGAGCCTCCGCCTGTGGGGAGCTTTGCCGGTCTCCTTGGCAGGTCGGATTTTTTTATATAATATGATGATAGTGCCATGCTGGCTGTACCTGCTACAGACTTTGCCAATATGGTTGCGCCGGGCGGACCTAGACGAATTGTATGGTGCCCTGCGGATATTTTTGTGGAGGGGGCGACGGCCCCGACTGCCCCTGAGTGTGTTAATGCTACCGGAGGTGCAGGGAGGGTTCGGCCTCTTGGACTTAAGAGCCTACAATCTAGCGTGTGGTATGAGACTGGTCCGAGATTGGTGTCTAGAGAGCTCCTCCTTCTTGACTTTTTCGGTTGAACGGGACTTTTTATATCCGGTCTCCGGGCTGTTCTTGCTACATGCCCCCTCGGCCCAGTTGGACCCATTACAACGGGGACACGTGGTGTGGGCCTATATGAGACTCATCTGGAAATTGCTTTGTAAACATCTGAGTGTACCTTATGATGCCTCTCCACTGTTACCACTTATGGGGAACCCCCTGTTTAGCCCGGGCAGTGACAATCGGGTCTTTCGGCTCTGGCATTCACGGGGAATTCGCAGAGTGGGGGATGTTCTTGACGACCGTGGAGTTATTTTGTCTGCCGAGGGACTGGCGTCTTTATATGGGTTGGATCGAGTGGATACTTTTAGTTATGGGCAGCTACGCCACTATGTTGCTGGGCTTGAGGGGGCCGACCGAAGCGCTGTGGCGGCGAAGAGACTGGGTCAATGCCTGGCTTTGGGGGAGGATTCTGCTCCGCGCCTGCGTTTTTATGTCACTGAGCTAAGGTTGCCTTTGTTATCGGAGAGGGCTGACTTCCTGGCTGGGGCATGGAGCGCTGACCTGAGCTGCATTATCACGTCCACAATGCTTTCCCATTGTTTTGTTTTCCTGCGCTCCCTTTCATGCAATATGCTACACAGAGAACAGGAGTATAAATTCTTCCAGAGAATGTATATCTCTCCCCGGAGAGCCTGCAGAGCTGGCTTTGCGGAGCATGAGCGCTGTCCCAAATGCTCAGTGACTTCTGCTACCCTGGGACATATGTTTTGGGGCTGCCCTCTCATACAGATTTTTTGGAAGCGAGTGTGGGCTTTCCTGTCTTCCATATCCCTCACGCTCCCAGCATGTACCCCGGAGGTGGCGCTCTTCTATGATGGAGCGGCTCTCTCCAGCTGCTCTGGGGGACAAAAATTGTTTGTGTTTAAGGCTTTGCTCCTGGCCAAGAGGACCATCTTAATATTCTGGCGGGTTCCATCTATCCCATCTTTTCCCCAATGGCAAGGGTCCCTATTTGAGTTAGCGCTAGTGGAGCGCAGGATGACGGGGTCCCATGATGAGGGCAGATGGGCTAAGTTTCAGGATGTGTGGGAGGGGTACTGGTTGTCCCTTACTCATAGGGAACGGAGTATATTATTGAATAACTAATCGTTTGGACAGTGAGGCCTGGGTGGGGGTTCATGCGCTCTTTCCCTCACACTGAATGTGCTGGGACTTTTGTCCTGGTCTCTTTACTCTAGGGAGTTATTTATCTAGGGACTTCTTCTTTTTCTTTTTCTCCTTCGCTTGGTATATTCTCATTTAGAGTGTTATGCACCATACGGGTTTGGGTTTGGGTTTTGGGGGGGGGGGTTTGGGGGGAAGGGGAAGAGTGGAGTTTCACATGTAGGGCGGTTGGGGGTTAATAGTAAAACACTGTATTGGGCTGTTTTGAAGCTCTGCATACCTGTACTGGCAGGGTTTATCTTGTTATGTTTCTGTGTTGGTATTGATGCTTTGTACAAGATTGGTGTTGTATTATTTGGTGTTATTACTGCCCAATAAATAAATATTATAAATTAAAAAAAAAAAAAAAAAATAGGTGAATGGGGAGATGACTGTCCTGCAGAATGGATCATCGCTGCTTATGGACCTGCTACTTGGGCCGAAGATGGTTGCTATGCTATCAGACCCCTATCTATATGCTTAATCGCATCATTTGCTTGCAGGCTGTTCTTGAACTCATTACCAATGAAACAGCTTGTGCATTGGCTACTATTGGCAAGGCCATTGCTAAAATGCGCACTGCTATCTATCAGAACTGCCTAGCTCTAGACTACTTGCTGGCGGCAGAAGGTAGTGCCTGTGGCAAATTCAACCTCTCCAACTGCTGCCTTGAACTTGATGACAATGGTAAAGTGATTGAGGAAATTGTGGATTGTATCACCAAACTGGCTCATGTTCCTGTCCAGATCTGGTGTAGCCTCACTTCAGACTGGCTCTCTGGCACAGCAATGAAGACCATCTTGCTGGTTGCCGCGCTGTCTTCTCTGCTCCTTTGCTGCCTGCCCTGTGTGGTCCAGATACCCATAAAGCCGCTCCACTGAACTGTTGACTCTGCTGTTGACCATTCCACTGTTGCTATGGCCCTTGCGCTTCCCAAGTATGAACCAGTACCTACATCTGATCCTGACCTTCCTCCTTCTTAAACTTTATCAGGCTCGTCTCCTTCCTCCTTCATTCGACTAGCCTGAAGGAGTCTGGGACTGGTTTTTCTAAGGGTTGAACTAAGTTTTCTCTTTAATAAAATGCTGAATTATGTTTCATTGCAGACCTAATTTATCTGATGTTCTAGCCTGCCTGCACTGGGTGTTTTAGCTTGGGCATTCTAGCTTCTTATGGCTATCTCAGCATACACAATATTGTATTCCGCCCTCCTGGACATGTAACAGTGACCTGCTAGTGTGAGCTTAGGACCAATGATTGTTAAGAAAAGTAACACGTAAAAAGGTTTTCTAGAATTCAGTTGATAGCCAGAAGAATGTATAAATATCTCTGTAACTTCCTGGTTTCGGGACTTCTGAAGCCAGCTTGGGGCTCAGAGGTTCGCATATGCTGAATAAACATCTGTGCTTTCTTCAAGTCTCTAAGTTTTGTGGCTGCCCAAAGTGGCCTTTCAGTCTCACTTTTTTTTTTTTTTTTACCATGAATGCAGTGGTTAGAGTGGCCTGGGTCCTCCTCTCTATGGTTCACTAGCCCACCCCCCAGACTACTTAAGCCACCTCTGTGCAGCTTTACTATGACAGGTGCTAATGTTCTGGAAGCAGTTATATGTTTTTATTCAGACTTTTATGGTGTTGTGGGGTGGGGGCACCAGTGATCACTGGGGAGTGTGTGGGGGTCTATACTTTCACTGGGGGATGGTGTGTGTGTGTGGGGGGGGGTCTGTACTTTGTGTCTACAGTAGGTATCTGGTCACTTTGGATACCTTCTGGGCACTTATATCTGTTTTTAGATCGCCTAAGTCACAATGTATAAGTTCAGTCTAAGCATTCTCGTCAAACTTTTGATTATTGCTGCTTTCTTGCCAGGCAGTTCACTTAATTAACATATTAATTTTTTCCATGGTTACAAATTAATGTGGTTCCCTTTCAGTAGTTACTTCCTGCTTCTAAAAACATGCGGCATAATCATACATTATTTCTAAATATATTGAACATGTTGCAGAAATGTGGGTTCCTCTATCTCTTTACAAGCATCCCATCCTGATAGACATTCAAAACTTTAATCTATGCAGTGCTTTCTCTGCTCTTAACAATGCTTCATCCTAGTCTTAAAGTGTTACTATTCCAATGGTGCTACAAAAGCATTTCCTACTCTGTGGCTAGCAGTTTCTCCTGGGGTTCTGATCAGCATTGGCTAAATCAGTATCTGGTATTAGGCATGAGTAATTACAGGCATAAACAATAACATATAAAATACAGTGGTGCCTCGCATAACGGACGCCTCGCACAGCGAACGCTGCGCACAACGAACTTCAGGTCTTGATTCATACAACGGACTTCGTTTCACACAACGAAGTCGCCCGAGCTGCATCCTTCCGCGCAGTGTGCGTGACGCTACCGGCTACCCTCCTCCTCCTCCATCAACCAAATGGGAAGTTACATCATGAGGGGAAGGAGGAAGGAAGCCGTTGGCAGCATACGCACTGTTAGAGCCCCGTGGCTTGTGTTAAAGTTGTTTACAGACTTCAACAGCAGCGGGAGAAAGCAGTCGCCGGCCCTGTTTTGCCGATCGAGGGGGGGCCCTGTTTCACCGATTGAGGGGGGGTGTCTGGTGTTGCCGATCACTGCGGGGGGGGGGGGGGGGCGGGCTTTGGCAGAGGTGGGAGAAAGCAGTAAATGAGTGGAAGTTGGCAGGCCTGGGGATGGAAGGGCAGTCAAAATACGGTATGTTGGAGCAGGGGATGAGAGGGAGGGAGAGAAGGGGAAATATTGGACAATGGCAGAAGGGATGCTAAATCATAGGGTGACAGGCAGAGAGAACAACAGGAAAAAGGGTGGAAGCAATCTTGAACCCTGAGGGTGAGGGAAGAGAGAGGTGGTGAGATGATTGATCATGGGGAGAGGGACAAAAGGGAATAGAGATGGGATAGGAAGATAGTGGAAGTAAAAGGACAGGGAGATGTATGTTTTTAGATGTATCTAAATAAAAATAATAACAAAAAATTTATCTTTTTTTATGTCATCTTAGCATATTTTATGCTACAGAACGAATTATTTTTTTTAACATGTATTGTTATGGGAAAACGCGTTTCACATAACGAACTTTTCGCATAACAAACTTGCTCCTGGAACCAATTAAGTTCGTTGTGTGAGGCACCACTGTATATCTAACATCAGACATTTACAATGGCCACTAGGTGGCATGTACAATCTACACGATGCATATAGGCCATGATTGTTTATCAGGACCTCTTATCACATTACCGTGTCAATTCTAGGGAACATTTACATTATGACATTTCTTATTTTTCTTGTCAAGTTTTGACCATCCCAAAAACTTCTTCCCTCAGCCTGTTTGACCTTTGCACAATGGTTATTTATCTTTCCACTGCCATCTCTCAAAATCATTAGGTACACATTCTGCATGTGTTTTTCCTGCTAATTTCACTTTCGTTTTCCTAAGCCTGTCTTTTTATCAGCCCACACCCGCTCAAGTAAATTTCCCCCTGTCCTCCCTGTGACCACAAACCCACTTCTCTCTGCAAATTCTTTGCTGTTTAATGTCTACATTGCTTCGTTGGGGCAGGTATAGAAGGAATTAGATGTCCACTATCGAATTTATGCAGATGACGTTTGCTTTTCCTTTCCAGCTGAAACAGAAATAGATCATGTGCAGATTAAATTGATAGATTGCATGAATATGATCAAAAAATGGATGGATGAAATGATCTACCAACAATAAAATTAAAAAAACAAAACACAAAGCACACTGAAAGGCAGAGAAAGTGTTCATTATCATTCATATTCTGGGGGTTTTTCCAAAGAGATCAAGGAAGTTGACTCTATTCAATGTCACCTCAGTAACAACCATACAAAAATAGACAAATATACCCCCTTCCCTTTTACTAAACCGCAATAGCAGTTTTTAGTGCAGAAGCTGCGCTGAATGCCCTGCACTGCTCTCCATGCTTATAGGCTCCCTGCGCTAAAAACTGCTACTGTGGTTTAATAAAAGGGGCCCATAGTGCAAAATATAGACAGCAAATATAAATTCTCAAAACGGATACATTTTGATCACTAAATTGAAAAAATAATTTTTCCTACCTTTTTGTCCAATTTCTCCACTGCTCCGATTCTTTCCCTACTCCCACAACACGATTTCTCCCTGCTGCTTCCAACGTCAATTCTAATGTCAGGGAGGAAGTTCCAGGCCAGCCAGGCAGCGATTGGCTGGCCCAGAACTTCTTTTCCGACGTCAGAATTAACGTCAGAGGTGAAGTTTTGTAAGTCCAGCGCTTGTACACACCAGGCCTGGCTTGGGGAAGCAGCAGGGAGAAAAAGATCACAAAGGCAACGCGATCAACTCGTGTTGCCTTTGCGATCTACTGGTCGATCGCAATCAACCATTGGGGCACCCCTGGTTTATAAGACTATTGGATGTCTATTCAGATAGTCACTTATCAATGGAAAATCATATTTTGTATGTTAAGAGTGCATTCCTGCAGATGAGAATACTCTCTAGAATGAAGTCAATGTTATCAATGCTTGATTTTCAAATAATAATTCAAAATCTTGTCATTACTAAATTGGATTTTTGTAATGCTCTATTTCTGGATATGACAAAGTCAAAGATACATGCTTTACAAGTGGTACAAAACACAGCTACAAGGATGATTACTGGGGTGTTTTGCTATGATCATATATATCTCTGGTACTGAAACAATTACATTGGTTGCCTTTTGAATGTCATATTGAGTACAAAATGTTGACTATAATACATCATGTACTCTACAGACAGGCACCCTGTTATTTGATACAAACCATGAGATAATACAAGCCAAATCACGAATTATGCTCACAATTGACAATGAGATTGTCCCTTTAACATACTCATAATGTGTATTATAAAAAGTCCTGGATGGCAGCAATTTCAGTGGTTGGTCCAAGGTTGTGGAATGCAATGAATGGCTCAAGACTATGTTCTGATTTGAAATGTTTAGAAAAACTGCTGAAAACTCTTATCCCAGGACAAGCAGGCAGCATATTCTCACCTGTGGGTGACGTCACCGATGAAGCCCCCGTACAGAAACTTTAAAAGTGCATCACTTTAAGACTTTCAGAAAGTTTGCAATAGCTCGCACCACACATGCGCGAGTGCCTTCCCACCCGACGTAGGTGTGCGGTCCCTCAGTTTCCGCAGAGCTAAGTCATCACATTTCAATGGCCATTGATCGTCTCTTGCCTTCCTGCTCTCATGATTTTCTTATCTTCTTTCTTTATTTTCTTTTTCATAAAAAAAGAAATCCCTGGTACAGTCCTCAATTTACCCTTATTAAAAGACAATTGATCTTTTTTAAAAAAAATATCTTTATTCATTTTTAAATCAAATAGCCAATGCACAAAAATATATCATAAATAATTCCAATATAGCACTATAATCTCTAACACATAAAATCTAATAGTATAAAAAAATCCCTACCCACCCACCCTTCATCAATTTCCCAACAAGCATGCATCTAATATAATAAAATGCTAAGCCGCGCATGTGCACTCCCACCTGCGTGAGCCCGTTTTCCGTGAGCTGTAGGGCACCGCAGGTAGGAGTGCGCATGCGTAAGAGTCTTGCCATACAAAGAAAATCCCTTAATGTATTGCTCTTGGCGTCTTAAGGATAAAACCTGAGATCGGACAACTGACAGTCTTACCATACAAAGAAAATCACAGAGACTGCTCCCTTAATTATTTCACCGCCGCTGCCATCGTTCCCTGTAAGAACACACTCGCCCACCAGTGCTCTCTTAATGTATTTCACCGCCGCCATCATTCCCTGTAAGAACACACTCGCGCACCAGTGCTCCCTTGATGTATTTCACCGCCGCCGCCATCGTTCCCTGTAAGAACATACTCGCGCACAAGTGCTCCCTTGATGTATTGTGCTCCCTTAATGTATTTTCCGATTGTATTTATAAGTTCAAAGATGTGGCGGAGGCTCCTCTCACGATCCCCGCCTGCGGGGATCGTGAGAGGAGCCGCCGTGGCAACTATAAACTTACTAATAATTATGCCAAGGTTTTCCTGTTTTAAGTTCTGCCTTGCTCCCTGATCCTTTAATGCTTTTACAAACTGTTGTTTTAATTTCAAAATGCAAACAACTTTACTTCTACACTTTCCGTCGGGGTTACAACATTCACGTTCTATGGTTGCCATAACAATTTTCCGTGCACGTGTGTGCATGTTCGGTGCGCGGTAACTTCGCTTTTAATCGAGTGTCCAGTGGCGGTTTATCTTCCACAAGTCACTCTGCCTATTTAATTCATAACAACTATTCTGTGCCGGCGTGCAGTTACTGTGCGATCAAAAAAAAAAAAAGGTAAGTGAGAGAATAGGATTATTCCCCCAAAAGACCCCTGACATCACACACACACACAATGAGAAGGTGGCCCTCAAACACACACAGAAGAACAGGGGGCAAGAGAGACAGATTTGAAAAAAAAAAAACATTGCACAAGTAGAGAAAGACACACACACAAAAAAACATACAACTGCCAATGAGAGACACTGAAATAAAGAAATACAGACAAGGAGATAGACACATAGACAGAAGGTGGTAGTCAAACACACAAAAAAGGACAGAGGCTTAGAGAGACAGATTGCAAGGAAAAAAAATACACAAGGAGAGAGAGACACACAGAAAAAAAATCAACAAAAGGAGACAGATAGGAAAAATATAAAGAGGGACATACAGCATTCAATGAGACAAATAGACAGTTAGGAAGGGGACAGCGTTTTACAATAAAATCCTGTCATTTATATATTTTTCAGTCACTTCGGGTTTTTAAATTGTAAACAGATCTGCTGGACAAATGGGAAATGTAAAAATTTCTTAAGCCCACTACATGCAAGAAAAAATAGAAAAACTTATAATCAATCAACCATACAATGGATATTAAACTTCTCATGGTAAGTTTTTAGTAAATTGTTTTCACTCTTAAGTCTGAACATATATTCTAGCACCCGTTAATCTAACGGGTTTAAACACTAGTTATACTATATTATGCAATTTATCATAACATAACTTTTTTAATTTCATTCCAAATCCACCCACCCCACTTGTGTGCTAAATAATCTAAAAAAGAGTAAGAAAAGGAAAAGAAAAGAGTTTGTCTATTCATCACAATACTTTTCCAATGGCCCCCATATCTTTATAAAATTATTATAGTTCCCTTTTTGTAACGCTATTGCCCTTTCCATCTTAAAAATATGGCATAACGAATTCCACCAGAATGTGTAATTAAGATTATTGTAATTTTTCCAATTATTGGTAATATGTTGAATGGCCACCCCTGTCATAATTAATAAAAGTTTCTTATGTGCCGAAATTTGACTCTCTTTCCTCATAGCCATTCCAAATAAAACAGTATCATAGGAAAGCACAACATGGTTGCTGTATTTACAATTGAGATCTTTTGAAAGAAAATGGCGGCAGTAGTATAATGGGTACACCTCATGTCAAACTGATTGACAGGTGAGATAAGATAAGGATCGACCAATCAACGTTCACTTCCGGGTTAAGCCCCGCCCATTGTCCCGCCTTAGTCTCCGCCCATGGCCCCGCCCCCACCCATGGCCACGCCCTAGTCTCCGCCCATGGCCCCGCCCCTCCCATAGAAATGAATGGTGGTAGCCCCGCCCATGGCCACACCCCCACCCATGGCCCCACCCCACCCTTCACCTAAGCCCCGCCCCTCCCATAGGAATGAATGGTGGTAGCCCCGCCCATGGCCACACCCCCGTCCATGGCCCCACCCCTCAAGCCCCGCCCCTGTCCCCACCCCTCAAGCCACGCCCCCACCCATGACCCCGCCCCCTCAAGCCCCGCCCCCGGAAATGCACTTTTGATGACATCACCGGAAATGGGGGCATGTTTAACCCCAAAAATACGCTTTCTGATGACATCACCGGAAATGGGAGTGCCTGCCCCCTACCGGAAATGCGCTTTTTTGATGACATAGGCGGAAATTGGGTAAATGACGCGGCGGAAATGCGCTTTTCTGAACACGTAGGCGGAAGTAGGGTAAATGACGCGGCGGAAATGCGCTTTTCTGAACACGTAGGCGGAAGTAGGGAAACAGACTCGGTCAAAACACCCACCCAGAAAAGAAGCGTCTTTATTTTAACAGTTTTTAGTTAAAAGACAGGGTTTAAGAGCTCACAGATAGAGCAGAGCACAAAACAAAAGGCATTCACAAAATCTTTCCTGCTTTTTAAAACAGAGTAGGGGCAGAAACAAACGAGAAAAAAAAAAAAAAAAAAGTTGCATTTGCTTTTAACACCCTTTTCAGTAGGAATTCTGAGCTAATGGTTAATGGGTCAGCTCCCCTATTGTCATGGTAACAGCTGATAAGACCCTTGCAACACCCCTCCCCCTGATAAAACCAAGGGGAGAGATGCGGAAGTGTGTTTAAACATGTCTGAACTTGTCCCGGCCCCTACTGTTGTCTTAACAATCTGAAAAAAAACAAAACACAAGGCAAAAGTCTTTATTGAAGCAAATTTATTATGATCCACATGCGGCAGGAAGCTATGGAGGCATTAACCCTCTACTTCAAGCGGCTAAAAAGAGTGATATAACAGTTCGGAGAAAAGATGTGGTGGATTGGGTCACCGGTCAAAACGCATACAATTTACACAGACCGGCTAGAATCCATTTTAAAAGAAATAAAACAACAGACAGTGGCAAAGTGACTTAGTCAACATGTCAGCCTTTGCCCCCTTATAACAACGGTTACAAATACATCTTAACGGTAATAGATAACCTGTCAAAATATGCACGGGTCGTTTCTTTAAAAACAAAAACCGGTCGTGAAGTTACCGAAGCCTTTGAAACAATATTTAATTTAGGGCGTACATCTGAAAAACTTCAAACAGACAAGGGTAAAGAATTTTGTGACCCATAATGATGTTAAAGCAGCTGTAGTGGAAAGATTTAACAGGACTTTAAAATCCATAATACCTTTACTTACCAAGACGTCCTACAGGCTATGGTGTACATCCGTATGGGCACGCGTTTCCGGTTGCCGCGCGGCGGCACACGTACGGCACAAAGGAAACATAAGTTTAACCCCCACCCTGACAGGTAACACCCCCGGAAATACGCTTTCTGGTGACATCACAGGAAAAGGGAGTGCCTGCCCCGACAGGAAATGCGCTTTTCTGATGACATAGGCGGAAATTGGGTAAATGGAGCGACGGATATGCGCTTTTCTGAACACGTAGGCGGAAACAGACTTAGTCAAAACCCCCCCACCCGGAAATGAAGTGGGGTTTAAGAGCTCACAGATAGAGCAGAGCAGAAAACAAAAGGCATTCACAAAATATTTCCTGCTTTTTAAAACAGAGTAGGGGCAGAAACAAACGAGAAAAGTTGCATTAGCTTTTAACATCCTTTTCAGTAGGAATTCAATGTCTGTCACGAAGGCTCGTAGATTGAGTTACTTTCTTAAAGATCGTGATGTAGAAAAAGAGGGTTACCCAAAGACCGAAAAACTGTACGAATCAGACAAAGAAAATATGGATCCCTTTAACACGCAGGTAACTGAAAAAAGGCCTACCAAGAGGCCTCGTAACTTTCTTAAAGACTGTAATGCGGAGAAAGAGGGTTACTCACCGTCTGAAAAACCGATTGACTTGACGGCAGATACCGGGGAGCATACGCACGAATTAACAGATTCTGAAATACAAGAGTTTCCAGATGCTCAAAAGCTATATGATTCAGACATAGAAAATGAAGATGTAGGCTATGAACTACCAGAGGATAATGCTTCAGATATTGAATTTTATGAAGCCGCTGCTGAAGCCGAAGCAACAGACATGTTGGAAAAGCCAGGATCTTTCACGGTAAGAGAGAGAGAGAGAGACACACACGCACTTTTTATTACCAGTGGTCGTTGAAGGGGTTTATGAAGCTGTATGTGTTCATGTGTTTTAAAAAGGAAAATTTATTTCTGTATGTTTGTTTTTTTTTGTAGGGAAGTGGCGGATCTTCACGATCACAGAAACCTGTGGACAAGGTGTACAAGCCGATGATAAATCTATCATGTTTGTGTTTTTTCTGCTCGTTTCAAAGAGAACCGGCGGTGAATGTGCGTAAACCTGAAGATTCTTGTGATTATGGACTGTGGACAGGCATAGGCCTTTCCAAAACACCAACAGAACTTAAATCATTTATAAAGGTCGTTGTATACTGCGTTCTAAATAAATGTCTGCAAGGCGTGAAGGATGAAGATTGTGGAGCCTGCTTAATACGTACTGGGGGGCAAAAACACCACGATTGCTTGATATGGGGACATAAGGAAATACAGCAGAAACTCAAAAAAACTTGTGACATGCTATGCCTAGGACGTGTGGTAAATGTAGTCACATTTGTAGGCTATAAAATGAAAATATTGATGCTTTGTAATGAAAGCATTAATATAATCATTGATTTAATCAGAGATATTAAAACCTCTATAAATGGGCCACGGCTACTCAACAGAATGGTCAATGTCATGAGAGATGGTACATATGTAGAGATTGTAAATGATTTAATCCGTGACACCGATTATAAATCATTCTTCAAAAGAAATGCTTTTTAAAACATGTTTTGTTTTTTATTCTCGGGATTGTGGGAAATACAATGTGTAATGGTATGTTTGTTTGTATAAAAGTTTAAACATTTTATTGTTGTAAAATAAAGATTTTCTTAAAAAAAATAAAAAAATATAAAATGTGTGGTGTGTTTTAGAAATGTATTATCAACCCAAACTAAAACAATAGAAGGTGTGACAGGTTATAAGGAACTAGGTTCTAGACACGTAGGGGTCATTTTGGTGTCTAAATTGACTAACCAAGACAAACAAGTTCTATCAGAGGTCTTAGACATACAATAAAGCCTTTGTGAACGGATAACCTCTATAGAGGGGATTGTAAGTGTATAAAATAAACTATGAGAAGACCAGCAAGCATTCTGGTTTTTGTGGGTGCTACACCGGGCCCCCGGATACATCAACTGCTAACATGGTGTGTAGAAAAGGGGCTTTTATTTTTGGTTTTAGGGATATCGTTTTTTCTTTCTCTGAATCTATCATTGCATTTAAAAACAGGAACGGGGATCTGATGGTAGAAATAAACTATCTCTTACCAGAAAAAGACAACGGATATTAAACAGTAAGTGACAAAAGTATTATATGGCACATATGTTGGTTTTTAAAAACAGCATGTACAAAACATTCTTTTTTCGTTATGATTAGACCAAGAAACGGCTGGAGAGCCCACATCTTCTACATCGACATGTTCTAACCAACAACCGGCTCCTTACCTGAAGCCAAAAGATAAACAAAATAGTAGGTATCCTGGTTTTGTAAGGAGACTAGGGTTAAAAGAAAATGTCATTACTTTTATAATGGTTGATGGGGAAAAAGTATTAACGGTTATGCTATGTTATAAATTGTAGATCGGGAAAATGTTAGAAAGTCACAAACAGACACCGTGAAGCCGACAGAAAAAGTTTAACAGCACAGAAGCACAGCCGGACAGCACAGAAGAAGAAGAATGTTATGAAGTTGATAATTATTCTGATAGCAGCAAAAAGTGTCAGAGGATGGTTCAAATAAGGGTGCATTAGGTCCTTCTGAAGATTCAGAACCAATCAACTATGTCCAATTTGTGAAAAGATGGGATCGTAAACTGGACAAGTTTCATGGTGTGCTTTATTCAGAAGAATTTCGTTTCATTAATTTAGACAGGATAACATCATTAAGTGATGCTCAAAATGCTATACGCCAAGGCACCCAACATATCCTGGACGATGTTAACAGCAGAGTATCGCCCGGTGACTACGTACAAGTGCACCTACATTCGTCACTTTTTCACAACTCCTTGTTTTCTGGTAAATTAAATCCCGAATCGCTAGATGCTGATGATTTCTTAGACCAGGTTGCTAAAATCCTTCAAAGTCACAGAGAAACACAGGTCTGTGATTTATACCGTGTTGTTGTACTTGTAATAAGAAACAAGGGTGGTGGGGGGTCGTAGGGTGTTAAAATCTATACTGTTTAGCCAGATTTTGCAGAAAAAAGGATGTATTTAATAGATTTGAATAACACAGGTAATAACCTGTGTTTTGCCGGTAGCCTTACAACCCTTATATCCCCCCCGTAAAACTCACAGATGCTGAACTGTTAATAGGTGCTGAAAAGCTACATAATGATTTGGGGTGGTCGGTACATAAAAAAGTCATGCTCGATGATGTAGCAACCATAGAACAACATTTAAAGATAAATATAAGAGTTGTGTTTTATACAAACTCTTGGTGTTGCTTTAAAACATCAGACCAGCCCATTTATCCAAAAAACGGTTTTCTTATCGCTACATGACGATCATTTCTACGGCATAACCGATGTCAAAAAATTCTATGGTGAGCGTAATTTCTGTACTTTTTGCCAGAAGCCCTATAGTCACGACCACTCCTGTACATTATGGTGCCGTCTTTGTTCGACACAGACATGTTTGAACAATGACGGTATACAGCAGAGGTGTCCTAACTGCAAGATGTGTTGTCGCTCTAAAGACTGTTTAGATAGACATACGCAGCTGGCGCAGAAAAAAGAAGTGGAGTGTTTATCTAAAACACTGTGTCTGAAATGTGAGTCCTATGTGAACGAAAAAACATAAATGTAAGGGTAGGATGTGTAAGCTATGCCGTGAACCCTTAAGCGGTGATGACATACACTTATGTTTTATGACACCCATCGATAAACTCAAAACATCTGAAAAGTATATTATTTACGATTGCGAGTGTATGCAGGAAACAGGCTGGCACATTCCTAATTACATATATGCCGAGGACTTGTACGATACAAGAAAATGGGAATTCAAGGGTCTAGAGTGTATTTTTGCTTTTATACAGGTTTTTTTTTTTTTTGTGACAAAAAAAAAAAAAAAAAATTTAAAGACTACCTTCATAGCCCATAATGCCAAAGGCTATGACGGGTGTTTTGTTCTTAGCCAACTGTTAAAGGAAAAGATGGACACAGATCTGTTGGTTCAAGGTGGTAAGCTTTTACAAATCACAGTAAAACCTTTAACTATTATAGCTAAAGGTTTTACTGTGATTTGTAAAAGCTTACCACCTTGAACCAACAGATCTGTGTCCATCTTTTCCTTTAACAGTTGGCTAAGAACAAAACACCCGTCATAGCCTTTGGCATTATGGGCTATGAAGGTATAGTCTTTAAATTTTTTTTTTTTTTTTGTCACAAAAAAAAAAAACCTGTATAAAAGCAAAAATACACTCTAGACCCTTGAATTCCCATTTTCTTGTATCGTACAAGTCCTCGGCATATATGTAATTAGGAATGTGCCAGCCTGTTTCCTGCATACACTCGCAATCGTAAATAATATACTTTTCAGATGTTTTGAGTTTATCGATGGGTGTCATAAAACATAAGTGTATGTCATCACCGCTTAAGGGTTCACGGCATAGCTTACACATCCTACCCTTACATTTATGTTTTTTCGTTCACATAGGACTCACATTTCAGACACAGTGTTTTAGATAAACACTCCACTTCTTTTTTCTGCGCCAGCTGCGTATGTCTATCTAAACAGTCTTTAGAGCGACAACACATCTTGCAGTTAGGACACCTCTGCTGTATACCGTCATTGTTCAAACATGTCTGTGTCGAACAAAGACGGCACCATAATGTACAGGAGTGGTCGTGACTATAGGGCTTCTGGCAAAAAGTACAGAAATTACGCTCACCATAGAATTTTTTGACATCGGTTATGCCGTAGAAATGATCGTCATGTAGCGATAAGAAAACCGTTTTTTGGATAAATGGGCTGGTCTGATGTTTTAAAGCAACACCAAGAGTTTGTATAAAACACAACTCTTATATTTATCTTTAAATGTTGTTCTATGGTTGCTACATCATCGAGCATGACTTTTTTATGTACCGACCACCCCAAATCATTATGTAGCTTTTCAGCACCTATTAACAGTTCAGCATCTGTGAGTTTTACGGGGGGGATATAAGGGTTGTAAGGCTACCGGCAAAACACAGGTTATTACCTGTGTTATTCAAATCTATTAAATACATCCTTTTTTCTGCAAAATCTGGCTAAACAGTATAGATTTTAACACCCTACGACCCCCCACCACCCTTGTTTCTTATTACAAGTACAACAACACGGTATAAATCACAGACCTGTGTTTCTCTGTGACTTTGAAGGATTTTAGCAACCTGGTCTAAGAAATCATCAGCATCTAGCGATTCGGGATTTAATTTACCAGAAAACAAGGAGTTGTGAAAAAGTGACGAATGTAGGTGCACTTGTACGTAGTCACCGGGCGATACTCTGCTGTTAACATCGTCCAGGATATGTTGGGTGCCTTGGCGTATAGCATTTTGAGCATCACTTAATGATGTTATCCTGTCTAAATTAATGAAACGAAATTCTTCTGAATAAAGCACACCATGAAACTTGTCCAGTTTACGATCCCATCTTTTCACAAATTGGACATAGTTGATTGGTTCTGAATCTTCAGAAGGACCTAATGCACCCTTATTTGAACCATCCTCTGACACTTTTTGCTGCTATCAGAATAATTATCAACTTCATAACATTCTTCTTCTTCTGTGCTGTCCGGCTGTGCTTCTGTGCTGTTAAACTTTTTCTGTCGGCTTCACGGTGTCTGTTTGTGACTTTCTAACATTTTCCCGATCTACAATTTATAACATAGCATAACCGTTAATACTTTTTCCCCATCAACCATTATAAAAGTAATGACATTTTCTTTTAACCCTAGTCTCCTTACAAAACCAGGATACCTACTATTTCGTTTATCTTTTGGCTTCCGGTAAGGAGCCGGTTGTTGGTTAGAACATGTCGATGTAGAAGATGTGGGCTCTCCAGCCGTTTCTTGGTCTAATCATAACGAAAAAAGAATGTTTTGTACATGCTGTTTTTAAAAACCAACATATGTGCCATATAATACTTTTGTCACTTACTGTTTAATATCCGTTGTCTTTTTCTGGTAAGAGATAGTTTATTTCTACCATCAGATCCCCGTTCCTGTTTTTAAATGCAATGATAGATTCAGAGAAAGAAAAAACGATATCCCTAAAACCAAAAATAAAAGCCCCTTTTCTACACACCATGTTAGCAGTTGATGTATCCGGGGGCCCGGTGTAGCACCCACAAAAACCAGAATGCTTGCTGGTCTTCTCATAGTTTATTTTATACACTTACAATCCCCTCTATAGAGGTTATCCGTTCACAAAGGCTTTATTGTATGTCTAAGACCTCTGATAGAACTTGTTTGTCTTGGTTAGTCAATTTAGACACCAAAATGACCCCTACGTGTCTAGAACCTAGTTCCTTATAACCTGTCACACCTTCTATTGTTTTAGTTTGGGTTGATAATACATTTCTAAAACACACCACACATTTTATATTTTTTTATTTTTTTTAAGAAAATCTTTATTTTACAACAATAAAATGTTTAAACTTTTATACAAACAAACATACCATTACACATTGTATTTCCCACAATCCCGAGAATAAAAAACAAAACATGTTTTAAAAAGCATTTCTTTTGAAGAATGATTTATAATCGGTGTCACGGATTAAATCATTTACAATCTCTACATATGTACCATCTCTCATGACATTGACCATTCTGTTGAGTAGCCGTGGCCCATTTATAGAGGTTTTAATATCTCTGATTAAATCAATGATTATATTAATGCTTTCATTACAAAGCATCAATATTTTCATTTTATAGCCTACAAATGTGACTACATTTACCACACGTCCTAGGCATAGCATGTCACAAGTTTTTTTGAGTTTCTGCTGTATTTCCTTATGTCCCCATATCAAGCAATCGTGGTGTTTTTGCCCCCCAGTACGTATTAAGCAGGCTCCACAATCTTCATCCTTCACGCCTTGCAGACATTTATTTAGAACGCAGTATACAACGACCTTTATAAATGATTTAAGTTCTGTTGGTGTTTTGGAAAGGCCTATGCCTGTCCACAGTCCATAATCACAAGAATCTTCAGGTTTACGCACATTCACCGCCGGTTCTCTTTGAAACGAGCAGAAAAAACACAAACATGATAGATTTATCATCGGCTTGTACACCTTGTCCACAGGTTTCTGTGATCGTGAAGATCCGCCACTTCCCTACAAAAAAAAACAAACATACAGAAATAAATTTTCCTTTTTAAAACACATGAACACATACAGCTTCATAAACCCCTTCAACGACCACTGGTAATAAAAAGTGCGTGTGTCTCTCTCTCTCTCTCTCTTACCGTGAAAGATCCTGGCTTTTCCAACATGTCTGTTGCTTCGGCTTCAGCAGCGGCTTCATAAAATTCAATATCTGAAGCATTATCCTCTGGTAGTTCATAGCCTACATCTTCATTTTCTATGTCTGAATCATATAGCTTTTGAGCATCTGGAAACTCTTGTATTTCAGAATCTGTTAATTCGTGCGTATGCTCCCCGGTATCTGCCGTCAAGTCAATCGGTTTTTCAGACGGTGAGTAACCCTCTTTCTCCGCATTACAGTCTTTAAGAAAGTTACGAGGCCTCTTGGTAGGCCTTTTTTCAGTTACCTGCGTGTTAAAGGGATCCATATTTTCTTTGTCTGATTCGTACAGTTTTTCGGTCTTTGGGTAACCCTCTTTTTCTACATCACGATCTTTAAGAAAGTAACTCAATCTACGAGCCTTCGTGACAGACATTGAATTCCTACTGAAAAGGATGTTAAAAGCTAATGCAACTTTTCTCGTTTGTTTCTGCCCCTACTCTGTTTTAAAAAGCAGGAAATATTTTGTGAATGCCTTTTGTTTTCTGCTCTGCTCTATCTGTGAGCTCTTAAACCCCACTTCATTTCCGGGTGGGGGGGTTTTGACTAAGTCTGTTTCCGCCTACGTGTTCAGAAAAGCGCATATCCGTCGCTCCATTTACCCAATTTCCGCCTATGTCATCAGAAAAGCGCATTTCCTGTCGGGGCAGGCACTCCCTTTTCCTGTGATGTCACCAGAAAGCGTATTTCCGGGGGTGTTACCTGTCAGGGTGGGGGTTAAACTTATGTTTCCTTTGTGCCGTACGTGTGCCGCCGCGCGGCAACCGGAAACGCGTGCCCATACGGATGTACACCATAGCCTGTAGGACGTCTTGGTAAGTAAAGGTATTATGGATTTTAAAGTCCTGTTAAATCTTTCCACTACAGCTGCTTTAACATCATTATGGGTCACAAAATTCTTTACCCTTGTCTGTTTGAAGTTTTTCAGATGTACGCCCTAAATTAAATATTGTTTCAAAGGCTTCGGTAACTTCACGACCGGTTTTTGTTTTTAAAGAAACGACCCGTGCATATTTTGACAGGTTATCTATTACCGTTAAGATGTATTTGTAACCGTTGTTATAAGGGGGCAAAGGCTGACATGTTGACTAAGTCACTTTGCCACTGTCTGTTGTTTTATTTCTTTTAAAATGGATTCTAGCCGGTCTGTGTAAATTGTATGCGTTTTGACCGGTGACCCAATCCACCACATCTTTTCTCCGAACTGTTATATCACTCTTTTTAGCCGCTTGAAGTAGAGGGTTAATGCCTCCATAGCTTCCTGCCGCATGTGGATCATAATAAATTTGCTTCAATAAAGACTTTTGCCTTGTGTTTTTTTTTTTTTCAGATTGTTAAGACAACAGTAGGGGCCGGGACAAGTTCAGACATGTTTAAACACACTTCCGCATCTCTCCCCTTGGTTTTATCAGGGGGAGGGGTGTTGCAAGGGTCTTATCAGCTGTTACCATGACAATAGGGGAGCTGACCCATTAACCATTAGCTCAGAATTCCTACTGAAAAGGGTGTTAAAAGCAAATGCAACTTTTTTTTTTTTTTTTCTCGTTTGTTTCTGCCCCTACTCTGTTTTAAAAAGCAGGAAAGATTTTGTGAATGCCTTTTGTTTTGTGCTCTGCTCTATCTGTGAGCTCTTAAACCCTGTCTTTTAACTAAAAACTGTTAAAATAAAGACGCTTCTTTTCTGGGTGGGTGTTTTGACCGAGTCTGTTTCCCTACTTCCGCCTACGTGTTCAGAAAAGCGCATTTCCGCCGCGTCATTTACCCTACTTCCGCCTACGTGTTCAGAAAAGCGCATTTCCGCCGCGTCATTTACCCAATTTCCGCCTATGTCATCAAAAAAGCGCATTTCCGGTAGGGGGCAGGCACTCCCATTTCCGGTGATGTCATCAGAAAGCGTATTTTTGGGGTTAAACATGCCCCATTTCCGGTGATGTCATCAAAAGTGCATTTCCGGGGGCGGGGCTTGAGGGGGCGGGGTCATGGGTGGGGGCGTGGCTTGAGGGGTGGGGACAGGGGCGGGGCTTAGGTGAAGGGTGGGGTGGGGCCATGGACGGGGGTGTGGCCATGGGCGGGGCTACCACCATTCATTCCTATGGGAGGGGCGGGGCCATGGGCAGAGACTAGGGCGTGGCCATGGGTGGGGGCGGGGCCATGGGCGGAGACTAAGGCGGGACAATGGGCGGGGCTTAACCCGGAAGTGAACGCTGATTGGTCGATCCTTATCTTATCTCACCTGTCAATCAGTTTGACATGAGGTGTACCCATTATACTACTGGCGGCATAAGACTACAAAATTTAAATAAATTTAAGGACCAAGCTTCATATTACAAAGCTAAAATAATTCAATCTAAGAAGAATTACTATTCTAGACAAATAAAAAAGCTAAAAACTCTTCTGTATTATATATACCATAGTGAAAAAATTGACTACGCAGCAGAAAGAGTCACAATTGACTGTACAATTACCTTCTGCCCAATCCATTGCCTCTTATTTCACTACAAAAGTCCAATAGATCAGAAGTTGCTTTTCTAAAGCAAGTGCTGTCAGCTGTTGTTCAGATGACTCTGCTAATAAGTTTTTAAACAAATCTGAATTTACAAACTCATCATTTAATCCAGCTGAAATTGCAAGTCTTCATCTGTCTAAATGTTCAAGATTTAACATACCCACCCTTCAGGATCTACAGAGAACCTTAAACACACTAAACATAAAAGGTTCTAAGTCAAAGATTATTCCTCCACTCTTTCTGAAACGATTTTTTTCATTCTTCGGTTCAGATATTTTAAATCTGATATGCTCTAGTTTAACTACAGGAACATTCCCAAAAGCATGGAAAGAAGCAATTATTTACTCAATAATTAAAGACTACAAAATTAGTGCACATGAAGTTTCAAATTACCGACCCATTTCAAATACCCCTTTTTTTTTGCTAAGCTTACAGAGAAAATAGTTTTCCATCAAATCTCAGATTTCGTTGAGCAAACAAATGTACTACATCCACACCAAACAGGGTTCCGTCAATATTCCACAGAACTTTCACTTATTGGGTTGACTACAAAAATTCTTTATCATCTCGATCACCATCAGTCTGTTTTACTCATTTCTTTAGATTTATCATCTGCATTTGATACAATTGATCATAAGCTCCTTCTGGCCCGTCTGAATGACATTGGAATCACAGACCAGGTCTTGGATTGGTTCTCATCTTTTTTTTTACAGATTGTTCCTCTAAGGTAGTGTTTAATAAAACTTCATCAGACCCGTTTACAACAGATTATGGTATCCCACAGGGTTCGATTTTATCTCCCTTACTTTTTAATATTTTCCTTGCACCTCTTTTAACATTGGGACAATCCATTGGCTTTACAATGTTTGCCTATGCAGATGATGTGCAATTAATTCATTCAATAGATTTAAGCGACCTAACTGAAATAAATCTCATAAATAAAAAATTGGAAAAAAAAATCAACTCTTGGTTACTTACACATGCTCTCTTTGAACATTGAAAAGTCTAAATTAATGATTTTTCCCAACAAAGAAGGATTCTCCCTTTTATCTCCCATTACATTTAAAACTAAATGTATTCAAGTTGTGTCTTCCTTAAAATTACTCGGAATCACTTTCGACAGTAAACTCAATTATCATCTCCATATCAGTAGTTGTGCAGCGCTGTTTTCACCAGCTACAAATGATTAGATCTATATCCAAAGCGTTAGAGCCTACTTCTCTGAATATCTTGATCCACTCTCTTGTGATTTCCTGTATTGATTACAGTAATGCGCTCTATAAGGGCATAACTAAAAAAGAAATAAGAAGACTCCAAATTATACAGAACACTGCAGTGAAGATCATATTTAATGCAAAGAAGTCAGACCATGTTACTCCCCTCCTTTATAAAGCCCATTGGTTGCCAGTAGAACATAGAATCACATACAAAATTCTTTTACTAACCTTTAAAACTAGACAAAATAGTCAACCAGAATTTATCAATAACCTTCTTATTCCCTATTGTTCTTCTAAGACTCTGAGATCTTCGACGAAAAATTTTCTATATGTTCCATCTCTGAAGTTTATCAACGCAATGAGGTCTACCATTTTTTCTGTCAGCACCCCATCTCTTTGGAGTAATACTTCGGTCTACTTACGGGAAGAATCAAATCTTCACCATTTTAAAACAAAATTAAAAACATTTCTTTTTCTTGATGCTTTCGAGACCTAAATGCTCTTTTTAGGGCCACATAGTTTTAATCTACTTTTAGATACCCTCCCTTTTGTCCTTTCTCTATATGTTCTCTTTCTTACTTGATAAATTGTAGTTCTATCCTTCTTCCCTTTTTCGTTCCTGTTTGTTTTGGTATTGTTTTTAAATGTTTTGAATTATGATTATTGTTTTAAGGATGTATAGTTACCCCATATATGTTTTTAACATAATGTTCACCGCCTAGAAGGCTGATTGGGCGGTTTATAAAATTTTTGAATAAACTTGAAACTTGAAATAAATTTTAAAAAAAGTTATTCATTTTTTTCACCATCTGCGAGTTTTTGGCCTGGCAGGGCCTTCTCGTCCACCTCAGCCATAGAGTTTAATTTGGCTGAAGCGGTGTTCCCATCCATGTCACACCCGCTGACGGGTTTTAAAAATCTCGCACTATTTCACTTACGGACTTTCATAGCTGGTGCCTGCAGTGTTTGGATCTCGAACAACATGTTCAAACCTGTAAGCGCTACTTTTCCTTGCAAAAATGAACAATTAAAAATTGTATTTTGCAGGAGGAAAAACTCTTCCGTGTCACCATGGAAGGAGAGCCACCCTCAACACCGTTTGCATCAAAGACTTCAACACCGCTAGAGGCACCGACATTGACTCCGGTGTCGCAGCATACCACACTCTTAGGTAAGCCAGCCCCTTCCCCATCAGGGCTACAGGTCACAAAGGCATTGAGCCAATTTATGCCAACCAAGCACAAGTCCCGGCAGCAACCAGTTCCTTTATTGAGCAGTGTCTCAACATTGGCATCATCCTTGCTGGAACATATCGCAGTACCTGTGGTACCAGCAATGAGGCCTTCAGTACCGGTGCTTAGTTTGAGGCAAAAGTTCGATACTTTGCTTCGGGAGGAGCTCAGGGACCAGTTTCACTTGCTACTCCTGACACTGACTTCTCTGGTACCAGTCCAGCCTGAACTTAACGTGACCAGGACTCCCAGCACCATCGATGCTCCTCCGGTGCATCAGAGGAAATCGACCCACAGATTCGGCTCAGCCACATCGGCACCGAAGCATCAGACCGCCAAACATCGATCTCCATCTCCTCGACGTCATTCATCCTCTTCCAGGCATTCTAACAGAAGCTCCGTCAAATTGGGCAAGTTGTCTCAAAAGAGAAAACATTCTGAGACACTGGAGTCACACCAGTCGAAGCAACACTCTCCTTCTCTGCTTCAGGTCTCAGACTTACAGGAAGATTCCAACCAGGATCCATCACCATCTTCTGCTGAGGACTCTCCATCATCCACTCCCAGGTGTTCTCCAACTAGGGCTACTTCTCCCACTGAGAAACTGTCTTTCACAATTTATAAGACAGATGGGGAAGGATCTCTCGGTGCAATTAGAGGCTGACTCTAAATATAGTAAATAATATTTGGAAACTCTAGACTATGACCAACCTCCCAAGGAAATGCTGAAGCTCCCCTTGCATGGCATCTTGAGGGAAACTTTTTATAAGAATCTTGAATCACCACTCTCAGTACCGGTGGCACCTAGGAAACTAGAGTCTCTCTACAAAGTAATTTCTCTCCCAAGATTTGATAACCCCAATTACCTAATCAATCCCTGGTTGTAGAGTCTACTTTAAAGAAAGTCTTTTTCAGCTAATGTCTATACATTGGTCCTCCTGGTAGAGAGGGCCGTACTAGGGATAAGTTTGGTCAGAGACTCTATCAAAATTCCATGTTGGCTAACAGAGCTGTCAACTAATTTTTACTTTTCATGCTGCCTCAAGCACCTTATGAAGCAGTTTCCTGCATACCACAAGTACCGGTACATCCTTGCCTGCAAGTTAAACTAAAACTAAACTAAACCTTAAGTTTATATACCGTATCATCTCCACAGAAGTGGGGCTCGACACGGTTTACAGGACTTAAAAAAAGAAGGGAACTCCAATGGAAAGAGGAAGGGAAATTGGTAAACAGAAGGAAAAAGGGGGACTTAGAATAATGGAGAGGGAGGGAGTTACATTTTGGAGAAAAGCCAAGTTGAAGGGGTTTCAACATCTTGTCTCTTCTGTGCTTCAGTTGAGGAAGTATATGGTGCGTTCGGCCTATGACACCTTTGAACTCACCTCCAGAGCCTCTACCATGTCAGTGCAGAGACTAGCGTGGCTTAGCGTCTCCGACATGGATTTCAACCACCAGGATTAACTAGCCAACAAGCCTTGTTTGGGAGAAGAGCTTTTCGGGGGATTCAGTGGATACCACTACAAAAAGCTCTCAGCACATGAGACTCGCTGGGACACTGGTTAAACCTAAGAAAAAACAGCTTCATCTTTACCTTTCAAGCCTGCTTCATCCTACCAAAGGCAGTTTGTTGCCAAATCCTCTGCCCCAGTGCGGCCTCCACAGAAGTAACAGAGACAACGTCCTCCTAAGACCCAGCCTGCTGCTCAGGCCAAGTCAACTCAGTCTTTTTGATGTGCTCCTCGAGAGTATAGCCTCAGTCCCCTTACTTCAATCTCTTCCTCAGCCAATCGGAGGGTACCTGCAACATTATATCCATCATTGGGTGCTCATCACCTCCGATCTTTGGGTGCTGCAGATCATTCGGGAGGGTTACTCTCTGCATTTCACCACCCTCCCTCCAGATCATTCTCCAAGAGAGTCTAATTTCAACCCTTGACAGTCCTCTCATCTTCTTCAGGAGGTTCAGTCCCTTCTTCTCCTCAATGCCATTGAAGAAGTTCCTGTAGATCAACAAAACCTAGGGTTTTACTCCCGCTATTTTCTAGTGCCAAAGATGGAGGTCTGCGACCCATCTTAGTTCTCAGAGAACTCAACAAGTTTCTGGGTCAGAGAAAAATTTTGAATGCTATCTCTAGCCACTGTGTATCCCCTCTTGGCTCACAACGATTGGCTATGCTCTCTGGATCTCAAGGAAGCTTACAATCATATCCCAATTCACCAGGCTTCCCAGAAATATCTCTGTTTCCAAGTGGCTTCCCATCACCATCCCATCACAAGGTCCTACCATTTGGCCTGGCATCTTCTCCCAGAGTCTTCATGAAGTGCCTGGTTGTGGTAGCAGTGGCCTTGAGATCACAGGGTCTTCAGGACCCATCCTGTCAAGATGTGCTAGCAACAAATCACACCATCTTGTTTCTCCAGAACTTGGGATTCAAGATCAACTTCCCTCAATCACAGCTTCTTCTGTCTTAAAGACTCCAATTTATAGGAGCCATTCTCCACACTACGCTGAGAGCATTCCTTCCCAAGAATCATCAGGATGCTCTGATTCAGCTTTGTCATCAAGTGGATCAACTCCAATCCATATCAGCCAGGTGAATGATGGTTATTCTGGGCCATATGGCATCTATGGTCCACGAGACTCCTCTGGCAAGGCTCCATCTCAAAGCACCTCAATGCTCTCTAGCTTCACAATGGTCCCAAGTGACGGATCCTCTCTCACAACACATTTGTGTTGCATCATCTCTTCGACAGTCACTGCAGTGGTGGATGATTTCATCCAATCTCTCCAGAGGCCTTTTTATTCACATGCCTCATCAAAACATTTTGATCATGGATGTGTCCACTTACACCTGGGGCGCATCTGGATGGTCTATAGACTCAAGGTCATTGGTCTGTAGGGGTGGTTCCTTCCTCACACACCTGAAGGTTAGCTTTCTCCCTGACGTCATAAAGCCTGAACAATCTTTCCAGCATGAACCATGCAAGAGAAAAAGAAATCATCTTTGCTGCTTGCCAGACGCATTCTGGGTATGTTCATCAGAACTATGTGTTTCTCCAGTCAAGAACATCTGACTATGCCTACATGCTCAGCCCGTGTGAACTTGGGGGAGTCATCAACTTCTATGCTGTTCTTATCTAACTAAGGCGCCTCTCTCTCAAGGCCTGTACGGGACTTTATATAGAAATGCTATTCATCCAAGTTCTATTTCTGGATTGGTTCTGAGAGATCATCTGATGAGAACTAAGGAGAAGGTGTCTAATTAATTAGTCTGTGCTGAGGTGTAAGGTGGCTTGGATCTTAGCATAGTTTTCTCTGCACACCTTTTATAATAATTAAGAACTGAGAAGTTACTTCTTGTGATTAGCTTTCTTCCAGGGAGTGAAGGAGCAGGACTTTTATCCAGACCTGGTGTTCATATCACTTAAGGAAATATTGCTGACAGACGTTTACAGCTCACTTCAGTAAATAATGGACTCTTGCTGACCGGGAGAAATTCTACATCATGCCACGTCAAGAAAGGATTGATTCTATCTCCCTGGGGCTTGACCTGCAGAATGGTGAGCTAGGAATCATTTTTCTTATAAGTGGGACTAGGTAGATCTCTGATTGGTTACAGGAAAGGAGTTGTTAATTACTCTGGGTGATAAACTGAAATAGATTGCTGCTAATCAGGAATTATTATTATAAGGAATTACTTAGTGTGTAAGAAGTAGTTATATTTGCTCATTTACTTAGGGATTATTGTGTATAGCGGAAGTTCCATATCAATCTTCTGGAACTCAAAGCGATTTACTATGCTCTCAAAGCTTTTCAAGTCCTCTTGCTTCACACGGACAATCAAGTGGCAATGTATTATACAAACAAGCAAGGCGGCACGGGATCTCTCCTCCTTTGTCAGGAAGCTCAAAGGATTTGGCGGTGGGTGACTGCTCAGAACATCTACCTCAGAGCAGTCTACATTCAAGAGGAACAGAATTGCTTAGCGGACAAGCTCAGCAGAATTCAACCTCATGAATGGACGCTCAACTCTGCAGCTATCCATTCCATCTTTGCTCAGTGGGGCACTAAAGTGGACTTGTTTGCATCTCTCCACAACAAGTTGCCCCAGTTCTGCTCCAGACTTCACTCACCTCACCGTCTGGAGGCAGATGCATTTCTACTGGATTGGACACGCAAATTTCTCTATGTGTTTCCACCTCTCCTCTCATTCTAAAGACTCTATTCAAAGTCAAGCAGGAGTCAGCCACCATGATTCTCATAGCTCCTCGGTAGCCCAGGCAGCCTTGGTTCTCCCTTCTTCTTCAGCTCAATGCCAGAGAGCCAATGTCTCTGCCAATATTTCCATTTCTTCTTATGCAGAGTAAAGGTGCACTTCTACATCCCAACCTTCAGTCTCTACACCTGACAGCTTGGTATCTCTCAGGCTGAATGCAGCTGAACTTGGCTTTTCTCAGCCAGTGCAACTTATTCTCAAAGCCTCCAGAAAACCAGCCACTAAACAATGTTATCAGCAGAAGTGGACTCGTTTCTCCTCCTGGTGTCTTCTTCATCATGATCCACAATCCATTTCAGTTTCACTGGTCCTGGATTACCTTCTTCATTTGTCGAAGTCAGGACTCAAGACTACGTCCATTCGAGTCCATCTCAGCTCTATTACAGCTTTTCACCAACCAGTGGAGGGTAAATCTCTTACTGATCATCCTTTGGTCTCCAGATTTATGAAGGGACTTTTCAATGTGAAGCCACCTCTCAAGCCTCCTCCAATAGTCTGGGACCTTAATGTAGTTCTTGCTAGATTGATGAAGCCTCCATTTAAACCAATGTTTACAGCTCATCTCAAGTATCTTATCTGGAAAGTTGTTTTTCTCATTTCAATTACTTCTGCCAGAAGAGTAAGTGAACTGCAAGTATTAGTAACAGACCTACCATTCACTGTGTTCCACCATGATAAAGTGGTTCTTCACACACATCCAAAGTTTCTGCCGAAAGTTGTCACTGAATTTCATCTCAATAAATCGTGCTTCTTCCCTAAACCTCACTCTCACTCAGGAGAGGCGGTTCTTCACACTCTGGATTGCAAGTGAGCTTTAGCATACTATCTCAACAGAACAAAGCTGCATATATCATCTCAACTCTTCAACTCCTTTGATCCTAACAAATTGGGGCATCCTATTTCCAAGAGAACAATTTCCAACTGGTTGACTTCCTGTATATTGTTCTGTTATGCTCAGGCTGGACTGCAACTGGAGAGTCGTGTCACAGCCCATAAAGTTAGAGCTATGGCAGCTTCCTAAGTTCTACCCCTATTGAGGAAATATGTAAAGCTGCCACCTTGGTCCTCAGTTCGCACATTCACCTCACATTACTGTCTGGAATCTTTCTCCAGATCGGATGGGCACTTCGGCCAGTATTATAAAATTTATTTTCCTAAAGGCCAACACTCCCACCATCCCATTCTGGTTAGCTTGGAAGTCACCCACATGGGATAATATGCTGCCTGCTTGTCCTGGGATAAAGCACATTTACTTACTGTAACAGGTGTTATCCAGGGACAGCCAGCAGATATTCTCACAACTCACCCACCTCCCCTGGTTGGCTTCTTGGCTGGCTTACTGAACTGAGGGTCCGCGCGCCTATGCCTGGCGGGAATGCACTCGCGCATGCGCGGTGCAGGCTATTGTAAACTTGCTGAAAGTTTTCAGTGTTCTCCCCAGGGCCTTTCAGCCGGGCGCTCCGCCCAGCTAATTTAGATGAGTGCCCGGCTGTAATCTCGATCGCAATCCTGCTGCTGCTGCCGCCTTCTGCTCAACATTAAAAAAAATCCTTCTCACCGGCTTGGCGATTTACCAGACTGACTCAGCACAGCCTGAATCGCAGGAGCCTGACTTTTTTTTTTTAGTTTTTAACGCCAGCAAGAGACATGAACCCATGCTCTGGGGCTCTAACATGTGCATGCCACTTCTCTCCGAAACCGGAAGTCATGTCCCGAGGGGGGAAAAGGGAAGTCGGCATGCACATGCCCCGGAGCATGGGTTCGCTATAGTTGACAGGTCAGCTTACAACTTGCTCTTGCTTGCTTCGGGCTTTCCTCGCTGCCGGGTCCTGCCTACTTTCTGTTTCCGTGAAGGCAGGACCCGGCAACGAGGAAGGCCCGAAGCAAGCAAGAGCAGCGAGTTGTAAGCTTCCCTCTGTTGCTGACTTATGGAAGATAGGTCAGCGATGGAAGGAAGCTTACAACTTGCCTTAGTCCAGCCCCACACAACATGCGGCCCAAAACGGATCTCACTACCAATATGGCTCTCACTCCGCTCTCCTTTGAAGATCAGCTCAGGAGGCAAGATTTAGCCCGAGATCAGACAAACATTAAAGGGCATTTGAAGGCATCTGAACAGATTGAGAACATGTCCTGTTTTTCCATGCCTAAAAATACCACCTTGTCTAATGTAATCTCTGATCAGATCCTTAAGAGTGATGCAACTATGTATGCTGGACAGTCTCTTCCAGTAAACAGAGCTTTAAAGCCTGCAGCCATACAGAACCAGATGGTCAAAGGGCTCCGAAGTGTAGTATTGCCAAGGGATCTGTCTCACAAGTTTCTGCTGCTGGCAGATGTAAACACAGCACAAGAAATAGAGACTTGGGCATTCTGTGTGGAAAGCTGATTCATAATGAATTTACTAATACCCATGTAATAGTGCCAAAGCAGTCTGCTAGACCAGACTACAGTACAGTGATATGGAGAATGTGGAAGAATTATTCAGTGTTCAATATCAACATGATCTCACAGAAGAAAGACGGAGAGAAAGAGAGAGGCCTGGACCAAAGGGGAAAGACAGGAGGCAGATACTGGAGAGGGGGGAGAGAAGGGAAGGAGATAGAGATGTCAGACCTTGGGGTGGAGTGGGAAGGAAGGAAAGGAGAAGAGAGAGATGCCAGAGCATAGGGGAGGGGTGGAGACAAAAAATGGAGAGGGGTTGAAGCTGAAATAAATCATGTACAAAGGAGAGAAAGGGCACAGGATATAGAGTTTATTGAAGGGACATAGAAAGAGGGAAGATACCATATAGAACAGAGAGAGGGCAGACACTGGATGGAAAAGGCAGAAAGGGTGGACAGTGGATGCAAGGGGAAGAGATAGGGTGGACAGTAGATGGAAGAGGTAGAGAGAGGGTAGAGACTGGGTGAAAGAGGCAAAGAGAGAAGACAGATGTTGCATGGAAGGGAGCGAGGACAAATGCTGAATAGAAAGAAGAGAGTGAAGAGAAGATGACTAAAGCAGAAACGACAAAAGGTAGAAAAAAATATTTTTGTTGCTTTACGTAGAATCAAGTAGTATTGTAACTGTATTGATTAAAATTTATCAATAGGAAATGGAAATAAGGCAATTTTGGGGGGGAATAAACCCCTTTCCTCAGGTCAGGACAGGATACCATAACAGCTGTATACTGTACTGTCTTGAAGAAAGATTTGGCCTCTGAAAGCTAATTGAAAAATGGATTAGTCCAATAAAATGGTATTTTCATATTTCTCATTATTTTATTTCTATTTGTTAATTTGTAAAGTGGTGACTTATGTAGAAGTTTTTTTCAAATTTACATCTACTGTCTTTATATTTTGCACAGTATTAGGGGACATGTGTCACTGTTTCTGTGGTGTTGCATTGTATGCAGAGTCTGGTTTCTTGGTTCAGTTTAACTTTTGACTACATATTTTTATTTTTAGTTTGTGATTATTCCATATTGGGCGAGGGTGTATCTGTGTTCTGTGTGTATGAAAAGGACATGGCTTTCTGTTAGCATCGACTACAGGATCAATTGACTGTGTAGGATCTGGTTTGTTTAGTTTTACAATGCGTGTGTTGGTGTTCTAGTGCTCACTGCAGTGTTTAAGATGCTGCCTTTTCCTAGATGCACCCTTATTGTGTGACTCATGGATTATTACTAAAAAATATCTTTTTTTATATAGAGGAGGGGGTTGTTAAAAAAATGATTAGCACTGGCTGTCATATATACTAGGTGCACTACTGGATTTAATGACCCTATTCTAACTTTACTGTTGACGTAGGTGTTGTCCCCCCAACACACAGACACACACATTATAAAGAATTAAATTAAAGTTGTATTATCATCAAGCAGCTTTCAAATGACATTATAAGCAAATAAAAATAAAATATTTTTAATAATAATAATATTTTTAATTGCTAATTATTACCTGCATCTTTACCTATACTGTTTTGCCCTAGCTCTTACTTTGCACTATAGCAAAATAAAAAAGAAGCAGATAAAGATCAATCACACAGGTGCCCTTCAAGGCTCAGTAATACCTCTCCATAAATTATGTGGAAGAGGTCTGGAAGTGGGGATAGCATCTATTTCATATCCTCAGTGAGACCTCAGGAAGGAACCTAGTGATCAAAACATTATTAGAGGTGTTGTACAGCCATTTCTTGTATGACTGGATGAGCTATATTTATCTTTTTTTTTTTTTAGTTGTTTAAATTCATGCAGAAATAAATGGTTAGATTGAACCTAATGACTTCATTAACGCATTTCCCTTTTTTAAACCTCTATACTATTTGAAAGAGGGTGAATATCTAATTATTCACTTCTAGAATTGGATACTTCTTAAATTTAGTTCAAATATTCTGGCACAAGTGTCAAACCTTAAAAGAGGAAGTCATATTGAGCATTGGAAAATAATAATAATTAACTAATAAAAATAGTATACATTTAATTTTCCCCAGTACCAAATTTCCCCGCCCCACCTGGCTACTTTTTCATGCCACCCGGCTGGAAAAAATTTCTGGGGAGAACACTGGTCTTAAAGTGACGATGCACTTTTAAAGTGTCCATACCGGGGCTCCGTCGGTGAAGTCACCCACATGTGAGAATATCTGCCTGAAGTCCCTGGATAACACCTGTTACGGTAAGTAACTGTGCTTTGTCAAAGCATTCTACAAATAAGATATTGGTAGTTTCCTACAAAAACTAAGGGCTCCTTTTACAAAGGTGCGTTAGGGCCTTAATGTGCGGAATAGCACGCGCTAACCGCTACCGCCTCCTCTCGAGCAGGCGGTAGTTTTTCAGGTAGCACGCACTATAGCCCGCGCTAATCCAGTGTGTGAGCTAAAAACGCTAGCGCACCTTTGTAAAAGGAGCCCTAAATCTTGAAATCAGGGTTTGATATTTTTATTTTAAATTTGTACATTTTATGTTTGCCATTCCTAAATTATGCATGTGAAAATTATAATCCACCTAGTTAATAGGCGGAATAGAAAATTTTAAAATAAAAACATTTTGCTCTGCTGTTTCTCCTGCTTCTTCTTCTTATATCCAAAATTTGCAAGTGTCTGCCTTGGTCTGCATGTATTTCACTGGATCAAAGTCTCCATTGCTTTGTCCTCAGTCGATTTCTCATTGTCATCCTTACAATCACCAGAAATTGTCAACAGAGCATTTGACATAGTCCGCAGGAATGGGGACAAACTTTGTCTCAGTGTTATCTAAGGAGTAGAATGGTGAGATTTGCAAAAAGGCTTAGGTAATAATTCACAGAACTACCTTTAGTTATGTTCAAAAGCACTTCATAAGCCAATATAAACACTGTATAAATGGGAACTTTGCCTTGAACTTGCCAAAGAATGCCAGGACCAAAGTGATCATTGCTTTAGGACCAGGAGAGACACTGTTGACTGTACCCCCTCCACCCCCCCAAAAATGATTATGTATGTAACAGATGTTTGTATTTTTGCTACTTAAACACTGCATGATTCCTCTGTTCCTTTTTTCTCCTCTTGTTTACATCATTATAAATATTCATCATTAACATGCACACTGTTAGTGAAGGAGTAGACCAACATGTTTTCCTAAAAAAGTTTTATTTGTTACATAAAAAAATTTCTGTACATGTTAGCATTAAAATACAGTTTGCATCAGAATGCAGACAAACAGGAAGTCTTGAAGAGAAAGTCTGATTATTACATCTTGGTCATTTTTCATTTAGTTATAAAACAATCTTTCCAAAACAGAAAAAGTGCATATTTTACATGTCTATTGGGAAACCATACAGTATGCTGCAGACAGTACATCAGCAAATCTACAATAGTAGTCCTCTAACACTAGCTGTTAAGTATACATAGTGCAGCAGATCTTTTTTTCAGAAACTTACTGAGACCTATGCTTAATGTCTGTGGCATGATAAAGGCTGCAACAGAAATGGCATATCCCATGGGATCCCTTCTGTCTTAGGCTGGAATCTGGTTGCATTTTGTTCTTTTCCGATATTTCACCAGTCTATTGCTACAGAAGCTTTCTGCTGTTCCTTCTCAAATTCAAAACAAAGCTAAAATGGCAAACAATAAAGTAACCCCCCCACAAAAAAATGTTAAAAAGTTTTATATGAAAGGTTTAGTGTTTTACAAACTTTTAGTACAAAGCAGCTGATCCACATACACCCATCAAAAAGTGAAACACATAAAAGATTAAAGTCCTCTCTACTAAACTCATTTGGCACATAGCAATGTGCAGAAGCCGTTGAAGGATTTGAGAAGAAATTGAGTGATAAAACTTAACACTAAGGTGCTATACTACATAGCAAAGTGGGGAAACACCTTTTATATAAATCTAGAGACATTTTGGTCCAGTTTTCTTCCCCTCTTTTAAAATTTATTAATTGTGATTAGGTTTTTGATCCCTTCTGAGGATAGACCCAGGGCATTCCTTGTACTGTGATCCAATTTCTTATGTTGTTGTTTCTGGGATTTCCTTTTTTTCTGCAGCAATGGTGTGTTCTAATTTGAAATGGTAATAATGCTTTTCAAAGAATGAAACATACTTTAAATATCTATCATACAAAATGCATATTTAAAAGTCTTGCTTTATCATCATGGCCAACCGAATGTATAAGGATCACTTCTCACAAAGTCTTTTTTTTCTAGTGTCTCACTCTCTCTCTCTATATATATATATATATTTATTTTAATATTTGGCTCAAAATGTTACTTCCTGCTCTGTTGGGTTTTCAGCTCAATCATACTAGCTTGTATGGGGTTTCACTGTAATGGGTCTTTATTTGTTACTATCCAAAATTTCTCCTGTTTCTTTTATATAGCATTCCCTAGCCCAGGAATTGCACTGGCAGTCCTTGGTTGGGAACCAAATCCCGCAGCTTCCTTCAGAACCTAGTGAGTGTGCTCTGCAGTTCCAGCCAGTGGGCACCACCACTGAGTGATGACTGGAGCATTCTTCTTTTTAGAGGCTCTGAACAGTTTGTGCAACATCCTTGGCATGAGCTGGCCTTCCTGTCTCTTTCATAAAGCCAAGCACAGCACTTGCTAAAGAGCCACTGGGCAGGCGTCTTTAAAGTTCTCTTATGAATTGTCAAGAGCATTTTGTTTTATATTCGTTAGGTGAGATACTTTATTAACAGGCTACCAACTATTATTTATTCAGCAGTATAGAACTGGAGAATATTTTTGATTAAGCAGAGAAAATTAGTTGTATGATGGTTAGTGTATGAAATGTTCTTATGATGGCTAGTCTGCTTCAGAATAGCCAGCTTCCCTACCTTGGTTTATTCCCAGTGAACTATTCAAAAATGATAGAATCTTAACTCTTACCTTACAAAGCAACTTGCAGATAGATATACAAGGGGGTAATGCTGTCAAATGCACATTATATGCCAAAGAGTCCACTGAATAAAATGTTTTAATACTATGTTACATGCACAACATTAGCAGGAACCAAAAGTGCAAAACAGTGCTATCATTTTAGAATTCAGGCAAAAGACTCTAGCTGGCAATGCCCCAAGAGCACAAATTAATTATAAAAAATATCCCAAATATACTGACAGCTTTATGTCCATTCCAACACAGGATCCTTTGGAAAGAAAGCACATGATCAAGAAAATGCTCAAAACCTAACATTTAGGCTGGGCAGTTCTGGAACTTTTGCCCTCTTCTTCAGTGAGTGGGTGCATCATATGTCTAAACATTATTACAATCTAGCTTTAGTGCAAGTAACTTAATTTTTCTCATCTTCAATATTACTTTTGACATTTTAGTAACATTTGGAAAAATCACAACAGCAGAGACATGACTGTAAACTCCCCATAGATATGCCATATTCTTGTCATGTTCTATTACAGTTAGTCGAACAATGTTCACGTTTATGGCAAGGGCACAGGCAGGGGGTAGTAAGAGACTTTTAATCATATCGCATTCTAAGCAAAACAGCTACAAAGGACTACAATTCCTATAAAGTATGGATCTGTAGAGTTATTTAAGGGGATAAAAACAGGAAACCGTGAGTTATTGCTTCTTTATACCTGGATATTGTTAAGACTGTCTTCTCTGCAGAAAATGAAAGCATGCCTCATCTGATATTTTTCCAATTTGCAAGAGAAGGACAATCTTTTCACATCTTTTAGATATTTCAATGAAAATTTTAAAAAAGGGAACTGACCATACATTTTCACCAAGTCACCTCTGTTCTGTGGCAGTTATGACACAAAACTAAAGGAATATTCAATATCATGAAAAGGTAGGACTATTTTTCCATAACTCTCCAGTTTAATTCCCTACGAGTTCATTTTCATTCTGAATGGTAAAAAACACATTAACACAACTTTTGGTGCTCATATTGGGATCAATAAGGCATATATAAATCCAAAATATAAATTTGGAGAAATAACACATGCATTAATTTTAAGTTATTGATAAACTAAACCAGCATTTACCATACAGTAAAATTTTATCCTAGGTGAACTTTCAGCCTCACACCTTCTCCTCTTCAATCATTGCTTATAGTCCAATTTCCCTCTCTCCTTGAGATCTTCATAATTAAACACAAAAATCATAGTTAACCCATCATTATCCTTTAGTGACCATGCATGCTCTTCAGTTCCACCAACTCTGTAAATGCCATTTCTCAAGTTCTACATAAACATTTAGAAATTAAGTGCCCTTACAGTAAGGGCAGACTTACTTCATCCAAAGCCAGAAGGAGAACGTAAATTCATAGAAACGTGATGCCAGATAAAGGCCAAATTGCCCATCTAGTCTGCCCAGCCGCAGTAACCATTTTCTCTTCCTCTCTCTAAGAGATCCCACATGCCTATCCCACCCTTCTTGATTTCAGACACAGTCTGTTTCCACTACTTCCTCCACACATTTACCACTCTGTAAAAATGTATTTCCTTAACATTACTCCTGAGCCTATCACCTCTTTTTTTTTTTTTAGTGGAGTGCGTCAAGGATCGGTGCTGGGGCCAATTCTGTTCAATATGTTTGTGAGCGATACTGCCGAAGGGTTAGAAGGTAAGGTTTGCCTTTTTGCTAATGATACCAAGATTTGTATCAGAGTGGACACCCCAGAGGGACTGGAAAACATGAAAAAAGGTTCTGCAAAAGTTAGAAGAATGGTCTAATGTGCATTTACATCATGTAGGTATTTAAATGTCTATCATATCTCCCCTCTCCTGCCTTTCCTCCAAGGTATACATATTGACATCTTTATGCCTTATATCTTTTACGCCTTTATGTATCTTTTTTTCTGTGTGGTTTACATGGGGCATTGAAGCATTAAGTGACTTGCCTAGAGTCACAAGGAGCTGCATTTTCGTAGTCTTCCTCTGGACCAACTCCATCCTTTTATATCTTTTTGAAGGTATGGGCTCCAGAATTCTACACAAGATTCTAAATGAGGTCTTACCAGTCTAATAAAGGGGCATCAATACCTCCTTTTTCCTACTGGCCTTACCTCTTCCTATGCATCCTAGCATCCTTCTAGCTTTTGCCATCACCTTTTCAACCTGTTTGGCCACCTTAAGATCATACAATCACACCCAAGTCCCGCTCTTTTGTCATGCACATAAGTTCTTCACCCCCTAAACTGTATCATTCTTTCGGGTTTTTGCAGCCCAAATGCATAACCTTGCATTTCTTAGCATTAAATTTTAGCTGCCAAATTTCAGATCATTCTTCAAGCTTTGCTAGATCTTTCTTCATGTTATTCACACATCCGGGGTGTCTACTCATTGCAGATTTTGGTATCATCCGCAAAGATGCAAATCTTACCCGACAGCCCTTCAGTAATATCGCTTATAAAAATTTATAAAGAACAGAACCTTAAGGTACACCACTGGTAACATTCCTTTCCTTAGAGCAATCTCCATTAACCACTAACCTCTGTCATCTTCCACTCAACCAGTTCTTGACCCAGGCCATCACTTTGGGGCCCATCCAGAGGGCACTCAAGTTTATTTATTAGATGTCTGTGTGGAGCACTGGCAAAGGCGTTGCTAAGATCTAACTACACCACATCTAATGCACTCCCTCTATCCAATTCTCTGGTCACCCAGTCAAAGAAATTAATCAGATTTGTCTGACAAGACCTACCTCTAGAGAAACCATGTTGCTTCTGGTCCTGTAATCCAACGGATTCTAGAAACTTCACCATTCTCTGTTATAAAAGCGTTTCCATTAATTTGCTTACTGGCCTGTAATTCCCTACTTCTTCCTTAGTGTAGAACAGTGGTTCCCAAACCTGTCCTGGGGGACCCCTAGCCAGTCAGGTTTTCAAGATATCCCTAATGAATATGCATGAGAGAGATTTGCATATCTGTCACTTCCATTATATGCAAATCTCTCTCATGCATATTCATTAGGGATATCTTGAAAACCCGACTGGCTAGGGGTCCCCCAGGACAGGTTTGGGAACCACTGGTGTAGAGGGACCATATCCGCCCTTCTCCAGTCCTCTGGTACTACTCCTGATTCTAGAGAAGCATTGAAAAGGTCAGTCAGCGGACCCACCAGAACTTCCCTAAGTTCCTTCAGCATCCTCGGATGTATACCATCTGGCCTCATCGCTTTGTCTACCTTTAATTTAGCTAGCTCCCCAGTAACACAACCCTCTGAAAATCAATCAGGGACTACCACTCCTCTATCCCTATTCACTTTTCTCTTCTGTGGTCCCACTCCCGGCGCTTCAGCTGTGAACACAAAACAGAAATATTTCTTTATCAGCTTCAACATATTCCTTCTCTTCACTTTTGAGTCTCGCAATGCCACTTTTGCACATCTTCCTATTACTGATATATATCTAAAAAAGTCTCGTCTTCCTGTTTTACCGTGTCTGCTATTTTTTCTTCCATTTGTATCTTTGCTTTCCTGACTATTCGACCAGCCTCTCTTAACTTTTCCAGATATTTCTGCCTGTCTTCCTCTTTCTGTGATCTTTTGTAGTTTATGAAAGCTGACCTTACTCCTTACCTTCTCAGTTACTACTTTTGAGAACCAAAGCAGCCTTCTTTTCCTTACTTTTACTTACTTGCCTCACAAAAAGATTTGTCACACTTACAATAACTCCTCTCAATTTTTCCCAATAAATATCTACTCCTTCTAGACGTTCCCAACCAGACAATTCCTTGATGTAATCCTCCATCTGTTCAAAGTTAATTTTTTTAAAAGTCTAGAATCTTTACTTTTAAATGAGCCCTCTCTATACCCATTTTAATATTAAACCATACCATGCAGTGATCACTGGATGCCAGATATCACCCTCTGTAACATCAGAAACACTTTCCCCGTTTGTAAGCACTAAATCCAGTATGACCCCATCCCACATAGGTTCCATTACCAACTGTGGAACAGTTCTCCTTGTAAAGAATCCAAGATCTCCCTACTTCTAGAAGACTCAACAGGGATTCCCCAATCAACATCCAGCATGTTAAAATCACTTATTAGTAAAACTTCCCTTTTTTAGATATATTCTGAATATCTAGTATTAAATCTCTGTCCACTTCTTCCATCTGTGAAGGAGGCCTATATCACACCAATGTAAATACAGTCAAACCTTGGATAGCGAGTAACGTGGTTTGCAAGATGAGCAAAACATTTTATTAAATTTTAGCTCGATAAACGAGCACGTATCACTTGTCATCAAAACCCACAGTTGAAGCGCGCACATCTTATGCTGATTGTGGCTGAACATAATAAATGCTGAATATAGTAAGTGTCATGCCCAATTTACCCACAGTTTAAGCACGCACGACATATGTGCATCTTATGCCGAGTGCAGCTGAACTTACGTTAGAAGTGTCACACTCAATTTACCCATAGCTCAAGCGCTCACAACATACAGTATTTTGTATTAAAGTTTTTAGGTTGTGGAACGAATCGTAGAGTTTCCATTATTTCCTATGGGGAAATTCACTTCCAGAATGAATTATGCTTGCAAACCAAGGTTTTTCTGTATATTTACCATTCCCTCTTTCCAAATTGATCCACAGTGCCTCTTCCTTGACCTGTAGATCTTGCAATTGGGAGCCTTTAATATGATCTTTAACTTATAACACTACTCCCCCTCCTTTTCTTCCTGCCCTGTCTTTCCTGAACAGATTATAGCCCCGTATAACTACATCCCAGTCATGGGTCTTCGTGAACCACGTCTCTGTGAGCGCCACTATATCCAACTCATTTTCTTCCATCACAGCTTCTAGATCCAGAATCTTGTTTCCCATACTTTGAGTATTAGTATATACTGCTTTCCAGACATTGCTCCCTTTTCCCATCTGTGTAGAGGTATTCAGCGATTTACTTACCTGAGGGTTTATTCTCACCTAGGGGCTTTCATCACCCTGTCTCATCACTTCTAGTTTAAAGCCCTCTTTAGTAGCTTAGCCAACCTGCTGCCGAAGACACTTCTTCCCTTCTTTGATAGATGTATACCATCCCTGCTCAGCAGCACTTGGAAAATCATCCCATGCTCCAGGAAGTCAAAATGCTCTCTACACCATCCACGTAGCCATGCATTCATCTCCAGGATGTGTGCTTCTCTGACCTGACCCTTACCTTCGACAGGGAGGATGGATGAGAAAACCACCTGTGCACCTGACTGCTTCACCTTCTCTCCCAGAGCCATAAAGTCACTTTTGTTACATTTGCAGGGGTACCTGGCAGTATCATTAGTGTCAACGTGGATGAGCAGCATCGGATAATAGTCATCAGGCTTGATGAGTCTTGGCAATCTTCATAATATCTTGGATTTTGGCACCAGGCAGAAAGCATACCTCCCGGGACATCATGTCTGGTCTGCAGATAGATATTTCTGTACCACTCAGAAGGGAATTACCAACATCACTATCTTACGCCTCCTAGTGGTCATGGATCCAGCAATTTGTGGGATTTCAAGCTTTGGTCCTTCCTCTCCCTAGGATGCTCTCATCTCCTCCACTTCTAGGCAAGCATACCAGTTCTTCAGTTCAAGGGTGCGTGAAGTCACAGTCACTCCCTCCAGCCAGCAGGTCTGCCTCTTCAAAATGGCTTGCCTTCCCTTCCCAAGGTTAAGGAATCACCCAGTGATAATAGAGCATTGCCCAGAGTGCTCCTTTAATGATCTTGTTGTAATACATTTGCATGACAGAATCGGAGACAGAAGCTTGGAAAAGACCACAGTGAGCTGTTTTGATAATCCACCACTAAAATATATAAGAACATAAGAAGTTGCCTCCGCTGAGGCAGACCAGAGGTCCATCTCGCCCAGCGGTCCGCTTCCGCGGCGGCCCATCAGGCCCTTTTGCCTGAGCAGTGGTCCCTGACTAGCTTTATAACCTATCTCTACTCCTATTCCTGTAATTTACCTCTACTCCTATTCCTGTAATTTACCTCTACACTTATCTATACCCCTCAATCCCTTTGTCCTCTAGGAACCTATCCAAGCCTTCCTTGAAGCCCTGTACAGTGCTCCTATCTACCACAGCCTCTGGAAGCACATTCCATGTATCCACCACCGGCTGGAACCAGTTTAGCAACCACGTTAAAGTTTTGAGAATCTTCCCTTCAGTCCTAAATGTATACCTTTCTCTAAGATGGGCAAAGCCAGTGCAGAGTTTGAGTCTGCATCTTCGGTCACAAATTAATTAACTAGTCGGTGCTGGTGTGACTGTGTAATCGTCTAACTGTTTCATCTATTACTCCATTGCTAATGTTATCACAATTCCCTACAAAAGATTTTAATGGGGATAGCAGCAGGACCCAATAAAGCACAACTGCGCGCACACACACACTGCCCAATTTTCAAAGTGATGTACCGGTAACTTATTTCCTCCTCTAACCACCACCTTCAGAACAAGTATTTCATAAACTTATCATCAAAACCTTGTCCTTCAAATCAGACTTAACATTGTTTCAGTGTTTGAAAACAGTACTGAAGAACAATGCCATTAACTCTACAGAGGAGAAGGACTTGACACCATAATGTGTTTGATTACAACAAAACTATGGTGCTATTCTAAAACATCAGTCTGCTTCAGCTCTTCATACTCAAATCAATATGTCATTAGTATGCGACTTCCTTTATCAGCACCTGGGGACAATGGTGTAGTTTAGTTAAATGCAAAATTAAAACATATTTTCAAAACAGTGAGGTGGTAAACAGTCCAAAAAAATCTAGTTTCTCAAGCAAAATATGAGATGCATAAGCTAAGGGGGGAATTCATCAAGGGGCACTGATTTGGTAAATGCTAAGATGCTCAGATGATGTACAAGATGCAGGCGTTGTTTATTAATAGAAAAAATGCAGTAACATATACAACCTTAAAGCCAACAGGGTCCGTGTTTCAGACAACATGCCTTCTTCAAGGGTCCATGGTGGTTAAGGTTTAAGACAAACCGCATAAAAGATATCAAACAAACGCCAATGTTGAACGAATATGGTCAAGCGAGTCCTGCGTAACATTGGCGTTTGTACATTATCTGTAGTCTCTTTGTTTTTTCGCTTGCTGCTTGTTTCACTGCAGACCACGTTGGATTTTTCCTTTTTTTAAGATGCTCAGATGCCCATTATATTCCTATGAGCATCTTAGCATTTAGTGTGCGCTAAATCAGTTAGTTCCCTTTGATGAATCCACCCCCCAAGCACTCAGGTTCTATTGCTAAAAGAAACAATTATTTTCCATTTTCTCTAGATCCAAGACAGAATTCTTAATAACCATATCTGACACAAAACAGTTGCGACTCTGTAGGCCCCCTTCAGAAAGTAATGAACGACTGAATTATAATGACAAAAAGCAAAGGACTTATTCAAAGCTGGACAGATTTTCATTCTCTGCAAATTATGCAGTTATTCAAATGGAAGCAGAACTTAAATATTGTCTGTAACTGACTGCAACATCCCAGTAGTCACTTCAGTGACTTCTGCTCTAATTTGCAGGAGCTCCAACACATAAAGAAACAAATGTGTATGGAAGAAGGTGGTGACCTTTTTTTTTCCCTATTCTTTATTTGCTGTTTTACACAAATTTCAGGACTCTTTCAATGCTTAAGTACCTGAGGAGTGTTTTTTACTTAATTTAAAAAAACAATTCTGATTACTCAAGAACACATAGGGTTCCTTTTACTAAGGTGAGCTAGCGTTTTTAGTGCACACAGGATTTTAGCGTGCGCTAAACCCACGCTACGCTTCTAGAACTAACGCCAGCTCAATGCTGGCGTTAAGGTCTAGCGTGCGCGGCAATTCAGCACGTGCTATTCCACGCGTTAAAGCCCTAATGCACCTTTGTAAAAGGAGCCCATAGTCCAGAGCCCAATTCAAGCTCATTGAGATTGGCAGAGGAAGGTTTATAGACTCAGTATAAGGGGAGATGTAACATTTTTTTCTACTTTTACATGAGAAACAGGTACCAGACCAAGAAGTTTTAATTGGGCCTTTAAGGTATCATAATTGGATTCTATTGGTGTTTCAAAGAACAATGCAATCATCAATTTGATCTGGAAGCTTTCTATAGGTAATGTCAGAACTGACTACGATTTGGAGAGATCGATGAAAACCATGATTAATCTGTGTCAAAAATAAATCACTTACAAGTTGCTTAGTGTTCAGTAAAGAATTCAGAACAATTTTTGTTTTAAAGTCATTCACTGAAAGAGTTCTTGGCCTCACTGTGGGAGAGAATGAGGCTGTTTTCACTGTTTCAGTCAAGAATCCCATCTGTTCTTTAAAATCCATGACAAGCATCTTTCCAAATTTTTATCAGCTGAATGCCTATTCAAATCAATGTAATTGTGGTAATGTTGCTTGTAGCCACCCGTATGAGAATAGTAGATATTCAACAAAAATGAAAACAAATAGGAAAACCCTGGCTGGGATTTTGGCTGTGTTTTGTTTGATTTGGAATGTCAGTAAGTTCCATATTGGCTGGTTACATTCAAGCTGAACTTGTTCCAGGAGCCTAGAAAAGAAAGTCATACAAGAATGGCTTAGACAAACCATCAATGGAGTTTCCACAAACAAAAACATGTTGGAACTCAGAAAACTTTTCTAGAGCAGAATTCAGCAAAATCCTTGTGACTGACTCAGTTCCTGCTATGCTTTATCAATATGAGGATTACTTAGAGATTCATTAATGGGAATGCTATGACCTTGGGTATATTTTGTGATGAATATTGCCCCAAGTAAATGGTTTTATGTGGACTGTATGCCCTTACAAATAGGGCTCACAAAAGGCAAGATATTATATGAAGTGCATTATTAGAGTTATGATAATATATACGGTAATATCTTTGATAAAATGTCATCTGTTTTAAGGGTAACTACAATTTTCATAATCTATGTGTCAACCTTTCCAATGTACCATCATGCAGCAGCATTCCTAAGGTTAACCATCAGTTGAGAAATTCTGTCAACAAATCAGAAACAAGCTTTTTAAAGCATCTAGTAAAATAAAACATCTCTCTACCAAGATTTCTGAAGTAAATGTCTTCCTAGCAAACTATTATTCATTGTTTTTTTCCCCTCAAACCATAAGAATTAGAAAAGCAAAGCTTCTAATCTTTAATAGATGTTCTTCAATTACATTTTTTCATAGTTTTCTTTATTAAGAAACAAGTATGCTTCCAAACCAAAGCTGATACAGAAAGATTATAATCTTTACAGAACCTGTGGAACTGCTTAACAAGTTTTTTTAGTTTCTTATCCCTCCACCCCCACTTCCCTAAACCTAAAAGCAGGTCCACTCCAGACTTGATGAATTCTTGTCCAAGTCTGAAACAAACATTGAAACTTGTATTCAAGAGTGAACATCATTGGGGTCTCTGAAACATGGTGAAATGAAGTAAACAAATGGGACATAGCACTGCTGGGGTACAAACTCTATCGCGAAGACAGGTCAGGTCAGAAAGGAGGAGGAATAGCCCTATACATAAAGGAAAACATGCACTCGACCAGAGTGGACACAGCAGCGACGACCAACAAATTGGAATCACTATGGGTTAAGGGTCCAAGATAAAGGGAAAGGGTCCAAGATAAAGATGGGCCTGTACTATCGTCCACCTGGGTAAA